>NC_136534.1:25549441-25904559 GCF_910591455.1 Pholis gunnellus
AACTTTGACAAGCTCCATCTCTCACACACACACACACACACACACACACACACACCACGCACACACTCCCCTCTGGGTGACCTCGTGGTAAAAAGTTGACTGGGCAGTAAATGAGCTTACAGATAATAGACGGCGGCGTTTTAAGGGGCCATTTAACAGCCGAGATGTGCTGCTAGCTGACTAGCCGGGGCTTTTAGAGTGTGTGTGTGAGTGTGTGTGTGTGTGAGTGTGTGTGACTGAGTGTGAGAGCCCTCCTCCTAATCCACTCTTTCATCATGCGGAGGAGACAGTAGGTGTGAGTGACTGAGGAGGAAGCTCTCTAATCTGACCTCTGACCCGGAAACAATAGCGCATGGTGAGGAAAATCAGTAGAGTAGGAGCTTGATCAGAAGTGTGTGTGTGTGTGTGTGTTCACCAAAAGTGGAAGAGTCAACAAATCAAACAGAGGCCTTTGTCTGCATGCGCCTCTGTGTAACTTGTCACAAGGTGTGTGTGTGTGTGTGTGTGTGTGTGTGTGTGTGGAGGGCAGGTGGAGGCCAAGCAAGGATATCTTTAGCAGGAAACCTTCCATCAGCTCTGTGTGTCTGCCACCATCTTTGATTTTATCGGCGCACACACTCACAGATACAAACACACACACACACACAACGCCTGAAGGCAGCTGTCACGCCTCACTTCCTGTTTTTTACCCCCTCGTACCTCCAGCTCGTTCGTCAAATCTGTCACCTTAATTGGCCCACTGAGTTACTTATAGTGCTCCTTAACCCTGTGACACACACACACACACACATCTTAGAAAACTTTGTGACGTGCAGAGCTTTTCATAGAAGTCATGGCTACTACTTTTAAATGGTAAAACATTGGAGGCATGTATTAATTGGCCCCCCAAAGGGGAACCAGGAGGACCTTATCTTGATCTGGTGAACTCCCACTGACCTCCCCTCTCTCTCCCTCTTTCTGTCCCTTCAGAGCAGTCTCTCAAGCAGCAGCAGGTGAGCAGCGAGGAGCGTTTGGTCTCCAGCCCGTCGCCGGTCGCGGTGACCCCCGCGCCGCCGCCCAAGAGGGAACACAGCGTCCTCTCCATTCTCCGCGGCACCTCCTCCTCGTCCGTAAAGAGGGAGCCCACGCGGCCGCTCCCCACCCGCCCGCGCTGCGCCGACAGCCCCGAGCAGCCGCTGTACCCCCGCGCCCTCTACCCGGCTCTCAGGCCCCACCCTCACATCCACGAAGACTTCCTCGGCCACAAACCCGGCCAGCTCGGTTACCCCTTGACCCGTTCCCCCGGCAATCAGTCCTCAGCCACGCCCAGCCCGTCGGCGAGGAGCAGCCCGGACAGCAGCCCCCAGGGGAGCCCCTCGGGCCCGGCTTCTTTCTACCCCGCCAGACTGGGTTCGTACCCCGGTTACTCCCCGCCGCCTACCCCACTCTCCTCATCCTTCTACCCTCCAGGCGCCCCTTACTCACGCTACCTCCTTCCCCATCACTACCCTCTCCCTGGCGGCGGCGGCGGCCCCGCCGTAGGAGCGATCTTTCCCAGGATGTACCCCTTCTACAGCAGCCTCCTGCCCCCTCACGTGCCCCTCCTGCCCTCCGACACAGCCGGGAGGCGCTTCCTGATGCCTGACCACGTCCACCCCGCGTCCATCTCTGCCCAGAGAGATTTCCTCCTCCCCCGGCCCACCAGTGCCTTCCAGGCGGCCACCTCTCTGAAGGACAAAGCAGCGCCTCACCACCCTTACCCGGGGCACGCTCACCCACACAGGCCCGCCCACGTCCCCTCCGGCGGCTCCCCGACGGCGGGCGCAGCACCCCCCAACGAGCGGGTGCCCACCAAGCCTACCTCAGCCCTGCTGGGCAACGGCGGCGAGCATTGCTCCGACGACGAGGCCGTCAACCTGAGCAAGGTGAAGCGCGGCCCGGGCTCGGCGGGCTACAAGGCGCTGCCGTACCCGCTGAAGAAGCAGAACGGCAAAATCAAGTACGAGTGCAACGTGTGCAGCAAGACATTCGGCCAGCTGTCGAACCTGAAGGTGAGGATCTGAACACCGCCGAGTCGTTCCGTGTTTGTCTTTCAACATTTCCATTGATGGAATGATAATAAGGCGGTGAATCAGAGCGGCAGACGCAATGTTCAAAGCCAAATACTTGGTAATGTGAGGATAGCTGAGCAGGTTTTACAGCACTTAAAAGAACAAGGACTGCCATAAAGAGATAATATTTCTTTACCACTTTCACTTTGTTGGTTTGTTTGATGTTTACAATATCTGAATATCTTCTTCTCTGTCGTGCAGGTTCATCTTCGAGTCCACAGTGGAGAGAGACCCTTCAAATGTCAGACCTGCAACAAAGGCTTCACGCAGCTGGCTCACCTGCAGAAACACTTCCTCGTTCACACCGGGGAGAAGCCACACGAATGCCAGGTGAGAAGCAATGCTGACGGGGCGGATTTCCTGAACAGACGAGTTGATAAGCGACATTTTAGTTTTCGTGGGTCGCTACAAGCCGCTGACGATATCTTTTCATCACTTCCAGGTTTGTCACAAGCGCTTCAGCAGCACCAGCAACCTGAAGACTCACCTGCGCCTCCACTCGGGGGAGAAGCCTTACCACTGCAAACTCTGCCCGGCCAAGTTCACCCAGTTCGTCCACCTCAAGCTGCACAAGCGCCTGCACTCCCGCGAGCGCCCGCAGAAGTGCCCCCACTGCCACCGCCACTACATCCACCTGTGCAGCCTGCGGCTCCACCTGAAGGGCTACTGCCCGGCCGTCCCCGGCCAGTCCGCCTCGGAGGAGCTGCAGCACGCCAACGAGGAGATCGAGCGCTTCGACGTCAGCGAGCACGCCGAGCAGCTGGAGCAGCTGCAGGGAGGGGCGGAGGTGGAGGCCATGCTGGAGAAGCAGGTCTTGGGTTTGCTGTGGAGGGAGCCGGACCTCAAATCCTCCCACTTTCACCCACACCACAAGGGCGGCGGCGGCGGCGACCTTCTGTCCGCGGGTTACGGCGCATACGAGTCCCCGAACGAGACGTCGGTCATCAAGATGCGGCACGGCGGCACCGTCCTGTCGCTTCCCTCCAACGTCACCGTCAAGCAGGAGTCGGAGGATCACGCATGAGTGACAAAAGAGTCAAGACTTACACGACTCGCAGGGCGGACGGGGGTTGCCAGTAGCAGCAGCTGTAAATAGATAATTCTCTACCTGGTTGTCATCGGGAGTGACGTCGTGATCACGCCAGGTTTATCAACCTATCAGGGACTCGCGTACTCAGGGCACAAGAGACACTGTCCCGTGACTACTTAGCGGTTTATTATACTTAGAGACAATCATCTACCCAGGATTTACCTTGGATGTAATTAATATAATGCTATTATCATTATTGTTGCTGTATTATTTGGTCTCTATTTTCAAATGTCTTTTGTTTAATTTTGTTTTGATCAATTAGTTGTTATATAACCTCCTTAATTTATTACACTTTTTATTTGTTGTCTTCAAAAGCAATAAGTGGAAGGGATGGTTACACTGACGGGGTGAAATCAATGTAAAAGACTATTTTTCTGTTGATGTTGTTGTTTTTTTCTCTCTGTGGCCATTTCTCTGTAGATAGTCACTCTCTCTATGCCTGTATCCGTCCGTCCTGCGACCTCTGGCCTATAGAACCAGGGCTGTCCACTCTTCAGGGGTTTATTTTCTATTTAAATTTAGAAACCAACATAGCAGGTAAAAAAAAAAAAACAAGGGTTGAAAAACTTGCCAAAGTGCGGCACATCAATTTGTTAACTTAGCAAGAAGAGCTTTATTTCAACAGTGCTTGATAGCTTCCCTAAAAGTATGTCTGCGTCCTTTTCTGATGCCTGAACTTAATTTAATTTGAAACAAAAAAGGGCATTTTTTTTCTTTGTATATTTTTCACAACGGTTACCTCAGTGTGCATGTGACGATATGCGTGTTTGTATGTATGTGTGTGTGTGTGTGTGTGTGTGTGTGTGTGTGTTTAAAGGGACAGCTAAAGGTGGGAGCTTTCTATTTATTTGCGTTTTGCTACTTGAAGAAGAAGAATAAACCAAAACTAAACTGGAGTGCAGCTCTTCATGTGGTCCAAAAAGGAGCGGCGCAGCCCGCTCAAACATGTAGCACATACTGGACCCCCCCCCCCCCCCCCCCCCCCCCGTTTATTTCTCGTCACTCCTGTTTTTATTTTTCTACAACACTGTCAACGCCCAACGGGGAGGTGAACATCCTCTGATTTAGGGATTCACACTTGACGCTAGTAACCAAAGTTCACGTAGCTTTAATTTTCACACCAAAAAAACTAAAAAAACAGAAGAAAGGAAAATGAAAACAAGGGAAGGACTTAAGGAATCAAAATGCTGAAGAAGGGAAGATGCGTGTGTGTATATGATGAAGTGTTCACTCTTTCGCTGTGGTCTCACAGGTTGTTGTTTTTTAATGAAGAGGTTTTTGTTCTTGTTGTTTGTTAATATTTTCGGTTGAGAAGCAACGGCCCCTTCTTCAACCCCCCACCCGTCCGCCATCTTGTTGAACTGGCATACACCAAAGCACCTCGGCCTTCTTTTTTATGCACTGGCCCCTCCTCCTCCCCCCCACTCCTCCTACTTTATAACTTCAGTACCGATGCTTGCACCATTTACACTGTGTACAATACCACTGAAACCGGTCATAACGGCATTAAGACTCAACTTAATGTCACTAAAGCAACTGTGATTTTTTTCTGTAGCAGTTGTAACATCAACAACCTGAATCTGTAGCTCCTCTGTTTCATCTCATCCTTCTCTTAACTAATGTTCGACCAAAGCGTCTCTTTCTCTGTTCAGAGCTTTAACTCCAGAGGAGAATCCCCCTAAAGGACTGTCTCTGTTTACATTCTGGTTTACATAGTTATTTATGTGCAAAAATGTAAAAGAAAAAAAAAAAAAGTGTAAATTATGATATAAATGTTCACTGCTCTAATCTAAACCCTGTGGCTCTGTGTGTGTTTTTACATGTGTTTTGATATGAAAGTCCTCTCAGATAATTGAAGTGGAAGTGTACAGACATTCTGTTTATATATATATATATATATATATATATATATATATATATATATATATATATATATATATATATATATATATATAAAATGTATATTTAACTCTTAAATACTTTACTATATTAACTTGAAAGGCACATCTGCCATTTTAAATGTTTACGGGTGAGACCTTCCTTTTTAAAAAGCTTTATCCATTTTTTTTTTATTCACCATCAGCAACAATTTTCTCCAGAAACAACAGGGAATGGTAGACTAGAAACCGAAATACATGTTTTGGTGAAATTAATCCAAAAAAAAAGAACAAGATTTTAGTTTCCTGTGAAGTATAATTGGCTAGCTGTTGCGCTACAGGCTAACGGGCTATAACAAAGGAAGCTAAGCTAACAGAATGGCTAAGTTCTCAACAACTACAGTAACTTTACTCTTTAAATATATATATTTACTCAAAATATAACTTTTTCAACGTGTCAAATAAAAAATAACCGTAGATAAACCTGTGAAATAGTCATGAAATGAAATCTATTGGTTTCTTGTACATGGAAAAATGTTCGTGTCGCTCAGGACAAAAACAATAATATTAATAATAACTTTATTTATATAGCACCTTTAAAATCAGAGTTTACAAAGTGCTTTGATAGACAAAGCAGCAAAAGCAAGAAAATAATAATAACAGAAAGCTCAGTGAGGCCGAACAAAGCACGACTAAGGTAAACATACAATAGATTAAACGGGAAGAAAGCAGTCGATACGATAAAAATAAACTAATGAATAAAATGAAATAATTTAGTAAAATCAACAAATAAAAATAAAACGCAATGGAAAGAAAATTAGGATACTTTTTCGCGGTGGACACAAATCAAACGCATCCATGAGTCCATGCAGTTATTTTAAGGCCAAACATTATATTGTTCCTGAACCTATCGCGGTGTTTTTGTTGCCTAAACTTAACTGTTGTTCTGTAACGTAATGTCACCCCAAAAAAAAAAAAAGTTGATCCGAGCTACACGAAAAAAAACGCACAATCCGTGTCTCTGCACACGAAAACCAACAGATTTCACTCTGGTACTATTTCAGGAACTGCCATGAGACTGTGTTGCGTCTACGGACTTATGCAGCGTTCACGTAATCCTCGAATAGTTCGGAAGTCGTTCTTCTGACTTGGGTGAGCTATTAGTCGTAATATGGAAACAACGTGGTCGCTTCAAAGAAGATGTGTTGTATTCTATTGCTCAAGAGCGTTTAAAACAACACGCTTCTAACTAAGTGTGCTGAAACATTTTGAAGATTAATATCAGTGATTTTGTAGACTTGTTGCTGCACCAGTACGTACCCTAAAGCCACTAAAATATTGCTTTAAATGCTATTAAATAACTTTTCTAACTGGTATAGGTGAGTTAATGGTGAAACCATATTACAAATTTCAAAAAGAGATATGCAATTGGTGAATTGATAAAGGATTTCTTACCGACATTTACTTTCGTCAGCCATGTTTCTGCAGAAAACGACGTCAACTCGTAAAACAAAATACGTACCAAGTGTACCAAATTCTTGAAGCGCTGATGTGAATTTTCCAATTCGAAAACCCGTCATTACGCCTCAGCATTTCCTGGCTGAACTGTGGGCCTTGGTGGCTTCCAGACGCCAAAAATAACGTCCATGTTGCCCGTTGACTAGCAGGTTTGCTTTCACAACCACTTCAACGCCGAGCACACTGCGTACACGACTTCCCGTGTACGATAGTCAAGATAGGATGAGATGAAATCTTGAACAACAAATTTTGTTCAGCTGCGTAAATATTTTTAAAAGATTCACACGATGACAAGTGTGTAAAAAGGTTTTAGGACAAGAAAGGCCCTGAACCTGCACAGGTGTTCTCACTTAATTATTCAGGCTGCGTGTGAGTGGACTCTCCCTCACACTTCCTGTTGCACCTGTGAGTTAAAAGAAAAGACGGCAAACTAAAAGAAAGACAGAAAATGACACAAACTGCAGATGAAAAAACACCTCCAGCAAAGATTCAGAGCCATGTTTTGAACATCCAACACATTGATTACTTACATTCTAACCTTTGCAGTAAACCGGGCTCTGGTTTCAGTTGGAGCGTCGTGAATCTTTATGTCTGTTTCCCCGTACAACGGCACCAGCAGCAGGAAATGGGAACACGGCTCCCCGAGCCCTGTGGGCTGCAGTAACTGTGGTCTGTCTTTTATCCTGCGCAAGCAATACAAGTCGTCAGTCGTCAACAATCTCAGTAGAAACTGGATCGTGAGTTATGACTAATAGATCAGAAACATGAGGAAGAACATGAAAGGAGTAAGAGTTGAAATAAAAGTTAATATGGACAGTTTGTGTGTGAGGACAAAACAAAAAGAGAAAAGAAACACTGAGATGAGAAAAGGATTTGCTATTTCAAAATAAGAGCACATAGACCTGTAACTATTATATTGAAGTCAAACTGAGAAGGGCGCTTAAACTAGTTTCTCTCTCTCTCTCTCTCTCTCTCTCTCTCTCTCTCTCTCTCTCTGTTCTATCTTATAAAGGCAAAAGGCCCCAAAAAATAATCTTTAAAAAAATTAATAATAAGTGAGGTTGTAACGTAAGCTTTGTCCGAGGCGTCACGTGACAACGTTGTTGTCTCGCTCGTGATGCTACTTCAGTAAAAATGACGGGTTTACATTTGAAAACTCATAAAAACGCTAAAGGGGTCAATGCTAACGTTGGCAAGCTAAGCTAACGAGCGTCTGTTTTACCAAGTGAGATGTGTATGAGCACAGTGGGTTCTCCTAAAGGACAAAGGGCCTCAGTCAGTAGTGGTTGATGGCAAGTTTTAGATCAGAAGTTCACAGCATGTCCACCAAATAATAATAATAATATAATTAATATTTCTATTTTCCTTAAAGGAAGATCATTGAAATGTCATTTTACTGGTAATATCTACCAATCAGCAGCAATAGAGTACAGGAAATAAATATCTGTCATATATTTATTATGTTATTATGTTAAATTGCATACATTTAATTAAAATTCAATTCAAATGTAAAAGGCAAATGCTGTTGCTTTAAAATAACAGTAATCACCTCAGAATATGACCTTTGGACAACACTTGTTTTCTGCATTAACGTCATCACTTATCACCGATGTTCAGTTGTTCAAAGTCACAGAAGTGTCACAAGATTTATGATCATATTCGGTCAATTAAAAACCGTATTCTTCCGTCACGACATGCAGCCAGCTGTACAAATTGACATTTGGGGCAGAAAGGAAGTGATGAAACACATTCCATGTAATTAAGGAATCCCACGTAGAGTGAAGAGAAGTCACCGTATGAGAGAGCAGCAACGTCGTCACCCACCCTTTGACTCAGCATCTTTCACTTTTGCACAGCGCGTCTCTCTTTCCTGTTTGTTCTCTGTCTTATTATTACTATCAGGGAAACTTCTCGAGTCGCCCGTTGACACGGCGAGTTCCACTACCTCACAGCACCGTGACGCCGGGGTTTCACAGCACTTTTCTGACCGGGGGAGGACGACGCCCACCGCCACCGGAGGAAGAGGGCCCCAAAGACGCATGGAGAGCGAAACGCCAGGCCCCGAGACCAGGTTTTGTTTTTTTTATCTCCGATTTCCACAGAGGGTTTTGATAAGAAAGTTATCTTACAAAAGTCTCTCCCCGTCACACAAACAGCTTCAGCGAAGATGTTTTGAAGAAAAGGGACGCCCACGATTTAGAGTTAAAGGAAGTCCATCTGGTGTCCCGTCTGCACATCTAACCCTTCTGTGGTGATTTCAGGTGAAATTCTCTAATCCTAACAATTATTTAGTCACCATATGTGGACATCGCAGCAACAATCCATGTCGTTCCATGCTTTACCTGCAGTGGAGAGCAGAATGCTGCTGTTAACCCCGCGGTCCTGTTTTTGGGGCAAAGGAGCCACGCTGCGACCGTTTGGTAAACAAGGTCAATAGCACAGAGCGCTGTTTTCATCCAGACGTACGACGACGGGGGTGAACTCACACTTACAGTGACACAGTTTACAGTTTAGATTTAAAATGGAATAAGTTTAAAGAGTTAATGTGACTATAATGACACTAACGGATTTATAGACTTCGTTTAGACGCTCGGTTTTGACGCCAGTCAACTGAGAGTTAAATATAAGAGATTAACAGTAGAATTAACCTTAACTCTTCTCAGTTTGCTGTGTGTGGGTGTTGGGGTTAGGCGAGGGTTGGTTTTGTGTTTTCTATATATTTGTAGGATTTTTAATGAAGCTGTGATAGAAAAAACACTTACTATCTCACAGAGGTAGTTATCTCTCTCGTCTTTTTTGGAAGAACCTTTTTGTTTTAAAGAGCTGTGTTTGTGTTTGTTCTTTTAATTTAAGCCTTATTATTGTTCTGTATTATGTGCATTCCTTTTGGAAAATTGTTAATACGGACGGAACTAAATGACTACCACTGCTCCTTAAAGCTAGGGTGGGTCATGCTTTTAGAAATGTGTTTGAAAGTCTCACAACATTCCGACAGAAAACAATGAATCAAATGCTCTGACGGGAAAAAAAGGAAACAATCTTGTATCTCTGGCTGTCGCAGGATTTTAATAAGCCCGTGCGCTCATTGCTCGTCACCGGAGTTCTTCCTCGAGCTGCTAGCTTCACAGCTGTGAGTACGAACAACAGCTGTGTTGGTTGCCGACGTCCATAATTATAATTTTAGGGGGGGCGTGGCTTTGGAGGGAGGCCTGAAGGGACGAGCTGTCAGCGTTGGCGACTTTCTCGCTAGATTTAGTCGCTTTTTGGAGCTAATGCAGCTGCTGTCGTTGGAGAAGAGTTTCTCTAATGGTGCTGAACACCAGCATTAAGTGAAGAACAATAATGCACTTGTGTTCCATTGTTAGAATAATATGTGCAGCATTTTTTCTGAGTGGATTCTGCTTAATGTTGGTCAAAGACAGATTGCCAGTTGTGCACGTTCATGGTCCCTTGAGGATGAATCCTATGAGGTCATTGGGGACTCCTGACCTTTCACCAGCGCCGCCCTCAGACTGAAGTTTCAGACTCTTGAACTTCTCTCATCAGGATGCAGCTTCAGACTGCGAGGCTGCAGCGGAGAGAGTCCACACTAAACAGCAACAGCTCTTCTGTCATCGTCACACACACACACACACACACACACACACACATTCTGACTCGCACAAACAAACACATGTGCACTATTGACAAACGTATAAACACACTCACAGAAACCAGGAAACGCACATGCACTTTTTGTACAGTTACAAATAAAAACATATACACACACCAACACTTACACACACACACACACACACACATTGAACATTTGTCTTCTTTCATGTCTCAGTTTTGTCATTTGTTTCTCGGGACATCTCGCGTCGGTTTCCCATGAAATGTTTGCGATTAGTTTCTCATCATAACGAAACCACAAACTAAACAAACCCTTCAACACCCACACACACACACACACACACACACACACAAACTCTCCATCTCCTCCAAGCTGCGTTCCGGTGTGACGCCACTGAAGACGGTTTTTTTCGGAAACAGAGCGGCGTCCCCCCGGCGGGTGATTTACCGTAAACGCGCCTCAGCACATCATCATGTCGGTCAGACTCAGCGGAGGAGGCTCGCTGGTCAGGACGGGGTGACTCAGACTCGTTAACCCCCCTCAGCTCTCACCCCCGTTTTCCCAAAACTCACTTTTCACTCCCATAACTCAAGACTTCGATTGGCTAATAGGGAGACTCTGTTTCAGATATCGTCGTTAAATCCACAGCAGTACTTCCTCTAAAAATACTTGAAACGAATGTAAGCATGACGGAGACAACTGGGAGCCAAATGTTTCCCCAAATTAAGACCACATTTCCCATAAAGCCCGTCACCAATAACAGCTTTGCCTTTGTCTTCACTGACAACAATAATCCTGTTTTTTTTTCTTTGTCTGCTCCAGAATCTGCTGTGACAAAACATGTTGCCATTAATGCCGTTCATGTTGTATTTGCACATATGTTTTGTGATAACTCAATGTGACCCGAGGTCAAACATTTAACACGTCCAACATTTTGCTTTATGACCAAAAACCTGCAAAACTAATAACGTTGCCATGAGCTTTGCACCGCAAATAAAGGCGTCAACAAGTCATGTTGTGTGAAACAGACGTATTTAAAACGTACACAACTCAGGCTCCATTCACTGCTTCTTATTCTCACCTTTCACAATAAAAGCCCTAGACATGTGCAACTCAATAATAATAAAACTCAATAAAATATCTTACAGCTTTAGTCTATACGACAGTTTACCTCAGACGGAGTGACAGACGCTGCTCCGGGTCAACAGGATCCTAGTTTGAATCTGTGTTACAACTGTTTGAATAGTTTTGAGTATTTAGCATTTTTCCGTGTTGTTTATTCATCACGTTTCCTGTGTGTAAAGGCCAAAACACGTAAACAATATGCCTTCTAAATATCAGCGTGTGAGCATTGCTGTCATTAGCATTTTAGCACTCCAGTGCTACACTACAGTACAGCCTCACACAGCTGCTAACAAGGCCGTAGACGCTTTACCTCAACACTTCATTTAAATGAGTTTGAATTCACATTTGGACGACATTAAGAGCTTCATTGCATTCAATGCACTTTCCCGTTGACGCTCATCTCGTTTGACTTTTAATGTGCAAGTTTGACCTCAAGCGGTTCATCTCAGATATTCCGCGTTGCTAGCGCGCAATTCAAGCAACGTGTTTCATGCAACGTGTTTCTAGTGACGTGTTTATGTGTGATTGAGGACGAAGGGAACATGAGACCTGGGATAAAGCCGGCAGCGTGAATGAACGTAAGTGATGACAATCACTGGCGATCGGTCACATCATGGCCGACATCTGTGACTTTAAATTGCCGTAGTGATAGACCCACAAGGCTTTGTTCCTGGCGTGAAATATGTAAACCTTCCACCTATTTTTCGTGTGTGTGTGTGTGTGTAAACATAGAAAGGGGCATCTCCTATGTATAAGACAGGAAGTGTATGATAGCTCATAAGCTGCTCTGTAACATTTGGCTCATAAAACCTGCAGCTATTAACTCACCCCCCCCCCCCCCCCACCACCACCATCATCTTTCAACATACGTGGATATTATTAAAAAAACACGCCCACACACACACACACACACGAAAAATGAAACAATTCCATCCACACAAACACTCCTGCGTGTGTGTCATCTCAGTTCAACAGATGACGATGCAAACGAGAGAAGGAAACTACCGAACAGTCCCTTTCTCTGATGGAGAATCTCAGCCAGGATATACACACAAATACGATATATATAGTATATATATATTTCGTTTTTCTTTTTCATAATCATAATAAAACTTAATATTCATTCTAATATGTAATATTCTCACTGTGTATGTTTTCTCTCTAGTAATTTCTGACTCTTGATTTCAGTCCAGACTGATATCGATGATCATTTCTGTCACGTTTTGTAGGAAAAAGGTTTTGTCGCGGCAGTTTTCAGGCGATGTGCTTTGTAGGAACGTTTCCTCTTCAGCCGTTAAACTTCTGTGTGTTTTATGTAACAGAGAGATTTTTATCTATAAAGCCTCATTTGGAACGTGACCGTATTACCTTCCAGAAGTGCTTCAGTCATTCAGACGTTGTTTTCTCGGCTCTCTCAGTACGTTTCCTGCTCCAAGTGAGGATGAACTTGGAAAACAACTGCTTTTATTTTAATGCCTCCTGGAGCGAGACACATTTTGACATTTTCTGTATGTATTTGATGTGATTTGTATGTTTTCTACGTAATCTTGGACGAGAACTTGTGAAAGCCGGTAAATCACACCTCTGTAGTTATTTTAACCAAAGCGACGATCTATTCCTAAACCGAACACAGTCTGTAAAACGATCTACATCATTTTGACTTCACGGTATTTTATTCTTTTATTGAATCTAAATGATTTTCCTGATTGAACAGTGTTGATGGCTTTTAGTATTGTTACAGTGTTGTCTCTCTCTGCTGGTGTTTTGTGTTTTCCTTCTCTCTGTATTTGTAACTGACTCGATGTAGATGATTGTTGCGCTTCAAGTATAAATAAAGGTTCAATTAGAATTAGTTCATTATAAATATCCAGCAAAAAAAATCTGAAAGGAAATGAAACCAATACGGACGGAAGCAGATAGAATGGTTGTGTTGATACTTGATACCTGCACACACACACATACACACACACACACACACACACACACACACACACACACACGTCCTTATGAGGAGATAGATAATAGATAGTATTGGTTTGGTTGGTTCATTTGCAGGATTACAGTAAAACTAACGGCCCGATTTCAAAGAAACTTGGTGGAAGGGAGCAGCAGGGGCCGAGGAGGGGCGTGGCTCTTAACCTGTTTCTGTCACACACACACACACATTCACACACATGTGTGGAGGATGACTGAGGTGACTCAGCAGAACGCTGAGCCCCCCCCCGTATCCTCACACACATGTGGAGCCTCGTTCTTCATCTTCAAACCGCAGCAGCCGACGTCTCTTCCTGCAGACGGTCCACGTGGCTCACACGCCGCTCCCCGCTGCTGCTCGCCCGTTTTCTGCGCCATGTTGACCCCACAACACCACCACCACAGAAGAAGAAGAAGAGCGGTTTAATACGGTCACTGGAACACAGGGAGCGTTTGGCAGCAAAACATTTACAAACAGTGGCTTTCATTTGTGTATTTCTGTGGCATTAATGTTCATAAACTAGAACACGCTACATATTGTGTTACTGTGGAAAGTTCAGCTGGTTCTCTCTCTCTCTCTCTCTCTCTCTCTCTCTCTCTCTCTCTGCAGGTGTCTGCTTCAGGGTCGTCAGGAGAATTCGGCTCACCTGGTCTGATACTTAAGCCAGCGGCCGCTCGGCTCTCTGGCTTTCGTTCGGTTTGGTCACATTTGGTTTCTTTGCTGCAGCATGAATATAACCTCACAGCGTCATGCGTCACTGACAGAGACGGTGTCGCTCACGGCCGTCCGTACGTGTTTTCTCGTTAGTTCGGACTCTATTTTCTCTCTTGAATGAAGTCTTTTATTAATCACCTCCCTTTGTTTTCTTGAGCGAGTCCTGTGACGTTATGTCATCCCAGGAAACAATGTCCTCTCATTAATGAGTGAAATTAACAGGCGTCACGCAGCATTAAAGTGTTCTTTTAAATATTTGTGCTTCTGCACAACAAACTAAGGGCGGCTGAGTCACAGCGCTTGAGTGCAACCACCTGTCGGGGGTCACAGAAGACAAAACACATTCCCCGTTCTTTATTACGTGAAGAGAACATCTGTGTGGAGCTCTCTCTTGTGTTATCATTTTGACAAAATAACGATTAATTTAAATCATATAAAACAACGAGAAAAGGTCACTCGGTAGAGAGCAGATCTCCGCCGGGTGTGTCTCCCTCTCGCCTCCCAAACAAAGAGAGTTCGTCTCTTCACCGACATCTTACAGTCAAGATGGCGACAAAGAGAACAAAGTCGGGGATTTATTCGTCTCATACCTTCTGTAACTTCAGTGGATCATAACATAGCGTGGATGGAATTAATCTGCAGACGATTTGGTTCAAAATGAGACGAAACTTTTCTGTTTATGTCCGTTTTTAATCCACGACAAAGACCAGAATGTGGCCTGCAGCAGACTTAAGGCTTGTTTTTAGCCCGAGCTGATTGCTGGAAATGCTTTTTGCTCCCGAGGCAGATGTTGATCATTTCGTCTCTTACCGGCCCGTTAAGAGGAGAGAAGAGTCAGCGCTCATGTTTCCAGTGAATTTTCAAGTGAATTTTAAGCAAACTTTTAAAATGTCGCTGAAATACAAATGTGAATACGGTGCGTTTCCATCGACTGGTTTGGAGCGAATAAACTCGGCTAGATTCAAGATTATGTGGATTTCATACGATTTAATTAGGTGGGATATCTACGAGTTACAGTGCGTTTAGGTATATAACTGAACGCTGTATGAGAACAACCTGCAGAGTGAATCAACAAACACGGTTCCCCCGAAGAACCACCACTGATAGAATATTCCTTTTCTGTATTATGAATGTTTAAAACCTCTGAATCATCTCAATGTAAAGTGACTCAATCAGTGCTAACGTCGGTCTGAACGCAGCTTCAGTTCGTGACAAATACAGCAACACACTCACTTGATGTCCTGATCCTGAGGCTACGGCAGGAAAGGGACAGACGGTGCTTATTAATAATAGTCTTTGTGTGTGTGTGTGTGTGTGTGTGAGACGGCGAGGAAGAGATCAAAGTGTTAAAGCTCGCCAGACCCCATCATCCACATCCTCCTGTCATTCTCTCTATCTGTGGGTCCGTCTCGCTCTCTTCAGCACCTGCCTATTAAAGGGCGGCAGGGTTAATGACAGGTTGCTCTCTGTGTGTTAGTGTGTGTGTGTGTGTGTGTGTGTGTGTGTTTCTGGAAACGACGGAGCAGCTCCAGGAAAAGAAAGAGAGAGCGTCTCTGTTTTTCTGAGCTACATGGTTTTGAGTTTTTCATACTTTGTTCAAGGTTTTTTTAGCACAAATGACAGAAAATCTTCTTTAAATCATTATTAATTCAGTTTTTATTTCGTTTTCTTTCAGCAGAAATTGTCCAAAAGACACAAAAAAACAAAGACTAAAACAACACGGACGTGTTTGGTCAGAATTCGCTCTAAACTATACGTGTCTACAAAAAAACAAACACTAAAGCGGCACCAAACGAAAGCCCAGCATCTCTATAGTGTCCATAACAGCAACAGACTCAAGTGACTCGTTCTGCAAAGCAAAGCTGGAAACAAAAGAAAAGGTTCAAACGTCCAGTCTTTCCACCTGTACGTTGATTTATTGAACGAAGGGATTCTCCTCATATTAATTCAACATGAGACGAGCATCCTTAAAGTTCCATTTTTTAATATATTCTTTACAGTCGTGCAGGTTGGATATCATCCTCATGCTGTTGATCATGATGCTCGTGTGTGTTTGTGATGCTGGAGGAACAGTTGGGGAGTTTAGGGACTTTAGAGCAATGGGGGGACTTTTTTCTTTTTCCTTGAGAGACGGAAGAAGAAAGTGAAGAGAAGAGGAGAGAAGAGGAGAGGAGAGAAGAGAAGTGAAGAGGAGAGAAGTGAAGAGGAGAGGAGAGAAGAGAAGGAGACAAAGAGAGAATTGTTACACTTTGGCTTTTTTTACAAGAAAAAGAAGAGCGTTAAAGAAAGAGAGGAGATTAAAAAGACGGCAGACATTTAATGCGTCATATGAGTGTGTCTGTGTGTGTGTGTCTGTGTCTGTGTGTGTGTGTGTGTGTGTGTCTGTGTGTGTGTGTGGGGTGAGAAACCGAGAGAGAGAGTGAACTGTGTCCTTTGAATCATTACAAACTTCAAAGGCCGTCGCTCTCGTTAAAAAATGGACGTCCATCCCTTCGTCCCCTGAGAGAGAAGAGAGAGAACCACAGAAGGGAGGGTGTGTGTGTGTGTGTGTGCGGGTGTGTGTGTGTGTGTGTGTGTGTGTGTGTGTGTGTGTGTGTGTGTGTGTGTGTGTGCGTGGGTGTGTGTCACACTGCCAGGAACAGAGAGACAAAGACACGCTTCTGGTTCGCTGAATGTTTACTGGTTTTACTGGAAGAAAAGAAACCAATCAGCTGTTAGAATGAAGTTTCATCAACGTTTGTTTGATGAAACTTCAGCTTTACAAACTTCAATTTGTCCGTTGAACATAATGAATCAGTGTGATCGTATGTGACCACTGATGGGATGGAGGGATAATCTCAAGTGGGTTTTTGTTCAGTGTGATATTGAACAAATCTGAACGATCACTTATCCACCAAAGTTAGTCCAGTTTGATCCAAAACGTCAAGATGAGTTTTGATTTTGAGATCATAAAATCAGCGCTCATTTGTTTGCTCAATATTTTGAGGGTTAAATATACTTTTAATATAAAAGAATAGCACCTAACATTCAGTCTTCTCAGACAGTTCGGCCATCAAAGTGACTCTGTGTTCCATGAAGACTTTAAAGATGAAACTGTCTTTAATATTCGACGTTAATGTGACACATTTGAACATCTTCAGGAGGAACTCGAAGCAAGGAGTCCCAGCACGAAGAGGGCCGGTGTTCACTGCAGTGACAGGAAGAAGAAGAAGAAGAAGAAGAAGAAGAAGAAGAAGAAGAAGAAGAAGAAGAAGAAGAAGAAGAAGAAGAAAAAGGCCGGACTGCCGGTAAACTGTAATCACTCTCATTATCCACGTTACCTCTGAATGCAGCTCAACGTGAGCCGCTGGAGCGCCGCGCTGGAGAGGAAACCAAACACTCACCGACCGCAGACGGTCAGTAAGATGATGATGATGATGATGAAACAACGCAGGTTTCATGAGACGGCTACAATCTGTACGTCTGAGAATAAGATGAAAATAATGACACAAATCTGAATTTATTTCCAAACAAAGATGAGAATTTGCGTCACTCGCTCACACAAACCAGACGTGGATTCAGGACTTCTGGTGTTAAATGAATGTGATTCATGTTTCATTCAATCTTAAAAAGGCCCGACGTGGTTCTGAGCAAAGTTCACGTTTGTGTGAGTTTGTGCAAGAACATCAGCAGGTTTCACAAAAGGACATTTAAGAAACAATTTTTAATACTTTCTGGAACTGAATTTAAATCCAAATACACGACGACTGAAAAGAAGTGATGAAATGAAACCACAGTGGTGGAGTGCACATTCATAAGAGGTGAAACAGGTGACGGGAAGACTTTTTAACTTGTAATATCAGCTTTAAAATGTGGATTTATAGTCAATTTTAGCACGAGGGTATCAGGGGAAACTCACCGTAATGAGTGCAACGACAAAGTACAGCGTCGAGAGTGCAAAGTTGTAAAATAAAATATGCACAGCAACCAACAAATTCAATGGAACACACACTCGCTCTCTCACGGCGCTGACGTCAGGAACAAGTGGAGCACCGAGCTGCAGGAGCGACGTATTTGTTTAGTGTCTCACTGGTTCCATCGACAGAAAAGCCCGGAGGACTCTTCTGTGAACGTTTGGATTATTGCAGAAAATAATCTCTGTGGCAAAACAAACGTTGAAAAGTTTTGTTCACCAAGATCACCTTCACACTGTGACTCCACTTTGATGATGTTTGAAGTGGAGAGTAAGAAGCTAACGTTAGCATAAAGGAACTCCACCGCGGTCACGTGACTTCACGTCTCCACTAGGCTGAAGGAGGACTAGTGTTCTCGTGAGGACGTCTAGTCGTCTCTTTTACACTCTGTTTAAGGACACATACGAGCTTCTAAATTCACCAGAGGGAGATTTACTGACCTATTTCATAAACCGTACAACAAAAACCCGTTAAAATCTCTTTGGCTTGTGTTAACCACAGACCTTATTTAAATGATCTAACCAAAAAAACAATTAACTTTGAGACGAGGAAACAGGAAGTGGTAATATATTCCTGCAGCACTCTTTGGAATAAGAAGTACGTCAGCTAACACTGGACTCCGTGGAAATAACTCTACATCCAAAGTGTGAAGGCTAAAGTAAAACAACTCGACTGTATCGGGCTAATTAACCCAAGTTTGGCACATCGTCATATAAACCGTAACGCTAAGAGATTCTTACCTTAAGGCCGTAATTACCTTAGAAAGTTATTGGATGTACACAAAGCGCACTAATGACCTATTTTTACCGAAAGGTGATTAAGTGAAAGCTGAGCTACTTAAAGTTGGTGTTTGGTTTGTCCGTTCAGGGCCACCGTAGCTGCTCTATATATATAAATATATAAAAATATAAATGTCTCATTCTAAGGTGACGAAAACACACAATTCTTATTTTCAGGTCATTATACACTAAATAAAATATACTATTATATATATTTTCGTGTTTGATTGCGAGATCATTTGTGTTTATTCACGTCACTCGTAGACGCACCGGAGATGCTTTTGTAAACAAGCATGTCTAGAAGAAGATGTTAAAGCCAATAACATCCATTTGTTCTGGTTTTCATCTCCCGTCACTACAGTTTCTATCATCGCGCTCACATTTAAGATGCTCCAGCAGCAGGAACACGTACAGTGTGTCGTCTTGTTCCTCCTCCGTCTCCGTCTGCGTTGTGTTATCTGTATGTGTGTGTTGTGTGTGTGTATGTGTGTGTGTGTGTGTGTGTGTGTCTGTGTGTGCAGTTTCAGAGGGTGAGGGGGTACACACACTCATGACTTCCTCTTCATCACTAATCACTCTCATCTGTTGGTCTTCTTGATCTCTGCTCTGCTGTCTGATGCCCAGCCCAGCGGAGACGCTTAAAAAAGCCGCAGAAGAAGAAGAAGAAGAAGAAGAAGAAGAAGAAGGAGTGTGAGAGAGAGAGAGAATGAGGGAGGACAGTAGGGGACTGAGCCGGGCTGGAGGCCATAGTTTGTGGTCTGGGCTGATGGTAAAAGTGTGTGTTTCACGGAATCTGCTGGAAATCAGATGTCCGGTAAAGTTTGTTCTATTATTGGAACAAACAGTGTTTGCAGCTGAAACAGAGACACAAACTCCAGCTGTTGCCGAAAACCTCCCCGACACTAATTACTATTCGGACACAAACTAAAACAACGGTGTTGAAGCTGTGAGCTCGGCACCGCGAGAGGGTGGAGCTCAGAGCAACCGAACCAACTCACCGGCCTTTATTACTCCTTTAAATCTTGACAAAGGCCGCGCAGACCCTGAACCCTCAGGGACTTAATAACTGACGTCACCTGTTAAATGACGTGAGAGGCTGAAATAGAGTAAAGACGGACGGGACGCGATACATCGCGTCACCGTGCAGTTGTCTGTGTTTATTTTATATTTTTTACTCCCGATTTGAACGACTTCCAGGATGTTTGCCTCACGAGGTGAGAGGTCAAATGAATCTAATTGTTTCATAACAAAATGAAACATGATGAGGAAATTTGTGTAACTTAATATCTGCTTTCTTATGTTTATATGTTCCATCGTTAATCCTTCATGTTAATGTGTACATTTAATGTGCCGTCCTCTTTGTTTAACTTTTTTTGCGCTTACGTCTCCGGCTGGTAACTTCTGCGTTTAACGTCGCAATGCTATGAATTGTGGGTACTTCCCTCCGGCAAAGTCTGCAGAAATGCGAACTTACAGAAAGTGTTCATGAAGGGCTCAAAATGTCTCACGATTGGCCATAAACCCTCTTGGACTTTTGCAGAAACATGCCTCAAAGTTTGGGCCCAGATCCACTCCTTTCCTGCTCTTACCTTTCACAATAAAAGCCCGAGACATAGTATTTCCTGGCGAGTATTTAACATTTTCGTGTTGCTGAGTCATTTTCTTTAGTCTTTGTCTTTGTCTTTGTCCCGAAGCTTCGGTTTCTGAGACTTCCCAACGTGAAAGGTCACGAGTTCAAACCCCAGGCAGGTAGAATAAACCTCATTACCACCACTGGGGTGACCTCACCCTGCTCAGTGTCCAGAGGAGCAGAATGTGGTTGTACTGAGCAGCTTGTGTGATGATGTGATTGGGGTAAAAAACAAGAGCTTTGCTCTGTTAACATTCTCTTATATAAAAAGGAAGTTAGAGGGAGGGAGTTTAAAAACACTTTCTTTCAGCGTGATGAACCAAAATACAACAAAACAAGTCAAAACGTTTCCACTCAAGACACCTTCAGGGAATAAAAAAAAAGAAACAAAAGTAAATGCATCCCTGCAAACAATTTGAGCTCCGACTCATTCCATCCAAACACCTCACAGAGCATCTCACTCTCTCCTCGGTGTGCGGGGGTCGGACGGCGGCTCGGGGGAAATCCCATAAAAGAGTGTGTGTCAGCGAGATGACAGACTCTTCATCACCGCGTCTAGAGCTGCAGTGTGTAGGCCTACACACACACACACACACACACACACACAAACAAACACACACCGTACCCCACACAGAGCCCCCCGGTCTTGACTCAACACCATAAACCCGCCGTTTCATCACATTTGGCGGCGGCAGCAGCAGCGGTGAGGAAGGGCCTGACGTGATGACATGATGCGTGACATCACTCACACACACACACACACACACACACACACTTTGAATTAGCAGACTGGCAGTGTGACAAGAGATGAGTGTGTGTGAGAATTTCTACAAACACACACCTGCGGGGGGGCTATAAACAATGTCTGTAATTATGTACACACACAAATCACACACACTCACACTGTACGGTTTGATTCCGCGAAAACAGCTCACTTCAAGACAAACAGACTCGTGTGTGTACACACACACACACACACACACACACACACACACAGGGCCTGAGGCCTGTCTGACAGCACAGTTTAGTGGTCTCATTAGCAGCGGGTGGAATGCCAACAGATAATTAACCAGGAGAGATGAAGAGAGAGAGAGGCAGGGCGAGTGTCAGCAGTAAAACACGCAAGAGTGAGAAGTTCTTTATGAGATGAAGAGAAGAGACGGTAAAACACCGGAGGGGGAGAGCGCCGACTTTGTCTCGTCTGCTGGTTCATATCCCCCCCAAATAAAGACACTTTCACCAGCCGGCTAATCACGACCGCAGTACAAGTTATATATGTGGGAGATAATGTACAGTTGCAAGTTATTATAGGGAACGGAACCAGGTGAGCAGGTCTTGAATCGCCCTGAAGGGGTTGAATACTCGTACACAGCGAGAGGACGTATAGGATGCATTTTAGAGGAAGCATTTAAATAATTTGTAAATCAATAAATCATCATCAATAATCATTTTTAAACCACTTCTTTAAATAAAAAATATTATTTAAATCAATATTTTTTAATCAATAAAGAAATCGTTAAATCAAAATAATTACAAAATATTTTTTTTAAATCATTAAAATAATCTTTATATAAATACAAATATTTTTTTAATAAATAAAATAATCTTTAAATAAATGAAATATATTTCAATAAATGCAATATTTTTAAAATGAATAAAATATTTTTAAAATAAATACATATATTTTTAAATCATTAAAATATTTCTTTAATTGATAAAATAATGTTTAAATAAATGAAATATTTTTAAAATAAATAAAAATAAAACAATGTTTAAATAAATAAAATATTTTTTTATCTATATTTACTGTCAAGTTATTGATTTCTTTAGTAAGTGGGTAATAAGTGGGATAATGTACAGCGAGCGGCTCATTATTTGCTAAATTTAAGAGAGGACCCTACAAACTAAGATATAGAAGAAGTATTGTTTTGGTATCGGTACTAAAACTCAGACTTTAAATGAAACCCAGCTTTAATGAACTTTAAACTCATTTTCGTCCTCACCTTGCTGTAAAGTGAAGGTGACCGTTGAGCTGATGCTTCACCTGGAATGTAAAGAATAAAACCATGTCATGAGATTTGGGAGCGTTCTGCTGAGCGGACCTTTTATTCTGAGCGGTGTTTCAGTACATAATGTGCAGTTTGTCTTCACAGTCAACAATCCAATTAAATCAACTTTTATTTGAACTCGTTCTTGATAACAGTGCCAGTTGATGCATTGAGCCTCATGTTATTTCAGGATGAACAGATGTATCAAAAAAACAAAAAACACAACGATGATTGATTCATGACGATGTCAATTTCCTGCAAAAAGTCATCGATGCTTTTGCCCGTTTTGTTTCTGTCCACAGACGGAACTTCGACGGTGAAAGCATCCGTAGGACAAACGGCAGCCCGGAGAGTCGACGCTGATCACGCCGCCGTCTCGTCATCTGAGCCGAGTTCTTAAAACAAATCAGAACCAGACGCTCATTTTAACTCCGGCTGCAGACAAAGAGGCTCGAGCCAAACCCGACAGAAACAGACAGTAAAACAGCTAAACGGTGTTGTCTTGATGGTGAGAAATCAACACCTGCTATTGAAAACATGTGTGGACTTTATTATTATTTGGGGTTTTTCTCCCCCCCTCCCCCTTTTTGTTTTAGTCTCATAAAAATAGCTGGTTCACTCTCAAAATATCCAGTGACAAAGAGCGACGCGTCGTCTTTACTTCATCCATTTCTTTAAGCTATTAAAGGAACATTTTAGCGTATTTCAACTCTGAACATACGTTTAAGACAGAAATGAAAAATGAAAGAAAACTAAATCGGCTGCAGTTTAATGTTAATTCAGGAACAGTACCACATCAAATAATAACATAAAAACTCTGGATATCTCATCTCAACAGTGGCACCAAACAGCTTCTTACTCCAGCTCATCAACAGGAAATCATCTGTAAAGAGTAAAGAAAACGTTCGCAGGCTGTGATGTAACTTTTTTTTGTTTTTTTTTGCAGGATGGATGAAAATGAACGTGGTAACTAAGGCAACTTCAGCAGGATACGCCTCTCCCTTAAAAATCCCGAACAATCGACGGGACAGTCTTTATCTGGGACCGGACGAGGAGGGAGATGTGTGACAGGATGTTGGGGGAAAGCCTCCTCTCCTCTCCCATGGAGGTGTTTGATCGGAGAGGAGGAAGGAGACGTCCTCTTTCCTTGTGGGAGTTCATCCGTGCGTCCTATAGAGTAGCTTTCAGAGGGGAAAGGAGGAGCAGTGGAGGTGAAGCTAGGAGGAGTACAAATATAAATAGATGGAAAAGGGAGGTTTGTTAAGATACCTCCCTCACATCCTTTGTTCGTCTTCATCCTTCTCGTTAGAGAGTCCGTTAGTTCAGAGTTTAGTTTTTTTTTCCCCGCCGTTTAGCGCCGGAGTTAACCCGGTTTCCGGTCGGTTATGGCGGTGACAGCGGGGCGTGGTGGGCGGGGCGTGGTGGGCGGGGCCTCAGTCGGACGGGACGGGGATGACGCAGATGTGCAGGAAGTTGTCGGGGTGGCTGAGGTGTTCGCTGAGCCACTGCACCGGCGTCTCCAGCAGCGGCTCGATGCCGTGGATCACCACCTGGTAGCGCTTCGGCTCACCTGGACGGAGAGAGAGAGGAGGAGGAAGAGGAGGAGGAGGAAGAGGAGGGACACACATTATATTTGTGAACATTTTAAATGTTTCCCACATGTACTTTGAAGCACTTTGTAACTTACAACGTAAAGTATGCGTTCAAAAGTATTACACACTGTAAAAAATCACAAAATAAGAAGAAAACGGAGAGGAGAGAAAATGAAGTGAAGTAATGAATTATTGAGAGAAGAGGAGGAAACAGCAGAGGGAAGGAGAGGAAAGGAGGAAAGGAAAGAAGGAGAGAAGAGGAACATGAGGAAGGAAAAGACAGAAGAGAGAGATAATATAAAAAAGACAAAGACGAAGAGAGCAAAGAGGAAAAGAGATGGTTACATGAGGTGAGAGAGACCACATCAGAGACTACAGTAATACCACTGCTGTGGTGAGAGAGAGAGAGAGAGACAGAGAGACGATGGAGAGAGAGAGAGCGAGAGAGAGCGTGAGAGAGAGAGGATGGAGAGAGAGACAGAGAGGGATACATAGAGATAGAGAGAGAGATGGAGAGAGAGAGAGAGAGAGTATCAGAGTGAATGTGAGGGTTCAGTTAACATCAGAGTGACAGTTGATTGTTGTCGTCGTTGGAATCGAATTATTAACTTTCACTCTGACAGTTTGTAGTTTCAGGTTGAGTGTGTGTGTGTGTGTGTGTGTGTGTGTGTGTCTCCTTAGATGGTCTCCTGTTTACTGACCCCGCCCACCACCGAGAGGCCACGACTGAAAATCATCCGTGAGTGCAGCGACTTTCTCCACCTTCTGGACCCTCTGGAGTCGTGGTGATTAGCAGAGAGCCTGAGGGTTTAGTGACTCTGCACGTTTGAGATATATTATTTATATTCAGGACACCGAGGAGCGTGAACAGGAAGAGACAAATGAAAGACACGTTGCATTATGGGAAATGTAGGATCTATGTTTTTTCTCTCGCAGCTCCTAAAAACTTTGTAAAAAGCTGCTATAATATTTGATATAATCTTTTAATGCTAATTTAAATTCCATGTACCGTCACTGGTTTGAATCCAGCAGAGGAGCTGCTGCATAAGAACGCCCCAAACACAGCAGAATAAACCAAACGTTTTTAATGTTAACAACATATTTAAGACCTTTGACATTTTTAACCTATAATCAGAATCAAGGCTTTGAATTAAAGTGATGATTTTTTACAACTTTTCCAGGATGTGGAGACACCCTGATTTTAGTTTAGCGTGTTTTTAAATTCTATAAAAAATGTATTTATCTGCTTTTACATCTTTATTTAAATAGTTAGTTGGTGTTTGAGACCAGAAACATTTAAAAACATACAAGTTATTATATATATATATATATAAGTTATTTATTTATATAATATATATTGTATTATTGAGCTTTAGATGTTAATTTACAGCAACTTACGTGACCTAAAATATCCATATTTTTTTGTTTTATTCTCATTTTCTTTGTTGATGAAAGTCTTGCAGCTGAACTCAGCTAATGCAAGTTTAAACACAACGGATCCGATGAAAACAGTTCACCTGACAAAATAAGAGTTTCATCTCACCTCCAGAGTGATTCATGTTTCAACACAAATATTTGTGCAGCTCTGCAGTGAAACGGGCCGGATGGTGACGAATGTTTTTGCTCGACTGTAAAACAGAAACTACATTAAACTAAAGAAGAAAACAGCTAATTCAGCTGTCTCCAGGGTGGAACAAATCATTGTTTTTGTTTTTACATATATATATATATATATATATATATATATATATATATATATATATATATATATATATATATATATATATATATATATATATATATACACATATATATATATGTGTGTGTGTGTGTGTGTTTTGATTTTATATATAATATTTGCTTTTATTTTAGTTTTATTCGAGATGTTCTGTGTGTGCGTGAGAAGAAACAGACAGTGATGGGCCTCTTCCCGTCTATCACTCTTGACCTCACACCTACGCACACGCACACACGCACACACACACACACACACACACACACACACACACACACACACACACACACACACACACACACACACACACACACACACACACACACACACACACACACACAGAGAGAGAGAGGTCGTGCTCAGTCACTGGCGGGGGTACATGACATTTTAGCTCCACGTAATATCAGGAGGACGGTTGAGGCAGAGCGCTAACCGTCGGTCTGAGAAGCGACTCCACCCGACACCTGCTGACTGGCTGGAACAACAGCAACGTGCACCAAAGTAATGTCAGGAAACGTGCTCAGCAGAGGTCTTTACAGATGTGCACATTTAGGCCAGAGGTGTGTGTACGAGGCGGGCTGCCTCCGCTGGTGGCTGTGGGAATTAACACAAATATTTATATATATATATATATATATATATATATATATATATATATATATATGTATATATATATATAAACCAGAAAGTGTATTATCTAAGAGCTAAATATATATTTGAATGTACGGAGACAGAGGTGGATCATGTGAAGCTAAAAGATGAGTTTCTGCAGGAGGATGAAGAAGGAAAACTGATTCACCAGCTATAATATATATATATATATATATATATATATATAAGTGATGTTTGGTGAAAGCAGGCTGTGGATGTGGAAGCAGAAGGTGAAAGAGTGTCTTGGTTTCAGAGATTTTTTATCAGCTCTGGTGATATTTAAGGTCACGACAGCAAGCTGCAGGCAAAGAGAGCAGAAAATCCGTTCATAAAACAAATATAAAAGAATGTGTGAAATGTATATTTTAGTGCTAATGCTGTGATTAATTCACCCGGCTACGTTTATTCGGTTTAAAGAGGTGGAGCACTTGTTTGCACCGTTGGCTCTCTGCCCTGAAACCACCGAGCCACACAGCGATCGAGCTATCGCTGTGCTGATGCCGCTTCCTCTTCACAGAAGGGCGTCGGGTTTATTTTATGTGTTTTGCAGCCTTGTGAGGACATCTGAGGTCCAGTAAAGGCCGATTAGAAACTGTAATAACAGGCTTATTTTAACGTACTCGTAATGTTTAATAATTTGTTTATCACATTCTACTGTATATTTTAATTATGTCTTTTACTACTGCACAGCGTTAGCTGTCACGCACCAATCAACCAGCCTGATTCCTCGTTTGTTTAAATGAACTCGGCAATAAAACCGTTTCTGATTCTGATGTTTAAACGATTTTAAAGAGTTTATGAGCAGCAGAAGTGTAAAGAAGAGTCTTAAGAAGGGATTCTCTATTCATGTGATGTCTTTTTACTGCTTTCTTTTATAATTGTAATTTAAATTTTATATATTTTATTATTATTATATTTGTATTTTATTAGTTTGCGCTTATCGTACCGATTTGTGTTTTTAGGGTTTATCTCTGTCTCTAGCCTCACCGTTGAGCTTTGTGTTTTATTGCTTTGCTTCATTTGTCAAAGCACTTTGTAAACTCTGTTTTTAAAGATGCTGTATAAATAAAAGTTATTATTATAAGTAGTAGGAAAGGCCGTCAAAGGAGAGGCATGGTTTTCAGTTTAGGTGGAGCAGGACTTTCATTTAAAAAGTTGAATTTAAACTGTTGAATTTAAACTGTTGAATTTAAACTGAAGCTGAAGTGGACTCAAAGGAGTTTAAACTGTTTTTTTTGTATTTAATGTGAATATAGAGAAAACAAATCAGATGTTTAAATCAATATGTCTCATTAAAATTAATCAAAATAATGAACCTTCATTCGTTTGACTGTTTATCTACAACTACAATTTATTTAATTACTTGCGCTTTGCTGCACCACTTAAATATGTGATATTATATTTTCTTTAAATTGTATTTTGCTTATTGTTTTGTCAGAAGATGAACGTAAAGCTGCTTTAGAAAGTGTAACAGGCGACACGTTTAATAAATAAACCGAATAACGACGAGGTCAACTTGTGCAAAAACTTTGAGAAAATGTTCAGACGCACAGAAAGTAAAAGGTGTGATCCTCTACGTTTGACAGCAATAATGAGAACACACTTTCTCTGGTTCTCACACACACACACACCCCCACCCACACACACACACACACCATCTCTGGGTGGTGTTTCTTACCCATCTCTAACCTTTAGCCCTGTAGTTGCCTGGCAATAGACAGGCAGATGTGGGCGGAGTAGGTGTATTCTTACCGTCTCATTATGAGACATGGGGGAAATTCACAACGAGCCACGCCCCCCTAAACACACACACTCACACACACACACGCACACACACACACACACACTCAAATATGTATTAATCATCACATTAGCCACACACATGTTCAGTCTCATGAGAAAAATGCACAAAGAGAGAATAACTGTGACAGATAAGGTCCGTCTGGGTTGTGATTTATCGTATTTTGCTCGTCACCGTCGGTGTGAATTCCCGCAATGACCACAAACAGCTGAGACTTGTTAAGCTGGAAATTTGAGACAGAAGAGAAACATATTTGTTTTTGTTTTTTTCACAAAAGCGAGGCACGCAGAAGGTATTTTTCTTGTGTTATCAGATGGAAACTTAAGAGTTGCTCCGGTGACGTTAAAGGGACAGTGTGCAGGATTTGGTGTCACCTAGTGGGGAGGTTGCAGATTGCAGCCGGCTGAATACTCCGCTCACTCCTTCCTTTACACAGACACGGTCGCCTCGCTCAGAGGCCATCCATCCCATAATAACACGACTTTAGCAGCAACTGAAGGCAGCTGGCGGTGCCTCGGTTTTGCACGCCGCTGCTCACGTTACTGCAGTTTCACGAAAGAAGCCTTCAGGGTAACAGAAAAACGAGTCGGTCTTGAAAACACAACGATTCTTAGTTTCACCAGATTAAACACGAATGAAAACATAGTTTCTGCTAATAAATCCCCAGAAATGCTAACATTCGACTCCCTCACATTCTACCTTAAATAAACCACTTTGTCAGCGGATACATATGTGATACACTTAATTCCGACGTTTCTGACGTGACTTGAAGGCAACAAAAGACAACAGAAATGAGTCCGAAGACACTGAACTCTGGGGGGTGCAATCGGCTTTTTTAAACTCTCTAAAAACTGATCAACAATATTGTACTTCTTGTTGTAAAAAGTACTACTCAACCTAAATAAAAGGCTGGTCTGTCGATTGATGGCATTAGAGCATTTATCACATTAATCCGTCTTTTGGAAGTCCCCAAGTTCATGGAAATATACATACTACCCTTTAACATGTTGCGAGCACGGGGAACGCTCGTTCTCGGGGTAAATCCACCGTTAACAGACGATTACAAAAATGGGAACAGTAACTTCTTGTTGTACGCCCTTAAAAGGACAACGTGGTTCCCCTTTAGGCCCGCACCAGCACAGGTAGGACAACCATCAGCAGATGTATCACAGTGAGGGATGTTACTCAGGAGTAGAACTGAACAGAGGTGTTTTCCCAGTTTGACTAACGCTCAGTCCTGTGATTCATTAACAGCAACAGACAGTGAACACAACATCGATATCTGGGAGAGATCAGTTTTGGGTAAATATTTCCAGTATCGGGTTGCCGAGCATGAAATGACTGCGTGTTAAATACACAAGTTTATTGTTTGGAGCAATAAATCCTGAGATTGTTTATATCCTGTTTTTTTTCAACCAAACATTTTCTTGTGTTGTCAAAGTGTGTTCCGTCACGGTTGAAATGTCACGACTGCGGTTTAGAGTTCCGCTTGTCATATAAATGCTCAGTTGTGATCATAAAAATAAAGAAAAGGCAAACAGACCACGCCCACTTTCAGGGACAGGAAGTTTATACCATTCAAAACCACGGGCGGAGCTTGTAAAGCGCCATCTTTCTTATAAAGCATCAGTCAGTGGAAAGAAGAGCCCAAAGTCATTTTGAGATTTCACTTTCAACCAAGTTAAACATCTCTGATTAGGTACTTAAACCAGAAGAAAAAGCAGTTGAACTGGGTTTGAATCAGATTATTACACACAAGTATAATGTTAAAGATGTTAAAATGACAAATGGGACCAGACAGGGAGCCACTTCCTCACGACCACAATCACATTATTATTAACTTGCTTGGCAAATCAGCCGCCACCGTTTGAATATAAATGGGCTGATTTGTCCACACACACACACACACACACACACACACACACACACACACACACACACACACACACACACACACACACACACACACACACACACACACACGCCCTGTGGTTGAGTTGTACACGACCGCCGGCCAAGACGACATGTTTTGTCAGCCGAGCGAAAGCCAACCACTATTTAAGGAAGACCGCAACGCTGCACTCTCCTCAGAGCCAAACACAAAAATACTGGATGACTGACTGGCGGTCAGTCCGTTTGGCACGCGGCAATGTGGGAGTTAAAAATCTCTGTTAAAGCGCCGTTATTTTCATCATTTACTCATTCGCTGAGGAGTTCTTCTGATAAATCAATTACTTAATTTCAAATTCATTATTTTGTCCAACCAACAGTCCAGAAACCCCCAAAATAATGTAATCTATGATCTTATACATCAGGGATGGAAAGAAACAAATATTTGGCATTTTTGGTTTCTAAAAGAGAAATAATCAGTTGTTGTAATACTGGTTATAAACTGCATTCAAACGTTCCTATTTTGGTTGATGCTCCTGTGTAAATTCATCCACAATCAAACTCTTTTTTTCCCCCCATAGATATAAAACTAAATACAATAATCACTATAAAAAACAAAACGGGAAATACTTCCCTCACTGAGACTCTGTAGATACAGTACCAACTGTAGATGTAGAAAAACCCACTTCCTGTACTGACGGTCAGCGCACGAGGCCGAATCAATGTCCAACATGTTAACTGTGTGTGAGAGAAGCTGAACGTAGGTTTTGTGAAATCTTTTGTGAAATCTCTCAAAATGTGTGAAATGCCAAACAATTAAAAAGGCAGTTTTGCTTTGTCTGAAACTAATGACTTCATATTTTAATTGACCTGATATTTGTATTTCTTCACGGTGTATTTCTACTGTCTGCAAACACACTGCATGTCTGTACATCCTGGAACGTTGAAATGTTTCGATGCTTTCTGCAAAACCTTTTGACCTTTTGACAAAAAGTCTTCTGTTTATCAGCCAAACGAGAACTCAAAATAGAAGAATCCTCAAATCTGCAGTTTCTTGATTCACACGAAATATTTCATCAAAGCACAATTAACCAAAACTACAAATATATAAAAGTATCAGAGTGTTAGTGAGGACTTCAACATGTTTTTTCCAAACTTCCCACTGATTTTGAAGTGTACAAAGAAGTAGAAATCTTCCTCTCTGAATTCTACCGAAACACTCTTTGCAGCCTTTTCTTCCTGTTGTGTTTCTTACAGTAAAGCTGTTCGGTTAGAATTAGAAAGCAAAAGATCTCTGCTTTGAATCAGACAGCAGATCAAGGCATCCAGCGAGCTTTTGAGCCGTGTGCTAAATTCCCCCTGTCTGGTGAACATCTCGGCACGCCTGCGCACATGAAAAACACACAAGCCACTATCTGCTGCATCAAAGCAGCCACTGAAACCGAATCCCCCCCCCCCCCCCCCCCCCCCCGGTCTCTGAAGTGAGCCGGCCCATTTGATCTGCACAAGCCGTACTGGCTCCTGACGCAGCCTGAATGTGGAGGACCGCCCCCAATAGTGAGTGGGATGTACCACAGTGAGACGCTCAAAGTGTATCGCTGCGTGGATTTGTCACTCAACAAGGTGGGAGGGGTTGGGGTGTGGTGGTGTGTGTGTGTGTGTGTGTGTGTGTGGGAGGTGGGTGAAGATGGGGTGGGGGGTTTCCTCTAGATTATTCCCAGACAATAATCATCGCGTGGGTTTTTGTTTTTTTTGTTTTTTTCCATGATCGGGCTCGTCTCCGATAAAAACCTGAGAAGAAAACAAAACAAAAAGCTTTGCTTACGAGAATCGTCTGTCACTACACGTGCGTACACATCATGTGTGGGCAGAGCCCTTCAGGTTTGTGATTTATGCCCCAAAAAAAAAAAACTTGCTCAATAACACACCCGGCTCACATGACGCAGCTCTACACACACACGTCAAAGTTGACCTCCGCTTACAGTAACATGTTCTTTTGGGGTTTGTCTCCCGCCTCGCAGAGTTTTTTTTCCGGCCGCTGCTCGAGAATGATTTGGGAATCTCCCTCTTTCTCCCCCCCCCCCTCCCCCCTAATTCAAGCCGCCCCTATTTGCTTGCTGTGGTGAGGTTTCCTGGGTCCCAAAGGGGGTCAACACCAATCTTCTCCCAGACATAACAAGACGAGGGGATTGTATGAAAAACATGAGCTGATGTTTGAAAGATCAGAGAAGTGGAGCACCCCAGATCTTCTTTTTTTTTTGTTATATCTTAGGGTCCCGGCAGAAAAGAGGAAAAACTCCTCTGAACTCTCGAACAATACGACGAGCAGCAGCAACCCCCCCCCCCCCCCCCCACTGAACACACGTCCTGGTCTCTCTAATCCAAACACGCCGCCATAATCTCCGGCTATCATCCGACTCATCTACCAGCCGAAGGAAGAGGTGGAAACCAAACAAACGACGGGAGACAAAAGGGCCACTTTCACCTTGATCAGCCAGGCGGGCAGACTCCACTGAGGAAAAGCTTTAAACCGTCAAAGAACATGAAAGACGTCGACAGAAGACGTCGAAGACTACACCTGAGAGACAGACGGAGGATCAAAGAGGGGAACTGTAGAGAAAGAAAGGAACAGGAGAAGAGGAAGAGGATATCTCTGTCTACACACAATCTTTAAGCCCCAAAACACACAAATTAGATGAATTTCTAACGACTGGGGTTGAAGTGGATTAGTGTCAGAAGAACCGTCCAGAGAAAGTCCTCCACAAGCATCCCGAGTGTCTCGGCAGCTGTTATTGTTCAGAGCTCTCGTCTAACGGCTGTAATTCATTCTCAACTGAAGACAAAAACAAAGAGATGTACTTGGCACCAACTAAACCCATGACAAAGACAAAGTTTCACGCCTCTAAATACCACTACAGCAGCGTTCACTCCACATCGTCTCACTCCGTTGGCTTTGTTGAACTGCAGAAACACACCATTCTCTTGAGCAATCTTATAGAGTGGCGCTTCGGAGCCTTTTGGGCAAATAACTTACAGCTGACGTGACCTTTTGATTTGATTTTGAGCGTGCAAAAGCATCGGTACTTCGGAGCGTTCTGTCTTTTGGTCCGACTGCTCGGCCAATGTCGGGGGCCGTCGGCGAGGCGTCCGTGGCTCTACTTTTTGCAGCGTGTCCAGCACCAATGCCGGCGGCGTTTCGGACGATCGAGCATGTTGAATCGGAGATATAGAAGATATAAGCAAGTGTGGATCGCAAGCAAACGACTTGAATCTAAACTAAAGCCTTAAACTCATCTGATCGTTGGCCGTCTGGAATGAAAACGATCGGCTCACGTTGCTTTCGGTTCATGAATGCGTCACGACACCTGCTGATCGTGTTCAAAAGCAACTTTTTGTTGGCAAACACTAAGGCGACGTGAGGTGACGCAACAGTCGGATGCAGAGTCGCTGGTTCGTTGATGTCTTTGACTTTAACGTGTGCAAACAGGACCGAGCCACAGGGCAACGACAAATCAGGAGAGCGAGAAAAAGCCGCTCGCCTGCAGCCGCAAACTCATCCGATGAAAACTGGATTTGTTTTAAAAACAGGATATTACTCATCGCCTACGGGCATTCACTGCAATAGAAGTCCCGACATGACCCGGGGGAAAGAAAAAAAATCACTTTTATATCATCTTTGATTTTACTTGTGGATTGACTGTTATTATTTAGACTTTAATTGATTCCGTCTCAGTCTAAATGTGTTTTTATCGTGAGTATGTTGTGGTCGTACTGGTCTCATTCTCATAGACTGTTTATAAGAAGTGGACGTAGTCGTTTGGAAGCCTCGGGTTTGACCATCTTGGCCTTTTTGCAACCAGTGAACAGGAAGTGGCCACATCTGGACTGAGGAGGAGTGACGTAGAGACGCCGTGTACGTCTCTGGTAGAGACCTGTCAATCACCGTGTAGCCTCGCCCCTAAAGCATCCCCTGCTTTATGGTCTGTTTGACTCTAAATGGACCATCATTTACTAAATGAACATCAAGCTGTATTGAAGAAGACTTGAACGTCACGATGACTACGTCCACTTCTTATATACAGTCTGTGGGTTTAACACAATTAAACAAAAAATGATCTTTAATCTTTTTAAAAACAATTTGCTTCCTCTTTGAGAGGTTTATTCAACGGGGACATTTCTCGTTAGTGCATCATTGTTGGTGACAGACTGAGAGTGAATGTGAGACAGAGAGACAGACGAGGAGGAGGAGGAGGAGGAGGAGGTGTTAATGGTTCAGTCTCCTCCGTGCAGGTGAGTCTCCTGCGGGTCCTCTGTCCTAACACACTATTGTCTCCTTATCTACTTCCTCTCTCCTCCTCTGCAGACACTGTCTGTTTAGACTGCGTCTCTCTCTCTCGCTCTCTCTCTCTCTCTCTCTTCTTCTTTCATTATCACCACAGCTGCAACTCAACTGTGTGCCACGAGTGCACACAGGGCTTATATGTTAAAGCTGCTGTCTATATGTATGTTTAAAGGTTTGACCTCCTGTTTACAAGCAGGCTGACATGGATAACACACAGTATATATACATAAATATACTGTATATCTATTTAGATCATCTATAGATCAGCACTAAATATCTTGTAAACAAGCTTAGTAATAGTGTTCAAACCACATTTCTTTTTAGTTTAGAGGGTTATCCCCTTATTTTTCATATTTATTCTCTTTATTATCGAAGATCTTCCTCATTGACAGTGTTTTGGTTCATTTTGTAAAAAGTTTAGTGAAATTTAAGTAAAGAGGTTACTTATATTTTTAATAAATGAATATTGTTAGTTGCTTGTTGCTCCACTGATATGTTAATTTTGTTTTGTTTGCATTTATGAGTATTTACTCTTCATCCATTTATGTACATTTATATGGTTTTTAATTGCGGGTTGATTGGCCACATAAGTCTACAGATTCCTGATCTCCTCTCACTTTTTAAAACATTTGTGTTGTTTGTTTTTTTTTGTTTATAATGTACATAAACAAATAAATAATCAAAAGTAGAATCCAGTAAAATCCATAGTGTTGTGTTGAACTGTCAGCTAAAATCTTGAATATCTCAAAATCGGGACAGATTTATTTACGCTCATCCCCCGTTTAGTTTATTATACTTTAGTAACAGCAATAGTTAAAAATGAATTCGCAGATCGACTAACACCTCGCACCGCCTGTTGCTCGTCTTTAAATCTGAGGGCGACATAATTGTGGTTCTGGTTTTGACTCGACCTGAAGTGGACCTGATCCTGGAAACGACCCCAGAAACCGAACTAAACGTTCTCCGTCTGTCTGTTCAGACTCAGCTACTCCAGCTTCCTGTTGGAGCGCTCAGACTTGACATCAAATATGCCGTTTTCCTCTTCATCTTCCTCACTTTCACTTTCTTGCTGCTACTGTACTACTTACTGTTCGCCCCCCACTGGAAGACGTGTGTCAGAGATAGTTTGGTAGTTTTATTCTTGATGACATAAATATTATTATAAACTGTGATAAAAGGAGGATATATTACTTAAGATTTGTTGAGTGATGCAGCACTTTCACCTTCCTCATAACTGTGTGCGTGTGTGTGTGTGTGTGTGTGTGTGTGTGTGTGTGTGTGTGTGTGTGTGTGTGTGTGTGCAGACTTACCGTCGGTTGGTAAAGCCACTGGGTACATCTCTTTCAGCAGGTCGCAAAGTGTGTGCACGCTGCCTTCAGGTGAAACGGGGCGAAACAGCTTCTGGATGAACGGCCTGTCGCTCGTCGTCTGTAATGAATTAGAGCGCGGCAGGTTAACGAGCACGGCGACACAGGTGTACAAACATCCAGCGTAGCAAGATGTCCAAAGACGGTCGAGATTAAATGAAAAATGCCCTTTTAACCCTTTTAGATCACTTCCTATTATGCACCTTTTATGCAAAAAAAACGTTCTTTATATCAAAATCAAATCCTTCTGTAAAACAAAATACAACGCGTGCTCATGTAAGCTGGTACCGACCAATAACATCACAACATCCATCATCAATCAAATCAATCTGCAACTTTTAGCGACATTGAGGTGTGTTTTCACCCACAGTCGCACTCGATTCTAAGCCCGCCCACTTTTTAGCGGTCCAATCAAATGCAAAAGATTTGATTTAAAAACCTTCTTTTAACTGAACACCGCTCAAACGTTCCATTCCACTTGGAAACACGTCACAGTGCGGACGCTGAAGACGCTCAAACTTCGAGGATGATTTACTGATCCATCGAATTTCCATCCGTCATGGTGATTTGGGATTTGAGTTATTTCCTCATTAGGCATGAGACATCAATTCAAGGAACTGCTGGAAATGAAAGCACGCAAAAATATCCGGTAAATGGGACGCGTTTCATGTGAAGGGGAAGTTTTTAAGGGGACGAGCAGAGTTCAGATAGCGATGCACGCAAAGGCTGTGCATGAACCGTCTGCTCGGCTGAGCTGGGAATGTGGAGCTTTTGATGAGCCCGCCTGCTCAGAATGCGATGTTTAGCAACCGGCAACATTTCGACAGATGTTACATGCGACGCTGACATGTTTTACTGATCAGGAACGGTCTGGAAGTCATTAACCGCTGCTTAAGTATGTACTCAGCTGGAGAAGTCAGCTCCTACACAGACTAACCGCTGGCGGTCCTCGAGGTTCTCAGATGAAGTGCGATGGCACATTAGGACCATTGCAGGTCAATGAATAAATAAAAAAGACGCAGCGGGGGGAGGGTTGAGATTAAAGGCGGACATTTACGAGAGAAGTCTCACACATTTAAGGCAAAAAACATGTCTGTTCCCTGAGATTATAAAGTCACATATTTACAAGAAAGAAACTCTTAAGAATAGTGTTTTTTCGCTTCACTTTGCCGTGTTTGAAGCTACTAAGATTGTAGTTCACTCATATATTAAATTTATGTGACTGCAAATCACGTTTTCAAAATAAGGTGTTGACAACGGATAAATAAAATACATATATGGAAATGAGATTAATCAGATTATATCCACAAGAAGTATAAAACATGTCACCTGGGTTATAAATTAAAAAGATGATACACTAGATTGTGAGGGAAATAGATCTTTGGGTTGCCATGACCAATGAGTATTTCTTCTAAATTTACCACTTTAATCTAAAAAATGCCCAGTTTTCTTCTCTTTTCTCATTTTAATCTCTAAGAATTACCGCCATCCACCGTACAGTTATTTGATCTACTACAGCCCTAATACGCCGTCGTAGATCAAGAGAATAGTTATTAAACTATTAAACGTGACCTTTAAGAGAAACCCTCTTCTCTCCTTCACCGCTCCACAAACAAAACACAGTGTTTTGCTCGAGGACACTTCAGCAGAGTGCATGCTTTTAATTAGAATGCCTTTCTGCTGCTCCAAAAGTGACAGTAAGCCTAAAAAGTCCCCCCCCCCCCCCCCACACACTGTATGTGATCCTTCTCCAGTCAGAGGCTGTCATGATGATGTAGTCCTGACCTGTGACCTCCTCGCGATTACTTACTTATCACGGTAATGATCTAGGAACCAAAGCGTGTCCTACTGCTGACCACAGTGCAAATCACCGCGGGGTGAGAGCGGACCGCTAAATGCCTCAAAATGTAAACTGTCTAAGTCACGGCGGGACGGCTAAACAAGAAGTGACGTACGCGGCAATCATCCTCATGACTGTTTCGGCTCTGATCTGCGACCCTGCAGCCAAAACAAATTCCATGTGTGAGAGGTGCGGGAAGCACGGTGGGAAATTACCGCCAGACGGCAGACAAGAAATCTAGTAAACTCCGTCCAGAGCCGGTAATGGACTTTGACTCAAGAGTTTTTAAGGACAGGCGGCGGCGTGTGTCGCTTACATCGGTATGCCCTTTGAGGCAGTTTTATCCAAAAACAGACACTTTGCACAAATGTTCAGAATCGGTTTGATGAGATGCCATTTGTGATGATACTAAAACGGTAAATACTCTTTTGATCACATTATCTCACATACTGTAGATAATAAACTCCAGGTTGGTGGAACATTTGGAATTCATTTTCAGGCCGTTAAAATCGAAGATTTCTTTTGGTGCACACGAATAAAAAAAACTCTTCTGAGCTGTTTAAATCACGACATAAATCATTGCATTTTCCTTTGTGCAACCCTGCTCCCATAATCCATCGGTAGAAGCCAGTTACTGTCACCGAGTCGTAACTTCAAAATCTGTGTAAATTTATAAATTTGTAAATTTGTAAACATTACACAAAGCCTATGATACAAATAATATCTATCGAACTGCTTACATTAATTAATTGATTATTCATTATTAGTCATTGTACTGTAGCCTCCTGTAAATCCCGGTCATGAACCTGATTCTGATATGTCAGCAGCGATGTTCTTTGTTCATGTCAAGAGTCTCACTGTGACTTCAGAGCAGAGTTAAGGATTCAGTGGTTCAGGTTACCGGCTGACCCGCGTCCTCGGGACGGGAGGCGAGGCGCCGGCCGCTGGACGCCGACCAGGAGCTGCCGTCATGCGGTGATTTTATAATGCTATTCAGTTAACCAAGCGCCTTAATTCAGTACATCTACGCACCATAGTGACTCAGGAGCATGCACATTTTAAACACCAGCTAATCTCACTAATTGGGTGTTTCTTTGACTGAAGAGGTGTTAATTAGTGGAGTCAGTGGGAGATTACCCTGCTTTATGGTCTGTTTGACTCTAAATGGACCATCATCTACTAAATGAACATCATGCTGTATTGAAGAAGACTTGAAACTAGAGATTGAGACCATAAACTCATGTTTACAATGTTTACTGAGGTAATAAATCAAGAGAGAAGTAGAGTCATTTTCTCATAGACTTCTATACAACCAGAGGAGTCGCCCCCTGGTGGACACTAGAGAGAATGCAGCTTTTAAGGCACTTCCACATCAGCAGAATCGGAGTTAACTTCTGTTCATCGGTTGCAAAAAAGCAAAGCTTCGCCGAACTCAAATCTTCAAAACATCAGTCCACAAACCAATGGGTGACGTCACCATGACTACGTCCACTTCTTGCATACATATAAATGGTATAGTACCAGCCCTCGTTGTGCTCAATAGTGATCAGTTTTAGTGGGATCTCTTAATATCTTGCTACCACTGAGCAGCCTGTCAGATAACCGTAGAAACTGAGGCCTCGGAGAGAGAGACACAGAGAGAGAGAGAGAGAGAGAGAGAGAGAGAGAGAGAGAGAGAGAGAGAGAGAGAGAGAGAGGGAGAGAGAGGGAGAGAGAGAGAGAGAGAGAGAGAGAGAGGTGGTCCGGGCAGATACCCAACCTGAGGTGTCAAACGGAGAGTCCGACACACAATAGGTGCCTAATCATGGAGCTGTGAAAAGGAAACCGGCGAGGTCGGGGATCGGGTAACCGAGCTGTAACTACGCACCGCGGAGCCAGGCGCGAAAAAAAAAAAAAGCAGCAAGAGGAAGGGTGGCAGCGGAGGCGTGAAGCCGGCCGCTCCGGTTACACAGAAACACTGAGTCACTGACAGGAAGCGCCGCGTTTTGTTTTTTTTTCGTGCGAGGATCGGTCGGCGACAGCCAAGGAGCAGAGAGAGAGTGCGCTAAGTGACGGCTACCTTCGTTGCATTTTTAAATAGCCCCGCCATGAATTATTGAGCCGGTTCGCCATTACAAAAGAAGGCGCCATTGATCCCTGGAGGTGGGCGAGAAGCGTGATACTGTTTGGATGGTGGAGACACTTTCTTTTCAGCCGGGTGCCGACACCTTAGCTGGCACGGCAGCACATGGCGACACAAAAGAGAGCGAGGGTGTCAGTGGGACTCGGGGGTAACTCTCGCCGAGTGAAAAGAGCGGGTGGCGGAACTCAAGACGGCCGCCTAATTGGCGGAGGGGGATTCAATCCGCCTAATTGATGGCAAAAAAACAAAAAAAAACAATGGACGTGGCCCGTCAATCAATGTGAGCCGAGACGTGCGAGAGAAAGCGTTTTCCACTGAACTCTGAGACCGTCCATTCGTAAATTAAAATTCCGAACCTCTCTTTGGCGGCCTTCATTTTCTCAGAAGTTGAAATACACACCGGGCAGAGGAGGAACTTCCATCAAGGGACACCGAATCGAATTCTGAATTATTCATGCGTTGCGTGCTGGTGCCATTCATCGGCATATTTTGGTGCTAATCTGAGGCTCCATCAGGTCAGCGGGAGGATTTGTATTCAGTCGTTCTTCTAAACTGTAGGCATCATTCTGATGTTTTAACTCAATCCACTTTAAGAGGATAATTAATGAAAGTACTGCCATTTACGTACCAATAGTGGTATTTACTCACGTAGAACGTTTTTGTTTTATCTGCCCGGGGTTTTCAGATATCAGCGTTTCCATCTCAATACTACTGGGAATACTGTTGTTTCTATGAGATATGTTGACGGTGGGGATATTTAATGAAAACAAAACTGTCTGCATGACAAGATACCACGAGAAGTTAGATAGGAAATGTGGGTTTTTTTTGTATCTTGGCAAACTGCAAAAAATGTACCTCTTCAGAGAGCATCACAAATCGTGATAATCTTAGATAATCAACAATAATAAATGGTACCTCCAGGGTTAACTTTATGCAGCCCAACAGGAACCAAACCAATTCTATGGGAAGGAGAGCAGCTTGAAGCTTAGTTCATACTCGCCGTAGTGAGCGCCAGAAAATGACGTCATCACGGTCGGCGCGTCGTGCGCCAAGGCTCCGCAAGCCGTGCACCTTTGACCTCTGCATTTTTTGTAACTTGGCCAAACCGTCAGAGCTTTTCAGACGCGACTGTCAGATAAAAGCACTATAAACATGTCTACGGATTAAACAAAGAAAGCCGATTAGTTTTTAGATGCTTTAGAAACAGGAGGTCTTAAAAAAACTTCATTTGAGTAAATTTTGCAGCCAAAGCAAACTGTTTCCAGGATGTTCAACCTTTGTTTCTTTATAATGCATTTAATACTTGACTTGTTTCTTTACAGGGTTTGTATAAAGACAATAAAGTAGTCTTTAAATATGAGATATGAGTTTATAGATAATTAAAATTACTCCTCGGGCATTGTGGAGGTTCATGGTGTTTTGCTCCTGCTACGGTGCATACATGAGGGCGACTGACTCTTTAATGCGATAACACAAGTAAAAAACAAAGATGTGGAATTAATTATCACAAATTAACCTCCATCTGAGTCTGAGTGATGATGCAATGATCAGCTCTGTTTGCCAACACCAGGATGTAAAGAAAGGGGAAGTCCTTATGCAGAATCATGACACAATCTGAAGGCTTTTCCGTGGAAATTCGCAGCTCTACTAGATGACATTACCGTAAAGGCGGCAGCGCATTGTTTCCCCCCCTGCAACGGGCACATCACCTGTTGCCTCTGGCCAGAGCCGTTTCCAGCATTCCCATGTTGTGTAATTGCCTGTGCAGTCACACCACCTCCCCCTCGTCTCACTCAGCCATCGCAAGATATCTGGGAGGCACCAAAACCTGCATTCTTTAAAAGGCCGGCACCGGAGGGTTCGTGAGTAAGCGCCGAGTCACGGAGCGGCTGGCGAACAGAGAGGTGTACCTGCAGAGCAACAATGCAAGCAGTCTTTAAAAAAAGAAAGGATAGTAATTTTCACTTTCCACGCAGCGAGACGGTCCCCCCCCCCCACCCCCCTCACCCCCCAAACACACACACACACACACACACACACACACACACCCTCCTCCTCTGGTTCGTTTGAATCACTGAGTGGCGTCACTACCGGAGCAGGAAAGATGCACCGGCGGCCAAACAAGTCTTGCCGCCAGACGGAGGCGAGGCGCTGGCGCGCACACACACACACACACACACACACACACACACACACACACACACACACACACACACACACACACACACACACACACACACACACACACACACACACACAAATGAAATAACAAATGTAAGAAACAGGCGACGCACAAACCGACTTATTATCGATAACATCAATGTCCGTATTTATGTAGTTTATGTACGAGAGATAAAACGTTAAAAAACAACTCAATTAAAAGAAGAAAAAAGTTCTTAATTTGAAGGATACAAACTAGAGTTAATGTGTTTTTTAAAGTGTTTCAGCGTCGGGACATGAGGCAGACACACTGAGCGTGTCGTCCGTGCCCACGAGGTGTCTTTGTCTCCACGAGGACTGCAGGCCAGACGGAAATGAGCCCTCTGTTATTTGGACCGAGTGTTGTCATTAATTCTGTCTGCATCAAACACAGCACATGTTATTTACACTAAAGACCACAATCTGGCTTTGAAGGACTCTGAGCATGTGTGTGTGTGTGTGTGTGTGGGAGGGGGGGGTCTTTCCTCTGTGTGAAGCAGTCTCCTGTTAAGTCACCACAGTGACTTCGGAGTGCCAAACAGCTTTGTTCTTCTCAGTGATTCTGCACCTTTTTTCTTTTTTTTCCAGACTTGAGTGTCTTTTCTGAGTTTTCTTGTATCGAGTTTCGTCTCGTCACAGAAACTCCGGCTCACAAAACACTGGATTTTATCCTCAACAACGACATAATCAGGGTTTTTCTTGGTCAACATCTGCAATATTAAGATTGCACCCACAAAGTTAAAGAGGGTCTTTGTGCGAGCAGATCCTCAACTTTTGGACGATGAAAGCAAGTTGCTCGTATGAACATATTTAGCTCACACTGTTTTGTCTTTCCAGACCTCCTCCGGTTGTAAATAATCTCACAGTTTGTACGACGAAAACCACAACATCTCCAAAACAATCCAGCCTTTTTCAGGAACGGTGCCATTTTTTCAAACCAGTACGTTAAACAGTGCTTTGATGCTCCAATTATCACGAAACCAACTCGCCTCGTAAATGAGCGTGGAAACTTTCAATTCAAAAAAACACCCAGAGAAACCGGAGCGGTTTGGGTTCCTTCTACCCCGCCGGCAGCTACACGACTTTATACAGCTGCAACAAGTGCACGTCTGGGGGGGGGGGGGCTGCGTGTTTCAGTCGACCACTTTAAAAAGAGTCGCGTTCTTTATAACCCGGCACAGGAATGTTCCTTTGTCCCGAGTGTTAAAAAAAAAAACGGTTTATTTACGCGTCGAAGATGTGAAAGTAAAAACAAAAGCGTTTATGGGTCTTTTATATATATATATATATTTTCGTTGATTGACAGCTGTACTCCCGCCTTTCCTTGTTGCGCAAAAATGTAAACGCAGCCGTATGTGGAGCTCATTAAAACGCTTGACACGCTCAACAATAAATCAGCTCGGGGGGGGGAATTACCAGCAGTCACAGCCGATATGATGTTCTGTTCCAAACATCTCTTCCTGTTTCGTTCCGTGACACTCTGATCTACTCAGATTCACTTCCTGCTCCATTTTTTTCTCACATTATTTTTTTTCCCCCCAAACCTGTCCCGACACGCCGCCGACGTCTCACATCCGCCAACAAGGACTCGCTGACGGCGAGGAGGCCTTCTTCTGTTTGCTGTGATTTTTTTGAGATGAAGGTCCAAAACGCACGCACGTTCCGGCCGCTCGACTCGAAGCAGACCGTCAACATGTTTTTGTTGCAAAGATCCAGATGTTTTCCAAATCTTTCTTTTCCCTTGACTGGACGTGGACGAGGCCTCCTCAGTGTCCAGCAGCATTGTGTTTTACGACACTGTTGTGTTATTGAAGAGTCATTCTGTGCAACTCCTGAACATTTCCAAACCGTGGAAGTTGTCAAATTAACCCCCCCCCCCCCAAACACTTGACTCAAAGCACGGCACTCTTCCCCCGCTGTCTGGCTCGTAGCGTGCTCATGTTTTCCAGGCGAGAATCAGTCGCTTATTCATCTTCTCGTCTTTCTTGTTTTTTTGTCCTCTTAACAGGGAATTTTCACCTGAGTCAGGAAAAAGTGCGCTTGTCCGCCTCCTCCTCCTCCTCCTCCTCCTCCTCCTCCTCCTCCTCCGCCTCCTCGTCCCGGACTGAAGCCCTGAGGCACGCACACACCGGCTGATCACGGTTCAGTGGAATTACACGTGAGCTGGGGGAGAGTTCCAGGTACAGGAGCCGACGAATAACCTCCAGAAAGCACCGGGGCAAAGACGTGTTGTTTCTTGGTTTTGTTATATTCTCTATAGAAAACACGTGAACATTGTGAAAGAATCTTAATTTCATTTATTTCAAAAAATCTGCCGTGAAACTGTGAACTTAACGAGCAAATATACAAAATGAATGTTTCTTAAAAACATGAGGTGAAAACGGAAATAATGTCGGCGGAGGAGCAAGTTTGCAAGCTGAGACCGTCGCGCTCCATCGGTGCTCTCATCATCTGTGAAGACGTGAGAACCGACATACGGTGCCATGAAGGGATGTCGGATATAATAAGAGACGCATTGTTTCATAGTGACGACTATTTCAGGAACCGGTCACGAACTCGTCAGTTTCACAATTTGTAAAATCAGGCGATGAAGTGATGCAACGCTTTTGTTTTTACTGATATTCTGCAGGTGTGTGTGTGTGGGCGCCAGCAAGAGGCCACATGTGCACATCATGGTTCAGAAGCTGCACAGCAATTATTGAATGTATATTTATTTATATATTCATTTACATTTTTCAGAAATATAAAAGAATCTGAGGCTCCATCAGGTCAGACGTTCTTCTAAACTTTATGCATCATTTTGATGCTTAAGAGGATAATTAATGAAAGTACTGCCATTTACGTACCAATAGTGGTATTTAGTCACGTATTTAGTCCTTTTATACATTAAGTGAAGTATTATTTAATGTATTAAAGGAACCTGGATTTCTTTTGTACATTAAAGGAAGAACAAACTGTTTGGAGGCTTTTCACACAGACGTCTGGCTACACCTACTGGGCTGAGTGGCAAACTTCAGCTCCAGTCCAGAGACACTTGAAATGTACTAAACTAGGACTAAAGGTTGTTTCATGTGAATGTGTGCGTTACCTGGTATATCCTGAAGGGGATGTATCTGAAGCCTCCCTCCTCGGTGGGATATTCCATCAGCTTCCTGTTTATGGCCCAGAACTGGTCGAACTTATCTGTGACGACACAAAAACACAAACAAGGTCAGCGACTGTTGTTGGAACGGTCTAAAAGCGATCCCACCCAGCATGCACTGCTTCCGTCTCTCGCTTTCACACTGAACCTCCCGTTCTCTCTCTCTCTCCTCTCCTGGGTGAAAGCTTCTCTCTTCTCTCTGTTTCTCATCTCTTTTGGAACGTGAAAGTGTTTGGTTTAGAAAAAAGGTTTCGTCTCTCGCTTTCACGTGCGGCTCCTTCTGTTTGGATCACAAAGTGTCTGTTTCTGTGTTTGACGCAGTTGCAAACTCTTTGACAGACACACCCTGAACTTTCTAACAGAGTTGAGAGAATCATCTGTCGTGTCCGCGCGCTCTCTCTTGGTTTCAGGGGGAACGTGGGAAAAGAAAAAGGAGATACGCAGCTGACGTTTTGTGGGTTTTTTGTCTGCAAACCCGTTGAAAACATTCTCAGTGAGACGTGGAGAGTTTCCACAGTTACAAACAATTATGCAAAACAAAGTCGCTCTCGGTTTTCTGGACATTATTTGCGGTGCGATTAGCTTGTTTTCTTGTGAGCTTTGGTTGTGAAACACCTTCAGGAAGAGTTTCTCTAAAAGCAGCTGAACATCAAGAGAGAATTAATGAGCGAGAGCATCAGAGCGTCGCTTATGTAAAGAACAAACACTTTTTATTTTTATTATGGAGTGAATTCTTAAAAGTAGAGCCAGATAAACTCCATCAACGTCAGCCAGCAGCAGAGTAAGACACTAGTCTCTGCTAACATTTAATTTGAGTTAAACTTTACGCCGTGACTTCATTCTTCTATTGTGCTGCAATTATTTTACTATTGTTAGTTTTTTCTTGTGTTTTTATTTTGTTATTTACATTTATATTTGTTTATTTGAGAAGCAATCTGCTCTAATTTTATTTTATTTCATCAATTAAATTAAAATATATATTAAATTAAATTTATTAAATGTATTTTATTTTATTTTATTTTTTTATTTTGTATTTATTTTGTATTTATTTATTTTATTTATTTATTTTATTTGTTTAATTTATTGAATTTATTTAGTTTGTCATCAGGCGTCACAAGAACAGAAAAAGCAGCGGTGAAACGGTGAACTTAAAAAGCAGTAACCACGAGCAAATATTCATAATGAATCTTTCTTAAAAACATGAGTTTGATGAGACCATCACGCTCGTTAATCTGTGAAGAACTGAGAACGACTTTAAAGGGAAAAGCGACATACGGTGTCATAAAGGGATGTTTTCTGGTTCTTAAACTCGGATACAACGAGACGCTTATTGGTTCATTGAGTGATGACAATGACTGTGGCTGTATTAATGTGCTTTATGCATAAATCTGCAAAACATTTTGATTGTGTTGTTGTTTAATCAAGCAGGTCACAGCTTCTGTCATTTTAAACTGAATACGTTTTGAGTTTTGCTTCATGTTCATGGAAAGAGAAACTCTCTGAACTGATGGATTGTGAACATTTCACAAACTAAATCTACGATTTATTGATCCCAAAAGGTAACCGACAGATCAATCGCTAATGAAAATAATTGTTAGCTGTAACCTTATTTATAAGCGAGCTTGACAATTATAGATCAAAAGCAGGAGGCACATAACAGAGGGCGGCGACGTCACAGGTGACCGGCGTGTTGAACGTTGCCTCGTTTGATCAACTTGACCTGCAGCGATTCCAGGAATCTCACGCCAGTTGAGTTTTGCTTTTCAAAGACGAGCACAAATGGGAATCCATCCATCCATCCATCCATCCATCCAGAAGTTTTGGAACTTCACAGACTGCTATCAGACTTTAAAGGAAATGTGTGTGTGTGTGTGTGTGTGTGTGTGTGTGTGTGTGTGTGTGTGTGTGTGTGTGTGTGTGTGTGTGTGTGTGTGTGTGTGTGTGTGCAGGAACAAGGCAGGAAGTGAATCTATTTGGATGTTTTTTTTGTGTGTCTTTGAAAGCACCACACCAACAAACAAGTGAATATTTTGCAAATACAAATTGTAAAAATATATGTGTGAGCGAGAACATAAAATATGAATAACTGCATGCAGTGCGTGCGTGGTGTGTGTGTGTGTGTAAGTTTGGTGTGTGTGTGTGTGTGTGTGTGTGTGTGTGTGTAGGCATGTGTGAATCTGCATATAGGTGTGTGTGAGCTGCAGGGAGACAACATGTGTGCATCTAAGTGTTAATGAATGAATGTGTGTCACTTCCCCAACAGCTGCTTGTGGTCTTTCTTCTTTGAAGTGTGTGTGTGTGTGTGCGTGTGTTTGTATGTGTGTGAGCGTCGCCTTTTTAGCATGCTCAATCGCAGCTGCTTATAGAAATGCACGACTGCATGTGTGTGTGTGTGTGTGTGTGTGTGTGTGTGTGTCTCACCGTTCTGCAGGCCCATCCACAGCTGTTTGTGGTCTTTCTTCTGCATGTCGTTGACGACTTGGCTCTTGTGCTTGAGGGCGTCGGCCTCCTTGATGCCGGACATGAAGTGAGCCTCGATCACAGAGTTGGACGGGCAGTGGAGGAGGTCGCGATCCGGAAAATTCTGACACGTGCACAAGAAAAACATTTCTATTTAAAGCTGCATTGTTGCGTTTTCTTTTCTGCCCACCGGGGGGCAGAGTTGGGTCAGTTGAAGCCGGTTTGAATTGCATTAGTTAAAAGAAATAAGACAACGTGGTTTACATAAAATGTTTGTTTATAAATGGACTAATGGAGCCACTAAAGGTGTGTGTGTGGGGGGGGAGAGAAGCGCACAATGTGTGTTTTTACGAGTCCTGAAACTCCAACAGCCTGTAACGTTAGCAAGTGTGCAGTCTGTCGGTGAATAGATGCTACAACTCCTAAAGACCATCTGGCGACATCTAGTGGTGAGGTTACAGATTACAACCAGCTGACATTGTAGAGCGATGGGAGGGAGAACCTTTCAGCGCAGAACGACTCATTCTAAGGTAACTTTTCTTATTTTCAGGTGATCGTACACTTAGGAAAACATACTTTTTAATATCATATTCAATAGATATATATATATAGATATAGATATAGATATATATCCAATGGATCCCCCTGAATGCTACTAACTGTCTCTTTAATTTCTCGTGACTAGCTGCTCCTCCGAGTTTTGGTGGAACGGCTGCTAGAGTCGAGTGCGACACCTAGTGGTAGAATCTGGTATATCGGTCCAGTCTGGTGTTGTGGCTAAAAATAATAATAATAATAATAATAATAATAATGCATTTATGTTGTAGAGCGCTTTAAAAGCTGCTCAAAGGCCTTCACATGGTACAAACGTAAGAATACAAACAAAGCAGATAAATTAAACTTAAGTCTTATAACTAAATATTGGACTTTGGTCTGCACCAACTCCTGACAGAAATATGATGTTCACAGTTCTTCCTCAGCTAGCTGCTAACTCTGTTTGTCTGCTGTTTGGTGCCGGTAGTGTTCAGTGGGTTTATCAGAGCTCTCTTGACTTTACACATGTCATCGTTTGTTTCATTGTTAAACATTCCCGAGTGAATACAAAGAGAGACACAGTCCTGTGGACACACTTACCTTAAAGTGCACAGTGATGGTCCAGGGTAAGACGGTGTTGGACGCGTGGAAGTCAAACAGAAGTCCAATTGGATTGTGCCTGAAACCGGGAAACGCAAACAGGAAACGAAGTTACTCCAGAGAGCGTGTCTTCTAGAGGCTCTGAATGAAACGCTTCACTACTAAACACAAAAATGTTCCTTCAAATTCTTAGAAGAACTTATGTAGCATCGTCTTCAATCATTTCAAGGCTAACGAATTACTAATTATAAGTTTAAATGTGCCAGAAAACAGAACTGGTGTCGGTATGTTTGTTGTCTTCAGTCCAGCTTCCTCTGGATGCAGCGTGTGAACTTCGGGAGACATTTCTGTTCGTCACTTCCTGTGTTTCAGCCAATAGGGATGAGATGCTTTTCTTTATCGCAGCCTCAGATCCGATGAGTGTAATTAAGGTATTTTTACGGTCAATCGCACTCACTAAACATGTTGGTCTTCACGGTCTAGCTCCCCTGAAGCCAACAAGTCAGTTTGTTCCAAATTTGTAATTTAAAAGATGTCAAAACATGAAAAACACCATTAACAGATAACCAGTTCACATTTGAGAGACTGAACCTGTAAACATTTGGATATTTTTAACATGATAAGAAATAATGAACTGAACTTTTTTTTTTTTTTTTAAATCTATTATAATTTAACTCGTGGAACGTTGACGCTACTGTAAACCAGACTCTTCATCGTCTGTAATGCAACACTGGCACCTTGTGGCTGAACTTTGTGCCTGCGGTCTGTTCACGCTGCTGATCTCGGCACTAACGAGGCGACCACAGCCTGTGGATGAACGGACTTAAGAGCTGCAGGTGGTGTGAAGATACGCTGTGGGTCTGACTCTGTATTTGTTGGAGAGTGTGTGTGTGTGTGTTTCACTTAATCCAGTAAAACAAGGAACACAAACAGCAGTTTCCTGCTGATGTTGCTTGTTTTAATATGGTGCATATTTCATAAGATGGATTTGGGTCAAAACAAAAGCATTTTACTGGAGAAAATAATTAGATTCTGATATGAAAACACACTAAATAGCTCTTCTAACACAAAATAATACGCCCACATTTAGAAATCAGCAGTGTATCCCCTCACACACACCCAACCTTGATCGCTCTCTCACCATTTCAGCGGCGTCCCTTCGTACTCGAACCACATCTCCTCCACGTCCTCGGCCCTCATTACTTTGTGGAAGTGTTTCTTCACCTTGTCTGTGACCAGAGTCAGGTAGCTCACTCTGGGTAACAGCAGCTGAGAGAGCCGAGAGGAGAAGACAAAAAGAGACGGGACGCAATTATCAATTATTGCTTAAATAGACATCATTGCCACGCAATCGTTAATGGGTGACGTGTTGCATCAGAAGAGGAAGAAGACATATTTATGGGGAACTTCAAGTTTTCTCTCTCTGGAGATCTGGTCTGAAACAAACACACACAAACGAGGGGGAGCACCTCTCCAGCTAGTCCTCTCCACCTGGTCCCGTGCAGGGATCTCAACCCAAAACCCTCCGGTTCCCAAGCCAAGTCGAGCTACGTACGACCCATAAGATGTGTTCTGTTGAAAACTAGAATAATGCTGAGGCTTCCTACAGCTTGCTCTGTGTTGTCGTCAGTTATTTTTGTTCTCCACGTGGCGTCTACGTAGCTTCTGAGGTGCACGTCAGCTACAGTGTGACACCCCTAAACTAATGCACTTAAATAAAACACACTGAAGATTACGCCTCTTCTTCTTTGTATTGAGGCCGTGTATTGGCAGGAATCTGGTGATTCAATATGTAGCATGACACAGAATACTGTCAGTAAAGGAGATATATTGCAATTTTTAAAATCCAATTTTAGGAAAACTGTCATAGTATAAAGATCACAACGCAGTATGCACAAGATCTGAGTGAAAAAAAGGTTCATTTTTCATTGCAATCTGAAGAGTCCCACCACAGTCCCCTGCAACATCCGACATCGCAGCACTACTTTTTGTGGCGCAATCTGAGCCACTTGTCTGCCACAAATAAGTGATCCGGTTTCATAAAACATAATATTGTAATACCAAAGTGCATCGATGTCTTTCTTCAGCATGTTTTGAGGTTTTAAGCAGATTTTCAGGTTGTTTTGTTGGTTGTAAACTACAGCAGCCCCTCACTCCTCCAATATGAGCAGCGATCACACTGATGAACAGTGTGCATAGAAAGAAATACCGTGCAAAGTGAATGAACACTGCTATTCTATGTTCTCATCAGGAGTGACCTTTCAGCTGTAGAAACCCTGCAGAAGAGAAAGAGATCTTTTCGAGGGAGCATGGGGGTGGAAGCAAGAGTCAGAGAGGAGCTGCACTTACATAGTAGGGCTCGGCCTCTCTCTCGGTCACCTCGTCCTGGTTCAGAGTGAAGCAGGTGGGGATCCGGCCGAACCACACGTCTCTCAACACGTCCTTGTCATCTGCCATGCTGCTGCTGCTGCTGCTGCTGCTCCCAGTGGCACATATAGAAGAAGTTCCTCAAACACAGACCACCGAAGTCCAACGGCAGACAGCTTCCTGCTGTCAACAACACACAGCAGAGCAGAGAGACGAGCATTCATGAAACCTTTAGCAACACAAACCCCCCGAAAAACCACAGTGAAGTAGGCGGTGCTACACAAGCTAGTTCCACATTGTCTCAAAGTAATTTAGCTTTAAATAACTAAATGTGTCTTTATTAATTGGTATGGAGAGTTATTACTGAGTTATAGTGCAGGAGAAGAAGGCTAGACTTCACAAACTAACTCTAAGCCTGTCAAACTACGCAGATGTACTGTGAAAACTGACGTTAGCTTCGTGCTAGGTAAGCTAGCTTAGCTCGTGAAAACAGAGCAGAGAATTGTGTACAAATGTGCTGACGTAGCTTCCGGGTTGTTTATTTTGTTGTCCACAAACAGAGACGTGTTGCGCGCGAGGAAGAGGTGGTGATATGTGAGGAAAAACCTTACTTTCTGATCGGCGTTTAGTTGAAGTCGGCTTGAATGGAAGAAGGGCCGTGTGAGTGTCGATGTTGTCATTCCGCTGCTGTCACCGGAAAACAGCTGAAAAGCACCTCGTTCCTCGCGAAACAGCGACGCCTAGCGGACGGCTCCGTGTACTGCAACAACAACAAAACATCTTTTCTTTTTATTTATCAATGTTTCTAAAAAAATATCTACCCATAAGATTTAAAAGAAAAGTTTTATTTAAGGTCCAAATATCTTACATGTTTTTTTGTTTTTTTAAAACCTGCACACTGTAACAAAAAATACTTATCGTATTTGTAAACGCGTCATCAATATGCGACGTCTCTCTTACAGTACGTCGCATATTGTCAACTAGTAGCTTGAAGAATGGACGTAACATCGGACACGGATAACCTGGAAATGCGTCTTCAGACGCTGGAGAGTCAAATATATGGAGAGAGACGAAACAAAAGTGGAAAGAAGCCCGTCAAGGTTCGCTAAGAATAGCCTCTATTCCGATGAATAATGAAGAAGCTAGCCAGCTGTTAGCCTAGCAGAGCTAACAGTGTCTATGTGTGAGTGGGGCTAAGTGAACGCCCTGTTTTTATTTTATGCCTTTTGGCTGCACAACAATACGCTTTTATCACAATGTATGACTCCGGTGTTCACTGTTGTTGTGTAATTATGTATTTAGCTAAACAGCTGCTAGGTTAGCCACGTTAGCTTAAACGAGCCAACACTAAAAGCACTAAAAAGCCGTGCAATATAAATACACTGTGCAATAAGAATACACTGTGCAATACTACAGTTATTCTGTCTGTGTATATATTTGAGTTTTTTTAGTAATTGTGGATTTTTACTTATTTAATATTTTTTATTGTTTTATTACTTATTTATAATTGTTTTGATCTTCTTTTAATGTTTACTATGTCTCTTGTTTGCACTATCCACTATGTGCATAGGTGTATATATGTATATATGTGTGTATATATATATATATATATATATATATATATATATATATATATATATATACTCCACTATATTGCTATAATCCTCATAAAGGATTATTTTATCTTATCTTGTTAAAGAGACAGTCATCCATAACTGTGTTTCAGTGTCTGGAATGTGACCAACAATGCAAAAGTCTCAAATGTGTAAACGACAGTGATACAATGTAACGAACTACATTTACCTGAAGTACAAATTCGAGGTACTTTACGTAATCGTATACTTCTTCTCCACTATATTTGTTTGTAACTTTTCCACTATTTACTATATTGATTGATGAATTATATGAGTGATCCATCAACATGGTTGAGTGTGAGACTGCACTGAATTATAGCGACGTCACTGGTTTCCAGGAATCTTTGAAAACACAACTTTTAAATCTGAAAATCTTGGTGATATTGTATCAATATTTTATCAATGGAGCCTCTCTTCAGAGCGTCATATGATCTGATGAAGACTTTTCACTTACAAAGGAGCATTGCAGTGGATTTATTTCCTGTGTGCGGAGGTGGAGAAAGTCACAGTTGTTGGTGTTTGTATGTTCGCGATAGTTGACTGAAGTCGACTTTGAATTACAGGTTTAAATGTATAGTTTACGAGTAGATGAGCTCGTTCCAGATGTACTCTGAATGAAACCAAAACAATGTTATGCTCTAAATATCCATAAGAAAATTCCTGTTTGGCCTCCATACTGTAAATGCTCATGTTATAAACATGTAATAAACCTCCAGTTCTAAGCAGCGTAACACGGAGCTAATCAGAGAAGACAGTGAGGAGATTTAAAGGACTAGTTCACTGTGTTGCTACGTGCTATATAGCTACCTCCATGCTACTCTTGAACCTGAGATTCAGTGTTTTTTGCACTGTATAGGTTTAGTCCCACAGACTGCACAAAAACTGCTCGGACACATTGATTGAATATATTGTAATGACTTTGAATGTAATCCGTGTCCTTTGTCCTGCAGTGTGCTGAGTCTCTGGCCAGGATCCAGGCTGGTTTGACCAATACGGCCAACAAGAGGGAACGAGTGAAGATCCTGCACAAGAAGAGTGAGTCACGCGCTGCCTTGTATCCGTCAGAACAGCCTGGATTACTATTCATTTATACATGACTTCACATTCACAGAGTTATTCATGTTTCTTGTTGTGGACTGTTTTGTGCAGAAAGTCTAAATGCTACAAAAGTGCTTGGAGGGATTTGTGTGTTCGGTGGGTCTTTGATCATATTTATTGGTGTTGCGGTGCAGTTGAGGACCTGCTGAAGTACCTGGACCCCCAGTTCACCGACCACATCACTGTACCAGATGCAATGAAGCTGGAGTTCATCCTCGCTGGTGAGAAGCAGGAGGAGCCTGTGGAGGAGGAATCCAATCGAAATAACTTCCATGAAGTCGTATTTTTATGTCGTATTTTTATGTTGAATGCGATACATGTTCAGTTCAATGTTATTTTGTATATTATGTAAGTTGTCACATAAAGAAGGAGACTGTGGAGGAACTCACTGTGGTGCTGTTTGGTGTTTGTCTGCACACAGAGGAGGACTTCCTGCTTTCCCAGGCTGCTTTGCTGGAGCAGGTCAGCAACATGCAGCCGCTGCTGGACAGCAACTACATCAGAGGTGAGTTTGTCTTCTTTTCATTTTTAAAGGTAAATCAATCAAATAATGTGTTTTTATTTGCTGCAAGGCGCTCTGGGATCCAGGCATTTAAAGTCTGCTGCTAAAGTACTGAACCTGTGTCCCACACGTGTCTCTAGTGTTTTTACAGTGTTTATCCCACCGGGCCTGTGTTAGCTCTGTGTTTCTGTTGCCTTCAGATGTACCAGAACACGCCACCAAGCTCCAGCGCCTGTCACAGATCCACATCAAAGAGCAGGTCCCCCCCCCCCCCCCCATTTCTCTGTCTCCATCATCCTCTTTGTGTTTCATCTGTTGACCCAATGTTTCTCTTCTACAGGACCAAACTGAAGCTCAGTCCCTGGAGGTGAAGAAGCTGTTTGAGGAATACAACAAGATGGTACGCATTTATTTTCATTTATTTTATTAATTCCAGTGAAAATAAAAATGACCACAAGATAACATAGTTTCCACAAAAACGTCTAAACGTCATGTAATTAAAAGCTTCTTCTTGGGAGGTACAAGAGACACAATAATACTACTGAAACAATCACTTTAGCCTTTCTGTTCTTTTAACTCGTCTGTCTGGTAAACGTATAAACAGCTGAAGCTTTTGGAGTTCCGCTCATGGTTTTTGTGCTTGTGTGAACATGAACTGACCCCTGACCTGTGATTGGCAGATGTTCCTGCTCTCTAAGCAGTTCACCCAGTGGGACGAGACCCTGAGGAAGCAGGAGGAGACCAAGGGCATCCGGCCTGTGGAGTAGCTACCGTCCACACACACACACACACACACACTTCTCATGAGGATGGTGATGATGAAGAGGACTGCACTGTGGTCGGAGCTTCAGACATATGCAGCTTGTTTTTTCTGTATAAGTCAGAACAGAAGTGAGGGGAAAAAGGATCACATTTCACTTATTTGATAATTATTTGTTACTAGAATTTAAATAAATGAGATTGTTGTTGGTTTTAGAATTCTCCAACTCAGACTAATTATCTCACTTAGAAACGAATGAAAAACCTCGTCAGGACCGGAGGAAGCCGCTCCCATCACGTCACGTGCTATTTATTTTCAGACAATGGAGCTTTTTGTGTTTGTGTATTGACTCAACGTATAACACATTCCAACGCTGCCTCCCTGCTGCAAGGCAGTCACAAGACTAGCCGTCACACACACACACACACACATCCAGCTCAATGCTTTAGATTTCTTCTCTAAACGCCTCCTGACATTGTAATGACTTAAATTCAGCTTCATTATTCTTTCCATTGTTCTGGTTTTAAAGTGTTCTGTATGTCAAACACGACTGCGGTTATTACAATAAATATCACTTCTGTTTTTCTTTGACTTCTCTGGTGTGTGTGTGTGTGTGTGTGTGTGTGTGTGTGTGTGTGTGTGTGTGTGTGTGTGTGTGTGTGTGTGTGTGTGTGTGTGTGTGTGTGTGTGTGTGCGTGTGCGCGCGCATTAATGCGGGTGAACAACTGGTTTCCAACAAGGTTCACTTAAAGCATAGAAGTGCAGCAATAAGGAGAGAGAATGAGTTGTGTTTATTGATTCATTTGTAGTTTCCTTTGCTGTTTTAATACTTTAGAAACTCTTCATGTAGCTGCAGGTTGCACCATCATGTACAGGTGGTGCAACCCATAGTCCTCCGTCTACATATACACAGGATGATGCATTCAGGCACAGTGTTGAGTGTAGGTCACCTGTGTTTTGGCAGCTCTCAGAGCCCAACAAACAATCACTGAATGAATGTCCAAAGAGTTTTGATGGACAAGCAATGAGACAATGTATCCCTGGCACCTTTCAGGGCTCAATAACCTCATAAATCATCATTTTGACCAATTACTTTTTTCTGTTTTGTTACCCACAAAACACAGATCATTAAAAAAGAACTGCTTTAAAAGAGTGTTCTGCTGCTTGTCATTGAGATTTGTTGTAATTTTACTGAATCCATGTGTGTGTTTTGTGCTGTTTTATCCCTTTAGAGGATGGGCATAGCAGTCTATCTTAGGCTGTGACGTGGGTTTGGTTCATGCTACTGAAAAAATCCATTAAATAAATAAATCATGTGTTGAATGTCGGGCACTGACACCAAACCCTGACGTTTACTGTTGATATTATAGTTTTCTGCGATCACACACAATGCTGTTTCTGTGCAAACATTTGCACCTGCTGTTAAATCCCTCTTGGTGTGATGGAGACCCAAAAAAAAAGAGGGGTTAGTTAAGTACCCGACTGGTAAATATACAAAATATACATCAACAAACATGACGTCAGTGGATCGTTTTATTCTCTCCTGTATTCATCCAGCATCTCTTTGTTGACATAATGAGCACGACTTTAAATCAATGTTTCTATAATTTGGAGGATTTCGCATCTTCGTCCTCCAGCCAGTGACGTCAGAGGCAAAGAACCAACTGACAGCAGCTGACAAAGATTGTCTATTGAAAGGATGCTTCACGCGGTAGTACAGCACAGTCTGCAGCAGAGGGTGTTATCCGTTCCACATATTACATCGCCTCCTGCATTTTAGCATTTTGTATTCATGTATCTGTGGGACAATCAAATATTCAGATGAGGTTGGCTGCTTAACAGCGTTGCATTCAAGTTCTAATTAATTATAAAACTTTTAATTTATTACTGTATGTACAAGTAAACTGCAAGCACAATACAGGCTTCATAACCACTTCAGTAATTAAATAAAAGTCTGCAAGAAAGGGTCATTCAGAAGTATAAAGAGAAAGTGCTGTTATTTGACTGCATTATTGATTTCATGTGTTGAAAACTAACCAAATAAAAGTACAAAAGTATATATTTTTTTGCAGACGATTTAAATAGCTACATAAGATATGAGTCTGTGTTATTCATCCACTGTGTTGATGTTTTCTGTAGATGACCCTCAATACTACAATGAACTTGTGTATTTTTAATGAATATTATTTATTTATTTTACTTATATTATTATTTTGGTATTTCCTGTACAAACGGAAGTACTTTATATTGAACTTTCCAGAGTAAAGGGGGGAATAATACGGGATTAGGGAAGACATCTGAAGCAGAGATTTAAAATACTTTGAATACACAAAAGTACCTCCTAGGTCAGAGATAACAAGGTGATTTTATCAAGTTTGCTAGCTTACCCGAACGGTATGATAGCTTATGTTCATAAATAACGTATAAATTAAGGTTAGCATTAACATTAGCTTAACGTCAGAAAATATTTTTATTGTTGTTAATTTTACAGTGATATAAGTATAAACACAATGTGTTAGCTATGGAAGCCCATTTCTGCCTTTTTTTTCTTTAATTTTTTTGTAAATAAAAACAATAAAAAAACAATAATAACTTTATTTATTTATTTATTATTTGTAGTGATTTTGTTATGTTTTTTTTGCTCGCGAAAATGGGCTTCCATATATGCCTTGTGGTGTGATACAAAAAAATGTCATCCTGCTAAAAACGTTGGTTGCGAAATATCAAACAGAGTGAACTGTTTCCGGTTCGTGAATAGCAGATCTTTGGCCACGTGTTTTTTGCGCCAGTAAGGAAGGCGCGTGAAGGCTGCTGGTTCGTTGGATAGTTTTTTTAACAGCGGACCGCATCATGGACAGGACAGCCGTGGTGAAGGTCGGAGCCGCGGCCAGCGCCAGCGTCTGTGCCCTGTTCGGCGGCGTGGTGCTGGCTCAGTACATCGTCGCCAAGAAGAAGCGAGCGGGGAAGAAAACTAGGATCATAGAGATGGTGAGTTACTAAATAACCCAAGACGCTCGCGCTGCGTCAAGTACGGACGGCGGATACGATAACAGGAAGTGGGTGGAGTTGTACCTTCAAAATAAAATGTGCGCTAACCGTTGACGGTTGAGAACGAGTCTTGGTTGAGAGCAGTTTTTAACAATTAGGATTTCTTTATAGTTTTCATTGCAGGCGTGACTAATTACACATCAATCTATCGGGTTATTGTGCGATGAAGTATGTGGAAATCTGCACTTTATATTTAAACAACATTATTAAACAATATTATTAGATATTCAGGAATCACCAGGATTTAAAAAAAAATAAGTAGTAGTAAGTCAGGCATTAAATACATTGGCATCACTAAAGTATTTCAATCCATGGGACACCTACAGGACCTGTTCTTTCTATTCTGAAAAACCACGTCCGGAAATCGCTTGTCAGTAGTGGACCCTGCACGATGCTCTGCGCAGGCGCGAATGTCCCCCTAAAACAGCAGCTGTGGGGTTTGTTTTTAGAGGTCACCACAGATAATTTCTTCTTTTTCTTGTTCAGACACCAGACCGCTCTGACAGCAGCTGAGCCTCCGCGTGAGGCTCGCTGCGGCTCTTTGCACGGTCCTGGGGATGAGGTTGCTGCTGTTTGGGTCAGCCTTGAGGTTATGCAAGCTGCAGCAGCACCTCTGTGCAGCTTCCTAACCTGTCCGACGGGAATCATCCAAACGTGCCAAAATAACTGCAGACAATCAGGGGGCCAAGGGTCATAATGTCAAGATGTATTTGACTCAAGTAGACAGACTTTGAAACATTTCTATACACATTCAGAATTATATCTTATTTGTTTTAATTTGTCTGTACGGACAGTAACATATGAATTATTATCTAACTTGTACATCTCATGTTTACAGAACATTGCTTTTCAGAATGTGTACAAGTTTATAAACTCTTGGAACGGATAACCATTTGCATTTTTCTCAAGAATTTTGATTATCATTTACAGTTTATAGATAATGTATTAAGTCTTTTATAAAGGCATTTATTTCATTTATATTTAACTTAAACACCATCCCTCGAATACCCACGTGAGGGATTTATGTAGTTCAACAAAAAACAAGTACATGTATTTATTTTCTCACAAAGTAGTTTCTAATATCTGTTATATGAAGCCGATGTGGAAGTATCTTAAAGCTGCATTCTCGCTAGTGTCCACCAGGGGACTCCTCTGGTTGTATAGAAGTCTATGAGAAAATGACTCTACTTCTCTCTTGATTTATTACCTCAGTAAACATTGTAAACTTGAGTTTATGGTCTCAATCTCTAGTTTCAAGTCGTCTTCAATACAGCATGATGTTCATTTAGTAAATGATGGTCCATTTAGAGTCAAACAGACCATAAAGCAGGGGATGCTTTAGGGCGGGGCTACACGGTGATTGAAAGGTTTGCTGCGGCTACCAGAGACGTATACGGCTTGTAGAAGATATTTAGAGTTTGTACTTTGCATGTGTTACAGGGCGTTTCTACATGCTGTACCTCTACTATAATCTATGATTCATCATGTCTCAAGTTATTCGGCCCCACCTTTACAGGTACACACTTGTGTCTACCCACACAGACACACACACAAGCCCGTTCACCTGAGAGGACTTCGCCCAAATTCAGCTGCCACTTTTCACATTTCGTCGTCTGCAGTAGAAACCGTTCATAGGATTTCAAGAAGACATTCGTCGTTTTGTTGATTGTAATTTCCCCGAGAGGCCAAATCAAAATACGGCTGATTTATTTTATTCACTTGCGTTGTGAGAAACCGAACCAGTGCATGAAAGAGAGCATTATTTGAGTCAAAGTCTCACGCAGCAGCAGCCGCCCTTTGTTTGCTCTGTTCTTTTGTAAAGTAGCAGGATTCACTCCGGCTACTGGATCGAGACCGTTGGCTTGTTTCCTGTCCCGACCTTCAGCGTGGAAACTTGTGACCGTCTGCTTTTGATGATGCAGAAGCACAAACATCCGCTCTGAGTCTAAAAAAACTCAGCCAGGCTTTTTTACAGGCACATTCCTCTACGGAGCGACTTCTAAAAACCCAGCTGTGTCATTTCAGAAAAACAAAGCACAATCTTTTCTTCATTCCTCGAATCTTTATTCCTCCGCAGAGACGTTGAAATGAATCACTAAAGATCTCCAGTTCTGGAGGTCCGAAGGAAGTCACTAAACTATGGTTATATTACTTTAAACTACAGGATGTTTCCTGATAATGAAACAGCTCATACTACCAGAGAAGTTAAAACGCACAAGTACTTCTACAGCACACAAGCGTTTGTGTTTTCATGCTTTGAGAGCTCATTGAACTTCTCCCCTCAATGTTTAAACCCGAAACATCTTACTCGCTAAACGTTAGACGTCACTTATCTTTACATTTATTTGAAAGACGCTTTTGTCCAAAGGAACTTCCATTTGTCTCCCTGTTGCGTGTACATCAGGAGCAACCTGGGCATCTTGCTCACGCGGAGCAGAGTCCACCGGGATCGACCCACCGACCCTGTGATCAATGGCTGACTTCATAAGGCCTGTGTTCAGCGCACCGTCTCTTGGAGGTCTTGAGGTCACGCTCGTCATGTGCAACACATTCTCACACTCAGACTACGAAGCTCGAGGTCACCCGCCGGGTCAGTTTCAGCTAGTTACGTGCAAGGTGTCTTTTCAAAATAAACTGCCATGTTCACAGGAAACGTACAGTTTCCACTCGTTAGACGCAAGGTGTCTTTTCAAAATAAACTTCCAAACGCAGGTTTACTTAGTTTTTAGGTTTACTTACGCACCAAATCTACTTGGGTTTCGGCAACAAACGCCCTTAGTTAGGCTTAGAAAATCGTTTGTTTGTTCCGCGAAATAACGAAGCATGTTGCGTAGTTTGGCGTCAGTAAAGTGTAGAAGTTACGAAACAAAACTACGGTCAAATGAAGTAACGTTGACTTGGTTTTACACGGGACACAAACGGCGGTCTCCTGGGTGAAAGTCCTGTGTTTGTTTGCAGTACTGCCCTGTGACAGTAAAGTCCAGATTGATGTAGCGAGCTTGGTAACGTCTGCTGGTGTTTCTTTACACAAAGAGTAGAACAAGTAGAAAAGATGTCGCTTTTTGTGAAATAATCTTTTGCTTGACGGACTCCTGCTGGCGGCGTGCGCACGTCCTTTACATCACAGTAACTGGGGGGGGAGTTCAAACCTTTTATTACCACCTGGCCTCTGTGAATGCTATGACTCATTATCGATGACTCGGCTCCTTCAAGTGTCTCAGAAAGCCATGACAGTGAGACCAGCATGCGCAAAAGCCAGCTGGTAGTAAAGTTGTCAATCACACCGTCCTGGCGAAATGCCTGCCGTTTAAAAAAAAAGGGGGTTCTTGCCGCGTTAGGTGAGGAAGAAACCTGCCTGAGTGTGTCTCACCGTGTTTACCTCTGGAGGGCAGAACAGAGCTACAGCTGATCTGCAAAGTCTGTGTTTTCGTTTGTAAGAAATGGATCTCCCTGATGTTTAATTTGTGGAAAAGAAGCGGAGACAATACGACCAAAAGAACATCCGAATATTTAGGGTTTGCTACATACAATACAGTATACAGTAGTCAATTTACAGATGTTTCCTTTACACATGAGAACGGTTCTACTGCTTTCACACAGAGTGACAATAACAGTGGTGTTACAGTTTAACATGCAGAAGGACAAAGACATTCATTGGGTTGATGTCAGAAGAAGGAATTTATTTTATTATTCTCCATTTTATTAAGTTGATCAGGGTCTGGCAATTATTCAGTTCACATGTGTTGACAAAAATCTCACGTTTAGTCCAATTTGCCCCACATTTCTCACAGCACAATATCTTGCATGAGAACATGCATGATGCTTTTGATTATAGGATTTAGTTTCTTTTGTCAGTCGTAGAAGGTGATAGGAACAGCAATGGAGAGTAGAAGGACCTCCAATAGGCTGTCTCCACGTATGAAAATGATTTGGATCCGCTCCTAAAATGTAAAGAGATTCTTCTTTGGTCCGCGCTACACCCTCCCACCAAGCTTCATGAGAATTGGGCCGGTGTTTTTTTCTGTAGTCCTGCTGACAGACAAACAAACAAACAAACAAACTGAAAACATCTCCCCCTTGGCGTTGGTAATGAGTCTGACCAGTGCTGTTTTTTTTTTAACTGGCCGTGCTGCTTTATCAGCAGCAACAGATGTCTGTCACCATGATGACCTACAGCAGGTCGGGGTGAGGGTGGGGGGCCACAGGAAGCTGGTGAAGGGCCCGTGTGGAGCATTAATAACACCGTGTTCAATAAAGAGGAATAAAGAGGCGTTCGGGTGCTTAAACGTGTCCCAATGAGAAGTTGTATTCGCATATATCTGTATGTGGCTGATATTATAAACCTGCGTCCCGTCTCGTGGACCAGCTGTCGTAGTAATTGTACTAGTAGTGGTCGCAGTAAGATCAGCACTATAAGTAGTAGTGAGAAGAAGAAGAAGCAAGTACTGTAGTCAAAATCAGACTGGAGGTCGGTGACGTTTCTCTACAGATACACGATCTACAAGCTTGATCTGTGTATTAATGATTAAAAACACACACACAGCATCGAGGGCCTGTGTGTCGGTCGAAAAACTCAAAATATATTACAAGGCCGATGTAATTATTTTTTTTTAAACTGAAACTGTGTATGAACACTGGATCTTAACTCATAACTAGTTTTTACAACCATGTCTCTGATAATGTTACATTGTAAACAACCAGTCGGTGTTTAAGCCGACAGGAGGAGAGCTAGTAACGTTACATAATGATGCGTTCAGGCTCTGTTCAGTGAAAGTTAGCATTGGGCAAAATAAGTACTTGGGCTACAAGATTTGAATGTAAAAGCTAATGTTGTTTATGTTTTCATACTGGATGCACGCTGACGCGTTGCTGTGTTCCACCAATCGGTGACTCAGAGGAGCTGCCGTCCTCCGGAGACGAGAACCCGAGACGACCTCATCCTCCGACGGCCTCGCATACCACGACTCCCAAACAACTAGGTCGCCGCTCTCCGATTACACTTCACCAAAATAACACTGGGCTCAGAGAGAGAGACTACGACCCTGTGAAACCACTTCTCCCTTGTCTTTGCATTTTTACATGTTAACATGTACCAGCACACCCAAACACCTGGAGTTTATAAAAACAAAAACAACGAGCGGGTGATCGCTCCGAGGCGTTAACACGAAAACCAGCGCGGGCACGAACCTGCGCGACTAAAGCGCCGTCAGCACAACAAAGCGTCAGTGGTGGTTGTTGCTGATCGTCTGCAGCTGTTGCACAAACTGCTGGGAGGATTATCAGTGCGGCGTCGTGAGTTTCATGCAGGTTTTGGATTTGTTTTACCTGAATGTAGCTTAGACCTCAGAGTAATGAGTATTATTAATGTCTCGTGCAGCTTCTGCACATCGATGTTACAATGTCTGCTGATCCGCTTTAAATTCGTCGCGTTCTTTTGCCGCCGATACTAATCATTGATGATGCGTACTGTTCTTTGATCATAGCAGCTGGTCTACGAGGATCCAGACTGCTTTTATTCACTAAAACTACACTTTACGAGATCACGTGTGAACACGTCATGATAACGTTATAATTTACCTTTCGGAAATGGTGTGTGTGTGTGTGTGTGTGTGTGTGTGTGTGTGTGTGTGTGTGTGTGTGTGTGTGTGTGTGTGTGTGTGTGTGTGTGTGTGTGTGTGTGTGTGTGTGTGTGTGTGTGTGTGTGTGTGTGTGTGTGTGTGTGTGTGTGTGTGTGTGTGTGTGTGTGTCCGACCATTGTTGGACCAAACAGCCTGACGATGAACCTTGACCCTCTGACCTTCCGTGCACGTCAAGCTATTTTGTGTGTGTGTGTGTGTTGACATGGGTCAGCTGAAATTGTCACTGTATTTGTGTGTGTGGAGACAAAAAGACATTAGAGGAAACAATAATGATTTATTGCTTTACTATTCAGTCCGTTCTTTAACAATCCATATTCTTATAAGAAATAGAATGCCTCTTTTTGTGTAAGTGAATAATTGAACCAGTCAACGTCGTAAAACAATATTCTAAATCTAACCTAAATAACTTCCTACATGAAATAAATAAGACTCATCAGGAGGGTCCTGAAAGCACCCGGCTCACACGGTAAACCAAGTGTATCATTTAGTGACCGTGTCACCAACATTGTGTCTTTTTTAAAACCCAGCTTTCAATAAACAATGTGTTATTGTTCAACCTTCTGTCTTTATTATTCTAAATGATGAATAATCGTGGTGTTTGAGCCTCTCTGTGTTGGGGGAGGGGTCGTGTTGGGCGACGCCCCCCCGACCGTTGCTGTAGATATAAAAACCCTCTGCAGTCACAGAAGCCTTTCCTCGCTCTCGTTTTAGCTGACGCAACAGACCCGCAGTAAGTTAGTGTGTGTGGGAATGTGTTAGTGTGTGTGTGTGTGTGTGTGTGTGTGTGTGTGTGTGTGCGAGTGGTTATAATTCAGACTGTAGATATTTTTGGTTTACAGTAACTGTAAAAAGAAAACACTGCGTGCGACAGAATCGTCCTGAATGTCGTCCTCTGATATTCGGCTGCTTTGACCTTTGACCTCAGTATTTGCTGCTCGTATTCATGAGATTGACCTCGACCCTCGAGCAGGTTACAACATTACAACAACCTGCTCTCTCTCTCTCTCTCCTCATCAATGTGTGCAGAATCTGTATTATATAAACAAGGCACAGGAATGTGATGCAGTATCACATTGAGTGTGTTGAGTTGGGCTGCAACTAACAATTCATTATTGATCGATGTGATGATTATTTTCTAGATTACTCTATTAATCGTTGTGTCTTTAAATGTCTTGTGTTGTCAGAAGTGTTCAGTTTAACGTCAACTAAAACAGAAGACCAGGAGTTCTGCATGAAAAAACTACATTTTCAGTCATTTTTGCACGAGAAATGATCCAAACGTTGTATTTAACTGTTGTTTGTGAAGCAGTAGTTCCTGTTTTCAGAATATTTAGTTTACTCCGAGAAACAGAAGGTTTGAGTTGCACTGCTGAGAAAACGCCCCGAAAACCTGCGTCATTTAAAAAGAGAACGTGTGTGTGTGTGTGTGTGTGTGTGTGTGTGTGTGTGTGTGTGTGTGTGTGTGTGTGTGTGTGTGTGTGTGTGTGTGTGTGTGTGTGTGTGTGAGCTTATTCAGCTTTCTGCTCTTGTTGCTCCTCCTGCAGCCCTCAACTGTCAGCGCTGTTGCATGAGAAAGAGCTTTTAAATATTCATAATTGTGTATATATATATATATATATATATATATATATATATATTACATACGTACGTACGTATTGCTAGGTACTAAAAGTCGCTCTTCAAAAAAAGAAATGCAGCAAAAGCAACTCGACGAGCTCTCCTGAATGTTCTCACCTGTTATCGGGCACTAAATCCCGGTCTGTGTTCTGGTAGATATTAGTGTCTGTATCGTGTCAAATCATTTTGCCTTAAGCTTCAGCAAATGACATTTGCTAATCGGTCGTGTTGGTCTTTGTCGACTAAGATTTCATTTGTCGATTAGTAGTTTTTTCTGTTTTAATGCTGAATGACTTACGAGCACTTCTCTGCCAAACACGAGATTTAAAAATGGTGCCTTTTGTGGAGAAAGAGATTTTACAGGTCTGTCGATTACATCAACTCATCGATTAGTGTGGTAGTCGACATCCCTACTTATCTTGCACCAAAAAAATTAAAATATAGAAATCCTGCAGTCGAGTAATGAGATTCCAAACATCAGCTGTGTCAGCCCCCCGTGAGCGTGGTGTGTAACCTAGAATTAACGACATCAGTGTCTCATGTTGTCAGTTCTTACCTCCCAAACACACTTAACCTCAATCCAAACCTCTTCATTACCGGAGCCCGAGCCACAGATGACTTTCAGGAATCTCTTAAAGCGGAAGCATCTGGTTTCCTCCCTCCTTTCTTAACAACCTCTCCTCCTCTCCTCTCCCCCGTCCAGATGCCTCAGTTCGAGAAGTCGACGGTCCACATGAGGGACCCCGAGAGGGTGGAGCAGATCATCTGTGGCCTCATCAAAGGAGGCGCTTCCAAACTACAGGTAGGACACCCACAAGTCCTGTCGTGGTGAACCGGCGCCACCCGGTGGTGCTGAAGCTCCCAAGTCTTTAGCAACTGGGAAACCACTTTGAATGGATTCAGTCCTTTTCAGGCTGCTCTTGTTTATTATCTGGAACATGCACTCGCTTCCTGTGTTTACACGTCGAGATGCAACAGAAAATGAAAGTCCAGCATCCACGTTTGTGTGGTGTTTTTGGGTCTCTCGCTCCGTTCTGTTTCCCCACATTGAGGTCCTTTTTTTGTTTCTTCCCGTGTCTGTTTGTGTCCTGATTCACGAACTCCTCCGGGTTGTGGTAAACGATATGTTTTCTTTGTCTCCGTTGCAGATCATCACAGACTTCGACATGACGCTAAGCAAGTTCGCCGTCAACGGCAAACGCTGTCCGACGTGCCACAGTAAGTGCGACCAGAGAATGGGACGTTTATGAGGCCTGTGTCGCTCGGGACTAGTGTTACCTGAGGTAACCTTGTCATTTGTAATCAATTCGGAGGTCGTTACGCAGAGCCTCAACATCATATTAGGGGTATGAGTTAAAATAGAGACTTCACTTATGTCGTTCGATTGCCCCGCAGGAAACGCAAACAAAGGGAGTGGTTTCTAAATCGCACGACGTCGCCTGGTAATGCTAATCCCGTCATAAATGGCTTCATAGTCACCTGTCGTGTGTATTTTTCTGACCACACCTTTTTTGAATCTTGATTTTTTAAAAAGTCCCTATTTCAATGTGGTTTTCTTGCTCGTTTGAAACCTGTATTCTAACGTTGTCATCTTCTTTGTGCAGACATCATCGATAACTGCACGCTGGTGACGGAGGAGTGCAGGACGAAGCTGCTGCAGCTGAAGAACAAATATTATCCCATCGAGGTCGACCCTCATCTCACCATGGAGGAGAAATACCCGTTCATGGTGGAGTGGTAAGAAAAATAAAGAAGTAATTCTGCTCACGACCAGCGGCGCACTCTCTGCTTTCCACATGGTTTCACACCGAAACACGCGTTTGTTTGTTTGTTTGTTTGCAGGTATTTCAAGTCCCACACGTTACTGGTGGAGCAGCGGTTAGAGAAAGACAAGCTGGCCGAGGTGGTGAGAGAGTCTGACGCTGCCCTCAGGTGCGTGTTCCTCAACGCTTTCCTGGTCTGCAGTTTACTGTTGCATTGTGGGTATTTAGCTGACGGTGATGTAAACGGCACCAGAAAAAACCTGAAAAGTGTCATAAACATTTGTTTGAAACAGTTTGTTTTCTGCTATAATCCAGAATCCAGTGGGAGAATCAGTGTGACGTTAATACGTCAACCCTGCAGCACTTCTATAAATGTGTATATTATACGGTTGATTGTGCAGACCATATCCAGAATAACGGATGCCCCTCACTGACGTGTCCCTTTGGGCTTGCTTTCAGGGAGGGATATGAGCAGTTCTTTGACCGCCTGCAGCAGCACAACGTGCCCGTCTTCATCTTCTCCGCTGGCCTAGGCGACGTCCTGGAGGAAATCATCCGCCAGGCCGGAGTCTACCACCCCAACGTCAAGGTCGTTTCCAACTTCATGGACTTCGACGAAAACGTGAGTCGTCCACCGTTCTCCTTCTTTCTGCTTGTGTTCGAGTCCGACCTCGCGGGTGAAGAACCACTAATGTCTGATCAACCTTGTCGGATCTGCTCCTCTTCTCACAGGGCGTCCTGAAGGGTTTCAAAGGCGAGCTGATCCACGTGTACAACAAGCACGACGGCGCCCTGCGGAACACGGAGTACTTCAAGCAGGTGAAGGAGTACTGCAACATCATCCTCATGGGCGACTCGCTGGGAGACCTCAGCATGGCCGACGGCGCGCCCAACGTGGAGAACATCCTCAAGATCGGCTTCCTCAACGACAAGGTACGCATGAACAAGGATCCTCACAACAAACAACACAGAAAAATGTCTTTTGCTGAATCTTCACTCGAAGGCATCGTAATGTAACTCAATGCAACCTCCGTTAACGTTGGCTGTTATCTTATTTAGCCAAGCGTGACATTGCTGCCCACCGGCTGCTAAAGGCTAACGCTAACTAGCGCTCTTCCTGCCGATTTCAACACAGATTTGTTGTTAGCAATGTAGCGTTACCAAGGGACAAGTAGGATCCAGGTTTGTAGTACTAGTTTGCACATGTGCAGTAGCGATAGTTGTCCCTGTTTAGCGTAAATGAGCTGATGGATGATGTGATAGCGTGATATCAGATTGGTGCACAGACTCGACGATAGCTGATGTGTTTTCTGGTTCTGGTGTCGGGAAGAATGCTTTCTGAGAGTTTCCTCCTGTCTCACTCCGCAGGTGGAAGAGCGGCTCGACAAATATCTGGACTCTTACGACATCGTCCTGGTGAAGGACGAGACTCTGGAAGTGCCCAACGCCATCCTCCAGAAGGTTCTATAACTCCACCCGCAGCCTTGGGCCCGTCAGACTTCTAACACCGACCTAAACCTTCGTCGCCGGTCCAAACCCCCCCCCCCCCCCGCCCTCCGCTTTCTCTGGATCAACCTTCCGACTCCGTTCCCCCAACTTCACCCTTTAAAAAGCCTTTTTGCAAAAGACGCTCTACATCTCCTGAATGAACCGTTTTAAACGTCCACACAGCACTCTGGTGTGTTTTGTCCGTTTTTGAATTGTTTTCTGATGTTCTCGCTCAGTCGTTTTATGAAAATAAAGAATAACCAAAAGTGAGATGAAGCCCCAAACACACACACACCAACTCTCCCTCCATCTTTTATAATTTGCACATTATTGTTACAATTGTTGGACTATTTTTGATATGGTAATAATTGTACGCAGTGTTCTCTTAGAGCTGTTCCGGCATGTCGGACGTAAAACATGCATCTGCAAATGCTACGCTAGAGCTTGTGGAATTAATTGAGTACATAAAGGACCTTGGAAAATGTAATGACAGCAACAATATAATGACCACAGACACAGTATTTGTTGTAAGGGGGGGGGGAGAATTCAGATTGTCAACATAAAACTTAGAAGAGGTGAGGAAACGCACTTTAAATTCTCGTGTACGGCGTAAATCAGCCGGCACGTTAACCTAATTTGTGGCGGTCATCTTGATTTTTAGGGTGCAGGAACACAATCTTGCACTGAGGAGCCATGTTTATACGTTAAGCTTTATTTAAACTCTAATGTTCTCAACTGGCGTCATATCAACACGGAAGAAGCAGCTCTTCACTCTTGAAACATTCATAGCATTTTTAATTTGTAAACTTCTGCCGGTGCAACAATGGAGAGTTCTCCGTGGTCAAAGGGGGTATTAAGTAACTCTGGACATGTTAAAACAGTCAAAACCCCCTCGAACCAAAGGAAGAGGTGCCGCAAAATAACGAGATTACGATATATCTGGAAGTGTATATATGTATGGTTTGCCTGTGGCTCCTTAAAACCCGGCATGAGACCTATTTAATTTAATCGACTTCTCATTCTGTGGTTAAAATGTGAGCTCTACCTCTGAACATATTCATCCAAGTTTGTTTTTGGGGAGGCTCAAAGTAAATGTGTCACCGTCTCCCTTCGGTCTGTTGTGTTCTCTTTGTGTTTTAAATGTGCTGCTATCACCTGCATGTTGCCTTTTATTAAGTTTATGATAAAGAAGCAGGAATGATTAAAATATCTCTCTATATATATATATATATATATAGTATATTAATGAAAAGGGGAATAATGTCATGCTGTATATGTGGCCGTTATATATGGAAATGTATATTGTTTTATTGCATTTTGGAGGGATCTCCATAAGCATAGACGGGTGTGTTGTATTTTTATAAGCAGTTTGCTTTCTCTCTTTTTCTTTGATGGTGTGATTTGAAAATACAATAAAATGTCATTTTGTGAGCCGTGACTCCAAAATCTGGACAAAAAGAAACTCAAAATATGCAATTTAGAATTCTCTAAAATACTCTGCAGGACTGATTAATGTTAAAATTGTAACACACACACACACACACACACACACGTGCGCATGAGTTGATATGTCAGCTGACTCGTGTTTGTTCCAGCTCCACCTGTCCACACACCTGCTCAGCTTCAGCTCCTGATTGGCTGCTAAACAATAGGAACAATAATTGTAACACACTGGAACCTTCCACAATAACTATGAACACAAACGCAGCGTGTTTATTCTCATTAACACGCCTCCATTGTTGTGCACACCAAAGAGCAAAGCTGCATGCTGTTTACAGCTTCAAGCTGTGGTTTCTACGTGATCTTCATGGTTACAGGTGTTTTCACAGGTTTCTCATGTTTCTTTAGTTTGTAATGAGTGTAATGGAGAGAACTGTGTGTAGTTATTAGTGAAAAGTGTGTTTTAGTGAGTAAAGCAGAACTGCTCAGTAGAAACATGAGTTAGTTACTTTTCAATCACCAGTTTTTATCTCTTGACAAGTGGAAAGAATCTGTAAAAGAAAAAATCATGACGTACGAATGACGTCAGTGCATTTGAGAGAAAAAAGGTTTTGTTTTAATTCTTAAAACATTAACGTTACACTTTTCCCTCTAAATATTGCACTTCAACTGTAAAAATATCTTAATGATATATATATACATCATGACAAAGAGGGATTAATGTGAGATATGCAGCTGTAAAGTGTTGAACATGAGCTGATAGAGAGGAAGTTCAGTGTGGAAAGAGAAAGACTGAAGGAGTGGTGGATACAGGAGAGCATCAACGGACTGTTAGAGAGACAAACAAGTTCAGTCACGTTCATTTAATCCCCGCCCTTCAGATAAACTTCTACCAGGAAGTTAAAATGAGGAAACGGTCAGATGAACACAGCCCGCTGCTCCACTACGAGGTAAACTTTTCATAGCTTCTCAGCTAACGCGAGCTAAGTGACAGTTTGAACATGTTGGGACCTTTTTGGGGAGTTTGTTGTCGCGCAATGTAAACGGTTCATATCGGTATTACTCTCTTAGCCGCGCGCGAACGTAACATTACGGTAACTAACACTGCGCTCAACTCAGCAGACTTACATTGTAGTGCGCCTCTATGCTGAGATTCACGGTAAACACAGCTCCAAAATATCTGGTAGAAAAAAATATATGAATTAATAAAGTTAATAAAGGTTAATTTAACTTTCCAGATGAACTGCTTCTCGCATGGAAAGTAGACGTGATAATGCGGAAGCAGCAGGGGCGTTTTCAGCCTTCAGAGAATAAACAGGAAGTCAAAGAAAGAGTCACTTCCTGTTAGATCTGTAGGCTACTTGTAGTTCACAGACTTCATTTGGATTCATTCATGTGTGTTTGTAAATATATATTTATGTGAAAACTTGTGTTATGTCTGTCTGTGAAACACTTTGATGCTCGTTTTGATGTTTTCTATAAATAAGGATGAAGTGTTCCTTTATGTGTTGATGATGTACAGAAACAGAGAAAGACATTTAAAGACATTATGTGCTCAACACCAGCGTCCATTAAACCAGTAACACTTCTTTCATGTTCCTTTTGTATTTCTTATCTGTTTACAGAAATTCTCTCTCGTCAGTGGAGTTTAACAGTTTTGCCAGAAATCTCCCATAAAGTTCAGCAGCAGAAAACACGGTTTAGTGGCAAACGGTTTGATGATATCTGCAAATCTGGAGAGCTTTTGTCAGCTTTTACAGAGACTGCTCACAGAAGTGACCACAGACGATGCTTCCACAACGGTAATAAACCTTTATGTAGTTACACGGTAGAGGTCTGTGATTTGATTTTGTTCTAATTATTTAACATATTGTCTCACATATTTGGGGAATGATTCATATTTTAAGTATTTTAGAAAAAATAATAAAATTATATTCTAAAGTGACTTAAAACACCTCATGATGAATATAAAATGTGTTATAAAGAATGTGTTGGTCTCCACTGAGACAGGAAGAAGGCTCATGACCCCGAGGAGGAGCAGCCGTCCCGCTGTGCTTTGTGTCGGGACGTCCTGAAGGATCCAGTCTCTACCAGGTGTGGACACTGGTTCTGCAGACAGTGCATCACCTCGTACTGGAACCAGTCTGCTCCATCGGGGGACTCCTCCTGTCCTCAGTGTGGAAAAAGATCTAGACTGCAGACAGCCATTGGGCCCAGCACTGTGCAAAGTAAGATGACTCTCTGCTGCATGGAGACACCAAGAAATGATTCACAGATGTGGCTTCAACCATTTTTATGAATTAATGTATTAGTTTTATTTATGGCCCAAATGGGATTACAAGACACCACGGTTTTACATACATGAGGGGCAAGTAGGTAGACAGGCAGGTAGGTAGGTAGACAGGTAGGTAGGTAGACTGGCAGCCAGGTAGATATGTAGGTAGACCAGCAGGTAGGTAGCCAGGTAGATGGGTACGTAGACCAGTACGTATGTAGGTAGACAGGCAGGTAGGTAGGTAAAGAGGCCATTTAACAGACAGCCACAGATACCTGTTTTTCTGACCTTGTTTTGTCCGAGCATTTGATTGTCTCACATTTCTCCTTGTCGTTCAGGAGATAGTGGTCTACAGGAGGTTTTAGATGAACACAAGATCAGTCTGAGGAGGAGCTGTGAACATGTGACTGAAGGAACTGATAAAACAGGAAGTGAAACCCCCCTTAACAGGATCTACACTGAGCTCTACATCACAGAGGGACTGAGTGAAGAGGTGAACACCCAACATGAGGTGAGGCAGCTTGAGTCAGCTTCCAAGAAGAAGACCCTCCATGACACCTCGATCAAGTGCCACGACATCTTTAAAGCCTCACCAGACCAACAGAGACCCATCAGAGTCGTTCTGACGAACGGCGTTGCCGGCATTGGAAAAACCTTCTTGGTGCAGAAGTTCACTCTGGACTGGGCCGAGGGTTTGGAAAACCAAGATGTCAGTCTGGTGGTTCTGCTTTCGTTCAGGGAGCTGAACTTGATCAAAGATAAGCAGTACAGTCTTCTCGAGCTGCTCCATGTTTTCCATCCAACATTACAGAAGATCACAGCAGAGAAGCTCTCTGTCTGTAAAGTTCTGTTCATCTTTGATGGTCTGGATGAAACCAGACTTTCATTGTATTTTTCATTGTACAATGAGGTCGTGTCTGATGTCACACAGAAGGCATCGGTCAAAGTGCTGCTGACGAACCTCATCGTGGGGAAGCTGCTTCCCTCGGCTCTCATCTGGATAACTTCCAGACCTGCAGCAGCCAATCAGATCCCTCCTTCACATGTTGACAGGGTAACAGAAGTACGAGGCTTCACCGACCCCCAGAAGGACGAGTACTTCAGGAGGAGGTTCAGTGATGAAGAGCTGTCCAGCAGAATCATCTCACACATCAAGACATCCAGGAGCCTCCACATCATGTGTCAAATCCCACTCTTCTGCTGGATCACTGCTACAGTTCTGGACCACATGTGGACTACAGACCAGAGAGAACAGCTGCCCAAGACCCTGACTGACATGTACTCACACTTCCTGTTGGTCCAGACAAAGAGGAAGAAGCAGAAGTACCATGAGGGACATGAGACGAGTACTCAGGAGCTGACAGAGGCTGACAGGAAAGTTCTTCTGAAGCTGGGGAGGCTGGCGTTTCAACATCTGGAGAAAGGAAACATCATGTTCTACCAAGAAGACCTGGAGCAGTGTGGTCTTGATGTCACGGAGGCCTCGGTGTTCTCAGGAGTTTGTACAGAGATCTTCAAAAGAGAGAGCGTGATCTTCGGGAAAACTGTCTACTGCTTTGTTCATCTGAGTGTTCAAGAGTTTCTGGCTGCAGTCTACATGTTCCACTGTTTCACAAACAGGGAGACAAAGGTACTGAGGGACTTCTTTCCACCGCCTCGTGAGGAGGAGGATGATGATTATTATGAGGATGATGATGATGATGATAATGATGATGAAGATGAAGATGATATTTTTTTTGATGATTTTGATGAGGAAGTCAGTCTTCATGGTAAATGGGATCCTTATTCACCTCTGGATGTCTTCCTGAGGAGAGCCATGGAGAAATCCCTCAAAAGTAGAAATGGCCACCTGGACCTGTTTGTCCGCTTCCTTCATGGCCTCTCTCTGGAGTCCAACCAGAGACTCTTAGGAGGCCTGCTGGGTCGGACGAACAACAGTCCAGAAATCATCCAGAGAGCCATCAACAACCTGAAGGAGATGAACAGTTATGAAATCTTTCCTGACAGAAGCATCAACATCTTCCACTGTCTGACAGAGATGAACGACCACTCGGTGCATCAGGAGATCCAAGAGTTCCTCAAGTCGAAGAAACGATCAGAGAAGAGACTCTCAGAGATCCACTGCTCAGCTCTGTCCTACATGCTGCAGATGTCAGAGGAGGTTCTGGATGAGTTGGACCTGAAGAAGTTCAACACCTCACAAGAGGGAAGACGGAGACTCATTCCAGTTGTGAGGAACTGCAGGAAAGCTGTGTAAGTCCAGATGTGATTAACTTAATAAATCAGTTTCGATAAGTAGTTTGAATCTTAAAATATACAAACTATCACACCAATGCGTTTTACTGAAAAATAACATTTCTTTTTACAATCAACACTTGAAAAGATGAAGGCAATTGCAAATGACCTGATAATACAAAATGTAAACCGTACTTTGGTGTTTCATATTTTCTTGTTTACTTATTTTTTACAAAATGAACCAAAAAACTGGCAATGAGGAAGATCTTGGGTACATAATAATGAGATTGAATATGACACCATTTTTAAATCATACTTAATTAATCTATTACACTATTCCTAAGCTTTTTTACAAGATATTTAGTCAGTGCTGATCTAGACCCCTTGTACCAGATACGGTGGGAAACCCAACGTAGTTGTGTTCATAATATCATCCAGCGGTGCTCGGTGAACGTATTCACTGTATCTAGCAAGACACATGTTGCCTAGTTCACTACAGCTGTATGAACCCAAAATAAATAGATTTTGCAGAAATAACAACATAATGATGTTGATTTGTAAAAAGTCTGAATTCATGCCTTGTTAGGTCTTGCAGCATTACGACAGGTAAACAACTTTTTAAATGCTTGTTTTCTGAATGGAGTTCAGTTTGATTCATGCTAGGCTATGCTAACATTATAGCATCAACTATAGTCTGTGGATTATACACATACATTTATACACATTCCTGTCTGCTTTGAGGTAATTTAGAGCTCTTGGTGACAACAGACAACTTTTTTCCTCCATTTCTTGTAATTAGTTGTAATATTTAAACTTGAATACGAGAACTTCTTTTGTCATTGTCATCAAATGCATGAAGTAAATATAAAGTGTCCTCTTTCATCGTTACATCTAACAAATATTTGTGCCATGACAGACTTAATGGCTGTGAACTTTTGGAGACTGACTGTGAAGTCATTGCCTCAGCTCTGAAGTCCAACTTGTCACCTCTGAGAGAGCTGGACCTGAGTCACAACGGCCTGAAGGATTCAGGAGTGAAGCTGCTGTGTGCTGGACTTGAGAGTCCACACTGTAGACTGGAAACACTGAGGTCAGTTCACTGACTGTACATGGTCTCGTTGTTTTTGTATATCTACAAATCCTTGACTGAGGTTTCCCCAAGCAGCAACCTCCAGTTCTTAAACGTGAAGCCAAAGCTGAAGTGTCTTAAGGCTGCATTCTCTCTACTGACCATCAGGGGGCGAATCCTCTGGTTGTATAGAAGTCAATGAGAAAATGATTCTACTTTTCTCTTGATGTATTACCTCAGTAAACATTGTAAACATGAGTTTATGGTCTCAATCTCTAGTTTCAAGTCTTCTTCAATGCAGCATGATGTTCATTTAGAGTCAAATAGACCATAAAGCAGGGTATGCTTTCAGGGCGGGGCTACACAGTGATTGACAGGTCTCTCTATACCAGAGACGGACACGGCGTCTCTACCTCACGCCTCCTCAGTCCAAATATGGTCACTTCCTGTTCACTGGTCGCAAAAAAAACAAGATGGTGACGGCCAAAATACTGAAATCAAGGCTTCAAAACATCCGTCCACCAACCAATGGCAACTATCTCCACTTCTTATATACAGTCTGTGGGTTTCACATTTTTGATTCATAGATTTTCAGGATTCGCCTGAGCACAAAGAAATGTGTCTGTTGTTCCAAATGGTTCAACAAAACAACAGTAAAGGCAGTGAATGTCCACAGACTCACGTTGTCCATGACCTGATTTTTATCTACATCGGACAGATCGGCTTTTCTTCTTCGACAATCTAGACAAAGATAGTTTCAACAGTCGAAGGTAAATTACCAGATGACATATGATCATATACAACATAATTCTCTGAACCATATTCAGTTTTTATCATTGTAAAAATACACAACTTTGGAAAACACAGATTCTGTGAAAGACAACAAAGTTGAGATTTTTGTTATTAATAAAAGCCTCAATAAACCAAGAGTTGCAAAACAATGTTCATAAATCGTTAGACCACGAACAAATATGTGTTTATATTATTATTTATTTTACATAAATATAATGTATACTTGATTTTCATCTTGTATTCTCATCAGGTTTTCTTCAGTAAATGATAAAAGTTACTAAACACAATGAATAAATATCTCTCTATCACACAACAACAAATGTTTTCACTATTTAGCTTTTTCCTCATTTTAATGAACCTATTTGATGCTTAAACTGAAGCTGCTTTGATGTTATGACTCCACTATTCCTAAAATACATAACTTTTGTTCACATATTTTCCCAAAATGCCCTCCTGACATATTTGGTATTTTGTTTACTTTGTTAACTTTGTGTTTTTGTGTGGAATCTTAAATGAGTTTCTGTGTTTTTATTTCTTTGTGTTGGGATGACATGAGTTTAGATGGAGCTGGCAGAGTTCAAGTGAAGTCACTTGGTCTTTATTGAAGCAGCAGCACGTTGTCATTAGTATTAATGAGAGCTCTTATTCACTTCTTGTCCCTCACAGTTTTTAACCTGCATTCAGCTCATGTGTTTGGAGTTTCCATTTTCTAAACGTCTCCGTTCTAAATGCCTGACACTGAATGAACATTGTCCTCTAAACTTACATCATTTATCCTTCATTCAGACTGAGGTACTGCAAGTTGTCAGAGGTCAGCTGCTCTTCTCTGGTCTCAGCTCTGAAGTCCAACCTGTCACCTCTGAGAGAGTTGGACCTGAGTCGAAACGACCTGGAGGATTCAGGAGTGAAGCTGCTGTGTGACCTTCTGGAGAGTCCAAACTGCAGACTGGAGACTCTGAGGTCAGTCCAACATTCTTTACTCCTGTGCAGACATAAAGCTGATATTATACTGATCTTAAAGCCTCAGCGGTAGTAAAAGTTTATTAACTGTGGCAGAAAAACGTTGAGCTATAGATTTAAATAATACATATTTATTAATGTATTGCCTAACATTTGCTCCATCCCACATGGGATTACAAGACACCACTTTTTTACAGACATCTTCTGGTCTTGAATAAACAAAACATGTAGAAGAAAATAAAAACTAAAACCTGGTAAAGAGCTATTGTTTTCCTCTTCTTCCAGACTTTCTGCAGATACCTGGCTAAGTTATATGTTCCACTTTTAAACAGCCATCGCAGTCTTTGTGCATCATCCATATTTATAAAACGAAAGTTACGAATGTAACTACGGTTCTATGAATCCTGGATGACCGCCAGAGGCAGTGCTTAACGCTGGACATCTTCTGTCTCGCGCATGTGCAGGTCGAGTATTTATCTCAACAAAGTCACCTGTGACCTCGGATGACCCTCATCGTCTATAAGTTACGGTTTCATCCTGAGTTCAGTCCTACGGAATCTTCTCACGAGTTCACGGGATTCCGAGTGACCAAGAACTCAGGCGGTCATCCAGGATTCATAGAACCATAGCTACATTCGTAACTTTCGTTCTATTTCATTCTTACTGACTGCCAGAGGCAGTGCTTAACACTGGATGACTTATATCAACAGAGCAGTGTTTCCCCTACCATGTTATTGGGGGGGCGGCCCGCAGAGGAAATTGGCTAAAGAACCCTCCCCAGTGGGTGAGGGGTGGCAACGTTAACTCTGTAGTGTTTGGTGAATGTGCTCGGTGATGCCCATGAGGCCGCAGCACATAGATCCTCCACAGGCACACCTCTCAGTGTTGCCCCTGACGTGGAGACACTTTTGGTAGAGTGGCCCTTCACCCCGGATGGCCGAGCGCGGTCGCTCGCCTTGTATGTATAGGCAATGGCCTCCACTATCCAGTGGGATAGGCGCTGTATTGCTTTTTTTTGTTTTTGTTGAAAGAGCACAGCCCTCCTTAGGCTCCGACCGCCGTTTGCAGGCGGTGGCTTCCACATAAGCTCTGGGGGCCCGCACTGGGCACAGCAGCCTTGACCGCTCCTCTCCTGATGGGAGGGTCAACCTGCGTGAGCTGGATAGGCTGGTTGATATGTGAGCATGTCAACACCCTTGGGAGAAACGCTGCATTAGGCCACAAAGTGACACCCAAGCCCTCACGTTGAGCTGAAGTGACGGCAAGGAGAAAAAACGTTTTGGCCGATAGCCATCTCGGCTCCGCCTGTGCCAGGGGTTCAAAAGGAGACAAGCATAGGGTATCCAGTACCAAGGGTAGGTCCCATGCAGGGGCCTTCGGGGCGCTCGGGGGACGCAATCGCAGAGCCCCTTTTTAGGAAGAGGGACGCCAGTCTGTGGCTCTCTCCTGTGTCATTGTCGACCTTAGTATGCTGCCCCGAAATAGTGGCCACGTATACGCCAAGGGTAGAGGGAGACCGGCCCTTATCTAGGAGGGACTGTAGAGACTCAGTACAGCAGGCACAGGGCAATGTACTGGGACCTTGTTCTGAGCCGCACACTAGTCAGAGAACAGCTTCCTCCTGTTTTCGTACTGCAGATTGGTAGATCGCGCCCTGGCATTCAGAATAGTCAGCCTGACTAGTTCTATGCAGCCACTCAGCATCCGGTCGGGCCAGAACCATAGTTGAAGGCGGCAGGGAATGGGATACCAAATTCGACTTTCTAGTTGCGACAGAAGGTCCCTCCTGTCGGGGAAGAACTCTGGGAAGCGTTGTCAAGATCAGAGGGAATGGTGGAAAGGCATAAAAAAAACCAATGTGAGCCAGGGCATCTTGACCGAGAGGACTGGTCCTCTCCGTCAGGGAGAACCAGTGGGGGCAGTGGGTCGACGTCACGTCTGGATGAAGCCACCACTCTCCCGGTGGAGGCTTGTGACGGAACAGGAAAACCACAACCTGGTTTTGTTCTCCTGGTGGGTACATTGCCCGAAGGCTGGTCAGGCGAGGGGCCGCCCAAGTCAGAAGGGCACGGTGATCCCCGTAGCAACTTCTGCAGATCTGGTGCCCTATTGATGGTTTATGTGAAAACACAGCAGAGGTGTTGTCCAACCGGACAAGCACATGCTTTCCCTTCAATATGGCAGGAAGTGTTTGAGCACTAGCTCCAGAACATTGACCTGCCCCTGCGGTCTTTGAGCAGACAACTGCCCCCAAGCAGTCCTGTTCTGTCACACTGCACCCCACCTTGAGAGGTAGGTATCTGTTGTGACAATCTCCAAGCGGAATGGAACCGAGTACATGGGGACACTGTTTGCCAGATATGCACTCTCCCTCCATGGGGATAGAGTGAGTAGGCATTGTTTTGATACTATTATTGCCCTGTGTCTGTGCCACTTGGCATCCAAGTGAAGGCTGTTCAGCCATCTGCAAACCCAAGGGAACAACAGTTGAGGCAGCTGTCAGTTTACCCAATAGGCGGAGAAAAGGATGTAGGGCAGGGGTCGGCAACCTGCGGCTCCGGAGCCGCATGCGGCTCTTCGGCCCCTCTGCTGCGGCTCCCTGAGGCTACATCCACACTAAGCATTGTTTTCGAGATGATCTCCGTCCAGACTAAAACGCATGAAAATGATTATCACGTGACTATTCACGTGCACTGGGCATGCAGTGGGTGCCGGTTCAACTGGTTTCAAACCTACTGGTTTCCCTTCCGTGCGTGTGTTGTGTTCGCGTAACAGCAGCAGCTGTTTTCTGCCTCTGTTGCCAGATTCGTCAAATATTCACAAACATATTGCTGGAGATCTAAAATCCACATCTCATATAGATTGCGGGGATTACGATTGTATAAGTGAGCACTACATCACAGCCACGTATGAAGAAATACATTGAAGAAAATATATTTATGGAAAGATCGCATCAACCTGGATTCGAACCTGTCGAGCAAAATAGTAATATATTCAAAAACGGCCGCGTTACGCGATCCGCCACTTGCATCTTACCTGAATGCTTGATATGTGGCGAAAACTTTGACATCAAATAGCTTTTGCGGCTCCAGACGAATTTTATTTGGTGGAAAATAGGGCAAAATGGCTCTTTGGATCGTAAAGGTTGCCGACCCCTGATGTAGGGCAACCGTCTGCCCTCTCGGAAGGGGGAGAGGTTATGGGGGATGTTGTCCCCAGGCTGGGGCGACAGACAGGCCCTCATAGGGCCACACTAATGAAGGTTATGCTCTGAGAAGGGCTCAGGTAGCTCCTCTTCATGTTCACCTTGAGGCCCCACTGGGCCACATGAGAGAAGGTGAGCAGTGTCCTGTGGTGCCTGAAGCCGGGATGGCGCACAGGTCAGCCAGTCGTCTAAGTACGGCAGTATTTTCACGCCCTGTGATTGCAGGGGGAAAGAACAGCAGTAACACACCTTGTGAACACCCGTGGGGAGAAGGGAGAGTCCGAATGGAAGCACCCTGGACTGAAAATGGCGGCCTTAAAAGGCGAAACGAAGAAACTGCCCGTGGTGATGTACCATGGGAATAGGCATCGACAGAAGTGAACCACTCTCCCTTGGGAATCTGGGAGAAAAAACCGACAGCCGGCCCGGAGACATCGTCTCCTGGCCCCCCTGCCTCTGGAGGCTTTGGGGGGTTAGTCCCCAAGAGGTTGCCTGGCGGGGACTTAGGTAGGGTTGTATTGGTAGCGGGCCGGCCTCTCAGCGGGATGCTGAGGCCCGTGATGGCTACTGGGGTAAGCTGGAGGCTGAAAAAATAGCCTTGGGGGGCCAAAGTGGGACCCCTAGGTCTGCAGGGTGCAGGCATGTCTCTGCAAAGACCAGAGAACTGATGCCTGTTCTGGCTAGCTTCAACAGTTCGCTGAAGCGCCTGTATAGCAGCTGACCTGAACAGCTAACCAGGTTCCACTGGGACAGTACGGAGGGTCCTTTTACATGTTTCAGACAGGGGTGACTGCTCCAGCCAAACCTGGTGGCGAGTCTGGACCAGGGTGGACATCCTACGTCCAAGTTCCCTCGACATGAGCGCAAACGCCTGCAATGAAGCATCACTGAGGCTGGAGGCAGAAGCGCCGAAAGTAGCCTGCTGCAGAGAAGCTGCAAGGGCAAGCATGAGGTGGGAGAGGGAGTTGCCGATACGGTCCACGGCACTGCTGTGTCATAAGCCCTGGATAGCAGGTAATATTTGACCCGAAGTTGGGGTCGAGGGCACCTGACATCGGGCCTCAGATTCTCCTCAGGGGAACTCTGAGGGACGCAATAGTCGGCTAAATGGCTGGCATACGTGCAAAGCCAAATTTTGCCACCTCCTGCATGGCCGAGAGTTTAACATGGCCGCGATTCTGGAGGAACCCTTGTCCCACTAGTTGAGGTGGAATTCCAAGTCAGTCTGAGCGGGAGCGCTCTGCTGAATGTTGAGAGAACAGGCAGGGGGCAATCAGAGGGGAGTGATCTCTTTGGACACTCTTCACTTGGACAGTCGCTGCAGATATTGGTGTCCCACCAGGTTAGCCTGAGCGAGGACACTGCTAACTGTGAAATCTGTCAGATGTAAAATTAAATCTCAATGGACACAATGTCAATGTCGATCTAGTCCAAGTTTGCCTGAGCGGGAACACTCTGCTAACTGTGATAGCCGTAATGTTACAAAATCAGTAGACACAATGCTAATGTCGATCTTGTCGAACTAGCATCTCATCAAGTTAGCCTGGGCGGAACCACTCGCTAACTGTATTAGCCGTATCTGTGAAGGGCGGGCCAACAGCGTATATTCTACGCTCTCGTAAGCACGCCACTCGGTTAGCTAGAGCGGAAGCGCTCTACCAACCGTGGAAGATGAACAACGGTTATAGAAAACAATATTAATCGATCTCATTGATTGCTGTCTTCACGACTTCGGTGGCCCTTATCAGACTGGTGATAACCGCTGATAGGGGCGTCCACCAGTCCGGGGCTCAATGGTCCGAACGGCCAAAAAACGCCACTCCCTCCTAAGAGGGACAGCTTGTAACAGCCTCTGGAGGGCGAGAGATCCGCAACTCCGGTGGTCACAAGGCTACAGCAACAAGCTACAATATGTCTTGATCGTAGACACATCTTTGTTTAAGCTTATGCTACCATGGTAGCTAGCCTGCGTAGCGAGAAGATGAAAAAGGACTGAACTTAGGATGACACCAGAACTTATAGACGACGGGGGTCATCCGAGGTCACAGGTAACTTTGTTGATATAAATACTCGACCTGCGCAGGCGCGAGACAAAAGATATCCAGTGTTAAGCACTGCCTCTGGCGGTCAGTAAGGATGAAATAGAATCTATGTTTGACTTACCAAACAAAGCATCGCAGTGTTCACGGTAAAAAAGGAGAGTAGAAAACAAAATGGAACTCGTTGTTTATATCGTTTAGAGAACACATCGGACGGATCGGCTTTTCTTCTTCTACAATCTAGACCAAGATAGTTTCAACAGTCGAAGGTAAAATACCAGATGACATATGATCATATACAACATAATTCTCTGAACCATATTCAGTTTTTGTCATCGTAAAAATACACAACTTTGGAAAACACAGATTCTGTAAAAAACAACAAAGTTGAGCTTTTTGTTATTAAAAAAAGCCTGAATAAACCAAGAGTTGCAAAACAATGTTCATAAATCGTTAGACCACAAACTAATATTTGTTTATATTATTATTTATTTAAATATAATATATACTTGATTTTCATCTTGTATTCTCATCAGGTTTTCTCCAGTAAATGATAAAAGTTACTAAACACAATGAATAAATATCTCTCTATCACACAACAACAAATGTTTTCAGTATTTAGCTTTTCCTCATTTTAATGAAGCTATTTGATGCTTAAACTGAAGCTGCTTTGATGTTATGACTCCACTATTCCTAAAATACATAACTTTTTTTGACATATTGTCCTAAAATGTCCTCCTGACACATTTGGTATCTTTGTTAACTTTGTGTTCTTGAGTGGAATCTTAAATGAGTTTCTGTGTTTTTATGTCTTTGTGTTGGGCTGACATGAGTTTAGATAGAGCTGGCAGAGTTCAAGTGAAGTCACTTGGTCTTTATTGAAGCAGCAGCACGTTGTCATTAGTATTAATGAGAGCTCTTATTCACTTCTTGTCCCTCACAGTTTTTAACCTGCATTCAGCTCATGTGTTTGGAGTTTCCATTTTCTAAACGTCTCCGTTCTAAACGCCTGACACTGAATGAACATTGTCCTCTAAACTTACATCATTTATCCTTCATTCAGACTGAGGGGCTGCGAGTTGTCAGAGGTCAGCTGCTCTTCTCTGGTCTCAGCTCTGAAGTCCAACCTGTCACCTCTGAGAGAGCTGGACCTGAGTGAAAACAACCTGAAGGGTTCAGGAGTGAAGCTGCTGTGTGACCTTCTGGAGAGTCCAGACTGCAGACTGAAGACTCTGAGGTCAGTCCAACATTCTTTCCTCCTGTGCAGACATAAAGCTGATATTATACGGATCTTAAAGGATCTTAAAGCCTCAGCGGTAGTAAAAGTTAATTAACTGTGGCAGAGAAACGTTGAGCTATAGATTTAAATAAAACATATTTATTCATTTATTGCCTAACATTTGCTCCATCCCACATGGGATTACAAGACAACACTTTTTTCCAGACATCTTCTGGTCTTGAAAATACAAAACATGTAGATGAAAATAAAAACTAAAACTTGGTAAAGAGCTATTGTTTTCGTCTTCTTCCAGACGTTCTGCAGATACCTGGCTAAGTTATATGTTCCACTTTTAAACAGCCATCTCAGTCTTTGTGCATCATCCATATATATAAAATCTATGTTTGACTTACCAAACAAAGCATCGCAGTGTTCACGGTGAAAAAGGAGAGTAGAAAACACAATGGAACTCGTTGTTTATATCGTTTAGAGAACACATCGGACGGATCGGCTTTTCTTCTACAATCTAGACGAAGATAGTTTCAACAGTCGAAGGTAAAATACCAGATGACATATGATCTTATACAACATAATTCTCTGAACCATATTCAGTTTTTATCATCGTAAAAATACACAACTTTGGAAAACACAGATTCTGTAAAAAACAACAAAATTGAGCTTTTTGTTATTAATAAAAGCCTCAATAAACCAAGAGTTGCAGAACAATGTTCATGAATCGTTAGACCACGAACAAATATTTGTTTGTATTCTTATTTATTTTACATAAATATAATATATACTTGATTTTCATCTTGTATTCTCATCAGGTTTTCTTCAGTAAATGATAAAAGTTACTCAACACAATGAATAAATATCTCTCTATCACACAACAACAAATGTTTTCAGTATTTTGCTTTTTCCTCATTTTTATGAAGCTATTTGATGCTTAAACTGAAGCTGCTTTGATGTTATGACTCCACTATTCCTAAAATACATAACTTTTGTTCACATATCTTCCCAAAATGTCCTCCTGACACATTTGGTACCTTTGTTAACTTTGTGTTCTTGAGTGGAATCTTCAATGAGTTTCTGTGATTTTATGTCTTTGTGTTGGGCTGACATGAGTTTAGATGGAGCTGGCAGAGTTCAAGTGAAGTCACTTGGTCTTTATTGAAGCAGCAGCACGTTGTCATTAGTATTAATGAGAGCTCTTATTCACTTCTTGTCACTCACAGTTTTTAACCTGCATTCAGCTCATGTGTTTGGAGTTTCCATTTTCTAAACGTCTCCGTTCTAAACGCCTGACACTGAATGAACATTGTCCTCTAAACTTACATCATTTATCCTTCATTCAGACTGAGGTGGTGCGAGTTGTCTGAGGTCAGCTGCTCTTCTCTGGTCTCAGCTCTGAAGTCCAACTCGTCACCTCTGAGAGAGCTGGACCTGAGTTACAACAACCTGGAGGATTCAGGAGAGAAGCTGCTGTGTGACCTTCTGGAGAGTCCAGACTGCAGACTGGAGACTCTGAGGTCAGTCCACGCTTCAGCTCCACGGATGAATCTTTACTACATATTATTCTTCCTCTACGTTTGTGGGTGTGAATGTGGTTCTATAACAGAAATAAGACTTCAACATTAAAATGTGGCACATTTCTACACTGATAATATTCTCAAACTTAAAATGAGGCTAAACACGTGTATGCAGCAGATAAATACAAAACGCTCAACCAAAATATTATTCAAACCAAATGCTAATTATAATAAAGCCACAATTCAATTAGTTCAAAATCTGCATCCCTCACAGGCTGAATTAGCTCCAAACACTTGACTTTAAAGTGTAATAAAGTGGACTAACCCTCGGCTGCATGCACCATGAACACAAGAACCAGGTCCACTAATCTCCCACAGAACTCTAGAGAAAGACCAGTACATCTGTTGATGCTGTTCCTGAACGAGCTAAAGAAGATCAATCTATACTATTCCTATTTGTTTAATCAACCATTTAATCTCATTTATGTTCAAACACAACTTACACCCATAAAGTTGTGAATTCTTTCTTTGTTCATATTTTTATTTTTCATGGACTAAATGTACGTTTTGTTCACCTGGGCGTGGCACCGTAGCGTGAGCTTCTGCAGATGGCGTGTGAGCTCCGAGCATGAACAAAAGGTTTTATACTCAACGTGCTTTTAATTGCATTATTCTCTGAAACACCAGAGGACGAACAAACTAAATGAACTGTGAAGAATCAGGAAGACAACCAGTGTAACGCCATAAACCAACCTCCACAACCAAGAGGAGGAACTGTTATCATCTGTAAACTCATATCTCATATTCATGGAGCCTTTATTACCTTCATACAAACCCTGTAAACAAGTCAAGTATTAAATGTATTATAAAGAAACAAAGGTTGAATATCCTGTAAACTATTTGATTTGGCTGTTAAATATTTACTCAAATGTAGATTTTTAAGACCTCCTGTTTCTAAAGCATCTAAAACAATGTGTCAGACATCTAAATAGTGCTTTTATCAGTAAACTATTTGTGCCTCGTCGTAGCAAAGATTCAGAGGTGCACGACCAAAGCTTATTATGATCATTGTTGGAGCATGCCGGCTTCACTGTGGCGAGTATAAACTAAGCTTTTAGTCTGCAGTCACAAAAGTTAACCGTCTCGTAAAGAAAGTGCAGAAAATGTCCAACGTTAGCTGTTAAAGTACATCACATGTTTGGTAAACGGTAATCTGTATCCAGAAGATCATCTGAACTCATATTTAAATTGATAAAGTTTACTCTCTGAAGTGGAACTATTTATTGTGGTGTGTGTTTCTACTAATAATAAAATAGAGGGCGGATATCATGATGAAGATCTGCAGTAACAGAATGATGAAGTCAGCTCCACATTTAAAACCTGAACACATCTGATTGGATTATAAACGGATGTTTATCTGAATCATTTATCCTTCATTCAGTCTGATTGGCTGCGGGTTGTCAGAGGTCAGCTGCTCTTCTCTGGTCTCAGCTCTGAAGTCCAACCCGTCACCTCTGAGAGAGCTGGACCTGAGTAACAACGACCTGAAGGATTCAGGAGTGAAGCTGCTGTGTGACCTTCTGGAGAGTCCAGACTGCAGACTGAAGACTCTGAGGTCAGTGAGGGGGTCCGAGTCAGTCCGTGCTGGTTCATCAGTGTTGTTAATAAAACACAGGGTGGTTTACTCACAGTGAGGGTTTCCCTCCTTTTTCTCCCTTCGAGACCAAAGAATCAGAGATTTTACCATCGAGTGCAGTTCCTCTGATGTTTCTTTTCTTTCATTTCTCCACAAACAATAAAATAAAAGCTGACAAAGCAAAGACAAGCAGGTTTTTAGAAGTCGTGGGATTTCACAGTAGAGTGAATAAAGGTAGGTTTTGTTCTCCTGTGATGTTTTTCTGCATCTAGACTGTTATTTCCTCTAATGCACGCTCACAACATGAAGGAGACGAGATCAAAAAGCAGATTAGTTGCTTCATATTAGGACTATGAAGCTGGCTAAATCCAAGAATTATTTAAAACTTGATCATAACTTTTGGGATTGTGTTCCTCCCGACAGGTTGACTGGCAGGTCGATCACTAAGAAACACAAACAATGTGAGTATTGAAAGAATGTCCCCATTCAAGCTATTCTACATTAAAATCTGATCTTAATGAGCCTCATCGTAACAAAAAGTATTCTTCAATTCTGTTCGAGCTGTTTGAAGAACTTTGTCTGCTGATGTTTCTCTTTCTCTTCTTCTCTCCATCAGGTGACGCCGACGGCAAACTGGATGAGAAAACAAATGTGCCCGACAAAGAGGTGAGGGAGCAGCAGCTGAAGAGCGTGAAGTTTATTTATTGAGGTTTCTCTGCTGAGTAAATGTAATTATTGTGTACCAGGGGAACAGAGGGCAGAGAACTGTGGCTTGTTACTTGATTTCTATTGAAATCACTAACTTTGTGCCTTCTTCATTCCAGGCTCCATCCTCATTCTCACCTGAACACACAGCTGAATCTTCATACAGGTAATCCTATGAAATACACTCTTCCAGCTTCTTTCATGGTTCATCAAGTTGTGATTCTAAACGAAGGTCTGTTGTCTGTGGGGAGCAAGTCAAAACAGGACCTGGACCGTATTTATAAAACTGTGGAGAATCCATATCAAAAACAAGAATCAGATTAATAAAACTGTGCATGCATTCATTCACGGTTCAGGTCCTGGTTCAGGTGGCTTTGAATACAAAAGGCGACATTGAAACGATGACAAACTGACAGAAGAACAAAGAGTCTGGGCCGGTATATGAATAGAGAGGTTGATGAGGGAAGTGGGAACAAAATCTCAAGAACAATTGTCTTGAGAGTATGTTCACAACAAGTAATACATGCTGCTGATGCTCATAATCAAGAAGAATCTTCCCGGTAACGTGTCTGACCAATGACAGAACAGCTTTCTCACACATGGCATTAGTCTTGAACTTCGCTGTGTGAACACAAACCGAGGGCAAATGCAACCACTGTACGAAGTTAGTCTCTGAATCTACAACAAAGCAAACAAACTACGGGTCTTAAAACGTCCTAAATAAGAGTGGAGTTGTCCCCTGGGTGTCGTCACGCTTTACACTACGATCAGTTTCCCTGTGCTGCACATGGACACCTGTGAGTGAAAACAGATCATGTGACTAACAGGCCAATAGATGCTTCTTATATTTATTCGTCCTTTCCGTGTCCTACAGGTTCAGGTGTCCTGGTCCAGGTGTGTTCCAGTGTTCTTTGACTGGACTGGTGTTTGTTATGGCTCAAGAGGCAGAGCTGCTGTACAGGACTGTCCAATGGGATGAGGGCCTCCTCCAACCAGCTGGCAAGAAGGCTGCAGGGCCGCTGTTCAACATCAAGAGTTCTGAGGATGCTGCAGTCTGTCAGCTCCACCTCCCACACTGTGAAACAAAGCACGGTAAAGACATGGCTGTCTTCAGTGTTCAGGAATAAATTACCAAAACTACAAAGAGTTGTATTAATGCGTAAAACTAGCTGCATCTGGTGACATGCAAAAAAATATATTATAATGGTGGTAACACTAAATGCACAGATCCAGACGGATCACATGTGGGAAAATAATAATTAATTCAAAAGTAATAGTTAAAGGATAGGGGCGGAGTGGGAGGCTCCAGAGTCAATTGGCTAACACACTTCATGCAAACTCAAAAACAAGCGGTGATGTAAGCAGGAAATCAGCTCAATCTTCCGTTAGCTGTTAGCGGTTAGCCAGCCACACTGACTAAAACAATGACAGTGAGCCACAGAGAAGCTGCAGAGAGGTACTCAGCAGAGTGTGTACTGGTAGCTTCGTTAGCTGCCAAACTCATCGTCCATTCCGTTAGCCGTTAGGCCAAACACAATGCAAACTGTCCCTCCGCTGTGTCTCTTGCCGCATAGTAGTTGTTTGGGGGGTCGGTGATGCACTCAGCTGGGGTATCACTCGGGACCGGGGGTTTGTAAAGAGTGGTGGAATCGCATGATTCTCCTGGCGGAGTAAAAAATGACAAATTGAACTCAAGTGGTAAGAAATGAATTAGGTTGGGATGAACCTGTTTTATCAATAATAAATAAAGGTTTAACAGCTCTTTGCTCCCACAGCGTTGGACTTTGACAGCCTGTTGTCTGTCGTCCACATCACTGATGATGGAATGACAATCCTGGAGCCGCTGGAGATCACGGATACTCATGTGGTGGTGAAGGTCCCGAACCTCTCCGCTTTTGGCCTCATCTGGGATATCGTCAGGAGGTTTCGGACCTTCATGTGGCCAATAAAGGGCCAAGTTCTGCTGTTCCTCCGACCCCCGCACGTCAGGCATCAAATTCTCAATGTATTTCTGCTGCAGAAAAACATCCCTGTGGATGAGGTAAAGCTATCTGTCTTATGTGCTCACCAGCAACTTAAACTCTTGTTTTAAGCCACAGCTGTTTCCACAAAGACGATTCACACTTTGCTCCTCGTGCTGTGCTCAGAATCAAATCTATCTGAACTGTAAATCTTGAGATTGTTTAGTTTTTTGTAGTTTTTTTTATTCTCTCTCAGCATGTATTTCCATCTGACACTAACATTCGTGATACTTCTACCAGATGGCATGAATAGTAAACACAACACAGAAATAATGGAAAAAGATTTGCTGAGATGATCACTCAACTGAGAGGCTTTACAGGCAGAGTGAACGTTATTAAAATGAACTTGTGTCACAGTCCCTTTTAAAAAAAATGGACTAGGTTAGTTCCAAAACTTAAAAGAACAATTTAGAATCTACAGCCAGAGAGAGAACGGCTTCTGGACTTTCAGTATTTGGCGTCCCAGTTGAAACCAGTATTTTACTGGGTTGGAAGATGAGAATCTCCCTCCTGGATGTAAACTGAACTTCACATCATTGAATATGATTTGTTTATTGCTGCATGACCAAAAGAAATGTGAGAAAATACTCAAAACAGTCTGTAAAAATATGAAGGAAAAATTTCCCTTCTCACCACTTACCCAAGTTATACAAATTTCAAAAACTTTTAATCTACCATAAAGGCAAATAACAATGATGTTCTGGTTAAATAAAAATGGGAAACAGCACTCTGAATTCAAATGATGAAGATGAACATTTGATAACTCATCTCTTTTCTTTAGCCTTTTAATAGTCACCATGAAGACATAACCTGTTTGTTTGCAGTGCTGTAGCATTTGTTTTGTTTTTATCTAGAATCATTTATTCTACGCTTTTATTAATTTATTTACAGTATATCCTTATAATTATCTTTTTAATTGACTGTAATTCTCATCTTTAGATGTACTCTACACATAAAATTACCTTGACTATCTGAGCTTGAACTAAACTAATAAAAATGTTCCGTTAACGAAGGTTGCCAAAAGACAACAACCTGCGAAGTACATCCAGATCTCCTCCAAATGTCTGCTGGACGTTGGTAAAAGTTACCATGTCCACTGTGAACCTGAGGGATTCTTGATCCAGCCTGAGGTGAGTCAGATCACTTCTACACTTCTAAGAGTCTGTGTCCACATTCAGTTTTATTCCTGAACGCCTTTTTCAGTTTGTGTCTGTGGCAGTTCCCATAGCTGTTATCTGTTAGCCAAACATACCGTCCAAAACAATAAAAGTGAATTAGAAGCTTGTTTTGGATGTCTGTCTGTCCTGAACTTTAAACACAGATTATAGTTTGTGAGTGATTTTATCACCGTACACGTCGTCTCCGACAGATCGTCTTCCTCGTCTCTTAACGTTACGGCCGACAGATTGAGCATTCTCCAGCTCATCTATACAAAGTGTGACGACCCCGCCTCTAACATCGTGGCTGATTGCCTGATGCAGAGCACCTGGTTCTGGAGCATAAAAGCCCTGCTCCAGTGTTGCTCTGCCCTGGTCGTTCTCTGACATACTTGGAGTGATCTCTGCCAGTGGCTGCCGATTATACTTTGGTTTGGTCTTCTTTGGTTTCGCTGACAACACCCCACACTTCATCACACATACATCCATGCTCACACTACTGATATACTGACCGACACACTTCACAAGGGTAATTACTTTCTTATTTGGTTAACAATAAATACGTTAATTTACCACCATCCCCTGTGTCTTGTCCATATTTGTCATGGCCTAAGAGCCGGGTTGTGACAAAAGTATGATGGTGCTCATGATGAAAAACATGCAAATACAAATACAAGTTTGGCTGCATGTAGATTCACAATCAGGGAGGTAGCAGATAAACATTTTGACTTCTTGTTTTCAGTGTGAACAATTTGACTCGACGTATGAACCGAATTTCCATCCGACATTTGAAGTTTTCCTGACCCCCAACACGAGGACAGTGACTTTGTCGATCCTGGACGAAGAGAGGAACGCAGTCTGGAAGCGTCACGTATCGCTAGGTAAAGACTATCAGACACCCAGTGATGGACGAGAGTAGAACAAATGTGTGCGGCTCTCATGAACATTCAGGGAGCTCCACATCTCATATCATTCTTTATTTAGGCTTAATTTATACCCGTTTTATGCTTTTTTAGCTTTTTTTAATTTTGGCTCTTTAATGTCTTTAAATGTCTTTTTATAATGTCTCTTTTGCATTTTGGGCTTTTGATGTTTTTTGTGAAGTGCTTTGAATTCTTGCTGAAATGAGCTCAATAAATGAACTTGCCTTCATGTACGGGTGCAACGGATCATAAAGCTCACGGTTCAGATCGGAGTCACGGATCTGATCAGCACAACAGAAGAAAGGAGCAAATATAACGTTTAGAGATCCATGATCACATTTATCTGCTGCAGATTACCGATCATAGATGATCCATGTTGGCAGATTGTTGTTTGTTTTGTTATAGCAGCTGGTCTACAAGACTCCACCGTCCAAATACATCTATTCAACCGCTCTCAAGTCAGAGTAAACATCAACATGTTTCAATTTGATCCTTTCACACAATTCAAATGATTGATGATACATTTGAACACATCACGAACACGTCATCATTTTACCTGAACAGAGCCTGAAGGCATCATAATGGAACTGAATGGAACCTCCGTACGTTAGCCGTTAGCGGTGCGGCTAACGTTACTAGCTCTCCTCATTTCAAATTCAACATGGATTTGTTGTTTACATGTAACATTACCAGAGATCAGAGAACAGAAAGCATTAATGATGATGTCCTGATTGTATATTTCTACAGATCGACAATGGTCCTTTACACCACTACTGACATGTAACACTACTGGGAACAATATATGTATATATATATATATATATATATATATATATATATATATAATATACTGTATAAATATGTATATATGTATCCATTCTATCCTTTTTCTTTAAGGAGAACACGGGAAGTTATTTTCATAGCAGAAATATGAGAAATAGCTTGCTGTAGCAGTTCAAAACAGACTTTTCATTTCTTTTGAGTCGGCTGTGGACGTGACGGTTGAAATCCTGAAGAGGATGAACCTCAACAACGAGGCGGAGAAGTTACAGAACACAGGCCCAGGTGGGGGATCAGAGTGGTGTTTGGAAGAACTCTGATGTACTTCAGGAAATAACCCTGTTTGTTTGTGACTTTCATCAACAGCTGGATCAACGGCTGCACAAAACCCCCCTCCAACACCTTCCTCCTCCTCCTCCTCCTCCTCTGGTTGGACTCCTGCTGCTGGATCCACAGTTTCTGCCCAGAGTGGAAGTGTTATCGTGGCCCCCAACATCGCAGGCGGCGGCGCTGGTTCCGTCAATATAAACATAATTCCACCGAACGCACGCCCAGGTGGGGGATCAGAGTCGTGTTGTGCCGCGTTCACACCAAACGCGTAGATTACATGCGAAATACTCAAATTCACCTCATTCAAATTTTTCAGCCTTAAGGTGTGTTCACACCAAACGCAAAGCTAATTTTCTCGTTGTGTTACTCACGGGACCATTTGTGGTTATTCGCGTCTTTCGCGTGAGAGGAGGAGTGGCTTATCGCCATGGAAGCCGTTATCAACGAAGTCATTTATTTCCTCCATCAACCATGGAAGAAATAACCTCTACTTCTGCTTAGTACGTGTTGTGGAAGTCCCAGATATCCAGAGAAACTAAACGCTGTCTGGTTCATCACATCATCCAGAGGAGTATTCACTGTTTACTACAGCTGGATGAACACAAAATAAACACATTCTGCTGTGATTTAACTGCAATAATCGGACATAAAGGGACGCAGAAATAACTACATAATGATGAAGATTTGTAGAAAGTCTGAATTCATGTTCTGTTAGTTCTCTCCTCAAGACAACAAGCAAATAACTTTTAAAATACTTGTTTTCTGAATGGAGCTCAGATCGATCGGTGCTATGCTAAGCTAACATTGTAGCAGCTCCATCAACACTCAACATAACGTCATCTAGCTGTAAATACTGCAGTGTGGTTTTCATTGTTTGTACCATATGGTTTACACACACACACACATTCATACACATAGTTTGGTCCGGTCTCTACTGATGTGAGGGATCGTAGAGCTCTGAACACAGAGGGATACAGGATCTGTTTCCTGATTCAACAACAGCAGGACGTCAGTGATGACAGGAGGAGCATCTCAACGCTGACGGGCTTTAAAGACACAGCGTCACTGTGTCTTTAAAGCCTGTCAGCTTCATGACAACGTGTTATTTGTGTTTGGTGTGAACACGGCATGAGACTAAACTACAAAGTTTAGGAAAAGATCATGAAATGCTTAGTTAGGTTAAAGAAGAGGTGAAATACTTCGTTAGGTACGCAAAGTGTTGACGATGTCCCACAGCGATTACACTCCAACTAATCCTCTATCACAGACAACATGATGTAACCTACAGCACATAACACAGAAACATGTTTTAAACCTGAAAAATGGATATAAACTAATTACCAATCACTGGTTAACTTGAAGATAAGAAAGAGGTAATAAGTCAAATGTATAAAATAACACATACTGTAACTTCTCTCACACAGATGATGCTGATGTTGGAGAGACTTTAGAGAACAGAGGAGCATCCTCCTCTCAGAGCAAAGGTAAAGCAAGAAAGAAGAGAAAGCATAAATGATGTCCTGATTGTATATTTCTACGGATCGACACTGGTCCTTTACACCACTACTTACATGTAACACTACTGGGAACAATTTGTATACATATATACTGTATATGTGTGTGTGTATACATATATATATATATATATACACACATTCTATCCTTTTTCTCAAAGGAGAACAGAGGAAGTGATTTACGTTGCAGAAATGTGAGAAATATCTTGCTGTAGCAGTTCAAAGCAGACTCTTCATTTCTTCTGAACTTTACACTATTTTCTTTGTTGATTATAAAACACATAATAGTATTTTCTTGGTTGTCTTCCAGGTCCAAGAGCGGAAATTCAACAGAGAAATGTCTCAGCAGAGGACATTGTCCCAGCAGACCAGAAGCTGTTCTCAGCTCAGACTCAATTTATCATCAGAGTGACTGATTCTGTCCTGAACCAGCTGCTGGATAAACTTCTTGAGCACGGAGTGATTACTGACGCTGAAATGCAGTCGTTCAGAACAAAACACGGAGCAGATAAAGCACGAGACGTGATTGACACGGTGAGAAGAAAGGGATCTGAAGCCTGCTCAGTTCTGATCTCTGCCCTCCGTGAGGAGGACGAGTGGCTTTACACAGCGCTGAACTTCAGCTGAAGATGAACCAAGAACTGTGGAGTGATGATGATGATGATGATGATGATGATGATGATGGTGGTGAATCTCTTCAACAGTTGTCTCACATGACTTATTGTAATCTTTAACGGTGTTCTGGTCAGTAGGTGTTAAATTAAAGCAACTTAAAGAGGCTGCAGGGATCTGTGGCTCTCCAAAGCGTGCGCCTGCTGCACACGTGTCCTACACTGAGTGCAGTCCGAGACACACACACACACACACACACACACACACACACACACACACACACACACACACACACACACAGTCACCATATGTGGTCAAATTTTGGACAAATACAGTAATTTCAAAATGCACACACAAAGACGATTGATCAGGATCAATCTGGGGCCTCTGAGCTCCTCTTGTTGTGTTCTTCTTTTGTTGATATTTCATAATCAAAAATAGTAATCTGACAGTTAAGCAACCTAAAGTTCTTCTTCTGTGGTGTGCTACAGGTTGCATCAAGCACCTGAGGACCATTGTAACCTTTTTATATGAATTGTATGAACCATATGAACTATCATGGACCTCATGTTTATGAATGGCTTGACGGTCACTTCCTGCTTGGGGACGGAGCTCCTACCTCATGAAGGTAGCAGTCAGACAACCTGCCTAAAGACTACATGTGTTTAGAAGAGGTCAACTAAAGGCCTGAACCAGCCACATGGCCTTTCAGGGGGGGGTGCAGCGCTCCCAATGATTTCATCAGAAACATCTCATTCAAAATCTCTCCACTAATAAAGCGTTTACTTTAACCAGATTGTGTAAAAACTATGAAGTCATGATTGATTCATCTGAGACCAAATCAGACAAATCAGAGAAACTTTGACTGAACTTCAGGAAGTGAACACAGAGGAGAGAGGAGAGAGGAGAGAGGAGAGGGGAGGAGAGGAGAAGAGAGCAGAGGCTGAAACATGTCAATAGTTTCATATTTATAACATGTAGAGACTCCATTTCTTTCATTGGTAACACTTGTTGGAAACATGTTGGATTTATAGATTCTATTGTTTAAATTTTTTTATAAAAGAAATTCAACTTTTTTTTTTCTTTTTAATGATTGATGTCATAACTGTGTTATTCTGCACTAAAGACATGTTCTAGTTCTCTCTACTTCTAGTCATGATGGTTTTGTTTCACAGAGAAGCAGGACTTTTATTTTGTAGACAAAGTTTTTGTGTAATTTTCATTTTTTTTCTGTATATTTTTTGTATTCTCTCTGTCGTGAGACGTGTGAAGAGGCCTTGGCTGTCTGTACTGTTGAACCCTCTGCAGTGTAATGAATGCGTGGTTCCACTAGAGGGCAGTGTGACAGCAGAACACAGAGGACACCTTCAGTCCACAGCAGCTGACTCGTGTTTGTGTTCCAGCTCCACCTGTCCACACACCTGCTCAGCTTCAGCTCCTGATTGGCTGCTAAACAATAGGAACAATAATTGTAACACACTGGAACCTTCCACAATAACTATAACCACAAACTAGTTCACCAATCACCAGTTTTTGTCTCTTGACAAGTGGAAAGAAACTGTAAAGGAAAAAGTCATGTTGTGAGAATAACGTCAGTGCATTGAGAGAAAAAAGGTTTTGTTTTAATTCTTTAATTCTTAAAACATTGTTACACTTTTTCCCTCTAAATATTACACTTCAACTGTAAAAAGATCTCGACTATCGTGTATTATTATACTCAATAATATGTAATAATACAGATGAAGTATTTTCTTTATTTTATTTATAAATAATAACAGTATTATTGTGTTTAAATGACAATTGTCATAAAGTCATGATGTTACACACTCCGGTCCAGTAGGTGGCGGTATGCACCTTAAACGTTGGTTGGTAGTCCGCCATTAAACTGAAGAAGAAGAACGCATTCTACATGTGAACATGTTACAGCTATGCTAAAGTTAGCTTGATAGTGGCTAACAACAACAAGCATTTTGTCGAAATGAAGAAACGCGGGATTTGCTTTACAATTTCCGATGTTTAGTTCAGTTCGACTTCGTCTTAACTAGCAAAAATAACGCAGAAAGCTATATTAGCATTAGCTCGCCTTCAAAACCAAACGTCTGTTAGCTTAGCGAGCTGTTTTAGCTAAACTTCCCAGCAGCCCAAGATGTGGAGATGTTTACGTCAAGCCTTCCAGCAGATCAACAGAGAGAGCTGGCGAAAAGACTCACCGCGTTCCTGTCTCAGTACAGCCACGTGTCCGACTCCTACATAATTGTGCGTATCGATAACTGACTTGTCACAGCTTGCAGCCTTTTCCAGTTTAGCTTTATCTATGAGTTATATCATTGTTGTGTTTGTAAACAAAAATGTTGCCATTGGCACACTGTTGTTGCATATATTGCATCCTTGATCGTGTAGATTTTGGAGCTAGATTGTGTGTCCACCAATCACTCAATCAGTAAAAAATCAAGGTATTTTTTACTTTATTATACTACTCTTGTCTGACTTCTCACAAGCCAGCTTTCCATCCCCTTCCTGTCCAATGAAAACCACGTATCTCCAGATGTGTTGATGCTGAACGTTTGTGATAAACTGAAGGATGAAGTGTTTCCTTTGTGTTGTGAAAAGCTGGAAAAAGCATCTTCACAAAGCTGAAAACAGGACAGAGACGCTACAAACATACGATGATCTTATAGAATATGATGCTTTGATGTACATTAAACTAACCAACAGGATATAAAGGAGTTAACCTGCAACATACACCCAGAAACATCAGATATAACAGTTAAACCTTTTACTGATCAATCACTACTTTTACTACTTTAAATACATTTAGTTTATAGGTACTTTTAATTCAGTACTTCCTCCACCATCCCTACCATCTGATTTCAATGCTCATCTGTTTGAACTCATGTATATTCATGGGGTGAGTATGGGAAGGGTTCTCCAGCTGTCTGGTTTAAAGAACTAATAGTTCTTTAGCCACAATTTAGAAAAAAACTGGATTCATATCCCATTCTCTGTAGTTTCTATAACAACTGTCACATTGTTATTTCCCCCCCACAGGAGTTCTTCTCTAAAGATCACTGGCAGTCTTTACCCAACACGTGGCAGCCTGTGCTGCAGGATCTGACGTATCGACAGGTTGCAGACCTGTTACTGGATGCTACACATGGAGACAGGAGGTACTGGGTTTTAATCAGGCCATTCACAAAGTCTTACACCAAAAGTAAGGTTAGAAACAATCTAAATGAAACAAGGAGCTGAAGCACAAAACGGCAACATTATACCAAAGCTTTACAGTAAAGCTTCCTGTCTAGCAGCATGGACCCTTTGTGGGCTCTGTTGACAGTGAGAAAGATATAACATCCTGCCAGCCTCGTGATCTACATGATGATTAACCGTAAGCTTGTTTTTGGTCCTTCCAGATATCCTTCGGTGTGGCCTCTGTCCCTCCTGGCGTTTCGTGCCACCGCTCACGCTCTGGCGTTTCCCAGAGAGCGCAGGCGGGAGCGAGGCGGCGCGGTCGGCTCGGTGAAGCCCGAGGAGTTCCTGGACAACCAGAGTCAGAGCTCACTGCTGGGACACATATTCAGGAAACACGTCAAACCCAAGAAACAGCACGAGATCCGCAAGCTGGGCTCGGTACGGGATTGATTATTGGCTATTGTCACTTTTTTAAAAGTTTAAATTGACCTGTTTCTCTGAATCAGTTTCTTTTCTTTTATTCCAGCTGGTGAAACAGCTTTGTGACCAGACTGACTGCAACAAGGTGGTGGATGTTGGCTCTGGACAGGTATTATTCTGTCCATATTATTATTATTATTATTATTATCATGCAGTATTTGTGCATGTCAACACTGCAGAGACAGCTTGTGGTTAAGTTAAACAACTAAAACTTAATTTAGCAGATTATTCTGTCAGCAAATTTCATAAGACTTAATACTTTTTTTAAAACACACAAATATCTAAGTCTCATGTTTAAAAGATAGCCCAGTAATTTCCTAAAAACAGCAACTCGGTGTTATTCTTATCAAACAAAACAGGAGGAAATAGTGCATTTGTTGGGGACTATTTTCAGTGGCGGATTAATCCACCTTTGGTGCTCCAGAATCAACTACAGCGTGAGTGTTCATGGTGACAAAGCAACATGTGACCCGGTGTCACAGTTGGTGTGTTTTTAATAGAACAGAAGAAGAAGAGATGTCTGCTTTAGGTGCACGTCACATGAATAGCACTTAAAAAATCCTCACACGTGAAACATTTCCCTCCGCTCTGCTCCAAACAGGGTCACCTGACCCGTTTCCTGTCCTTCGGCCTCGGACTGTCCGTGACCGCAATTGAGGCCGATGGCACCCTGGTTGCCACGGCGTCCAAGTTTGACGGACAGTTACTGTGTGCCTTGGAGAAGGAGGCGCGGAAAAAGGTCGGTGCTCCGCTGAAGTCGTTACACGCTATCAGACCAGAAACAAAGGTTGGTTTTCAAAGAGCATTAAAGTTACTGTGAGGGACTTTAAACTGGTCCTGAACCAGTCTCAGTGTAGTCCTGATCCTCTATGTGACCTCCATCAGTAAAGAGACCACCAGAGAGAAGACGGTCTATTTCTATAGAATTATTCTTAATGCGCATCATGAACACTTTAGTCCACAGGGAACAGAATCAACACTAAATAAAAGTTCTTCGTAGTAACTTTAAATTGTCAAAATCACTTTTTTAAGCTTCACATTTCTTCACTGAAAGGTTCTTAACGTTCGAGCTTTTTATAAAAATCTTTCTTCCTCCTAGAACTGCTCCTCTCTGGTCCCGGCATCACGGTCGTCTCCCCGCCACGTGGCCGGTTGGGTGAACCCCAAGGCATCATGGGAGGCCTTCATCGAGCAGCTGAGTGCTGCACAATGTGTCAACGAACGTCCCCCGACTCCGCCTGGACCCAGCAAAAAGAGACCGCGGGCCTCCGAGCATGTTGACCCTCCCTGTTCTCATGCGGTCCAGACGGAATCTGAATCGACATCGCAACACCAGTTCAGAAAGGGCGAGTCTGAGGGGGCGTCATCTGCTGCAAACTGCCGCTCGTGTGTCCGTCAGGAGGGTGCAGGTCCTGAGCGAGGCCATCCGGACTTCGTCCTCACCGGTCTCCACGCCTGCGGTGACCTCAGCGCCACCCTCCTCCGCCACTTCGTCAACTGCCCACATGTGCGCGCCATCACCTCCGTGGCGTGCTGCTACATCAAAATCACGACCAAAGAACACCCCGACCCTCCGGGTCTGGTACCGGCTGCGCAGCCACCAGACCAGGACGCCGACCCCTCAGAGTTCGGCTACCCGATGAGCTCCTGGGTGGGGGGGCTGCCGGGACATCGGCTGTCCTATAAGGCGAGGGAGGGGGCGTGTCACGCTGTCGAGGACTATGCTCGGAGGCTCCGGGAGGGAGGCGAGGCGCTGAGGACGCACTGTTACCGGGCCACGCTGGAGACCTTCATCGCGGACACGAGACCGGATCTGCGGAGGGCGGGAATCCAGACCATAAAGAAAGCCCACTTACTGCCATTTACAGAGTGAGTGAGCACCACAGCCGCCAGTCCCACAGGTCTAATGGTTCAACTGGTTGTACTGGGCGGCTCAGAAGAGGAAATAACCAAAAGTCCTAAACTGTCCAAGAATGCAAACCCCAAAAAGTCTTCGCTTAAGATTAAGTTAAACCAAAACTCTATTAATGAGGAAGATCTTGGGTTCATAATAATGAGAATAAATATGAACAAAGTTTAGATCGTACCCTCTAAAATAAATCAAACACTATTACTAAGCTCGTTTACAACATATATATTCATGGCTGTGTTTTAATAGATCTTAAGCAATTAGTCCGTTCATTGATTATCTGATCGGGAACACCTGTTTGAGTCATTAATCAAGAAAAAATCCCCCCAAAAAATCTGTGTTTCCAGCTTCTCAAATGTTTTTTGGTTTGTTTTATACAATTGTAAAATGAGTATTTAATACATAATATTAATACATTTCTGAAAGATATCACCTTGAACTCTGGGATATTGTGATGGGCATTTTTCACAATTTTATATATATGTTTTTAATGTTTGTTGAACTGGAAATTAAAACTGGAAATTAAAAAAATGACTCACCAGCTAAAAGTAATGTAGTAATGTGAATAAATAAGCAACAATGTACATTATCCCGCTTATTACACGGCTACTTTTTTAAAGAAATCAATAAATTGAAACAAAATATTGATTTTAAAAATGATTTCATTGCTTCCACTAAAAAATAAATAGTCCACTCGCTGCGTCCGGAGATCAGAACTGAATCCATGTCAACGGTCTGTTATTCACAGCAGCTGTCTGCTATAACGTCGTAATTGACCAATCAGAATCAAGTATTCAACAAAGCCGTGCAAAGAAGGCTTTTTCAATGTTAATGCCCTCCTCTGTCTCCATCCACGTCCCCTTGTCAGGTACGCCCGTCTGGGTCTGGCTCGGGTCGGCCTGCCCCCCGGGTTGCCTCTGGACCCGGAGCGGGTGGAGGCCATGCTGGAGCAGCAGGGCAGGGTGGTGGTCTACTTCAGCCTGGCGCTGCTGCTGGCTCCTGTGGTGGAGACGCTGGTGCTGCTGGACAGGATGATCTACCTGCAGGAGAACGGTGAGCCGCTGGATGACTGTTGACGACGAACGATCTCTTGTTTCCCCCGCCAGCTCTGACTGAAGCCTCCTCTGTTGCAGGTGTGGACAGCCAGCTGGTTCCTCTCTTTGACCCGAACTTCTCTCCGAGAAACTTTGTGCTGGTGGCTCTGAAGTCCCAAGTTCATCAGTCACACGTTTTTGAGGATGAACTCAACGTTTTTAAACGACACCAGGAGCCCTAAGTCATGATTTTAGCCTCGTTTTTGTTAAAGCACAATGAAAGTTAACGCTGGAAACACACCAGAGGATCGGCGAGGTGCGACATGCAAATAGACTTTTTATAAGAAGTGGACGTAGTCATCGTCATGTCACCAATTGGTTTGTGGTCGCCATCTTGTTTTTTTTGCAACCAGTGAACAGGAAGTGACCATATTTGGACTGAGGAGGAGTGACGTAGAGACGTCGTTTACGTCTCTGGTAGAGACCTGTCAATCACCCTGTAGCCCCGCCCCTAAAGCATCCCCTGCTTCTTCCTCCTCTTTCGTTTGTTTTGTCTTGCTTCCTGCACTGGAACCCTTCAGGTTGGCAGCTTCATGATGACACGGGAACGAGCCTGAACTGTGAAGCTCTAAAGCGTCTCGCTGTACAAAAGTGGACACTCAGTTGGTGTTTTCATTAACTTGTGATGACTCACGAGGATTCAAGTTTCAGTATGGACCAAATATTTTGTTTTTAGAAAATTGTGCATTAAGTGTTGGGATTGACGGACCAACGGATGATCTGAATCAGCATCTCTACAGCCACACAGCAAACAATACAAAATACTGCTTATTATTACTGATACCTTTCAGTTACATTTCAGATAGTTTTATATGGAATACTTTGTTGGTTGCAAAAGTCCTGTTCTGCTACACACCTTGGATCTTTCTGTCATTAAATGCATTCATCTCAGCTTTTATCTTTATAAAAGTCTCTGATATTTGACTCCAGGCGTCCTCAAAGCAATGTCTTTTGACTCAGAGGTCTTTGAAAAGGGAGACAAGCTGGGCGTTAAAATACCCGTACTAAAAGCAGAGCTTCTCCCCTCTGGGAGCCGACACCACGCTGCTGGAGACCCAGGACGTATTGCTGGACCTGCTGGAGGGAAGGGAGGCACGGGAGGACCAGGACTGAGAGGGGCCGACTGTCAGACCCTGCTGCAGTAAAATGAGAGGTTTTCTTAAGGGAGTCTGGCGCTCAGAGACACTACCACTCTAGTCCACAGGGACCGACAGAATCAACACTAAATAAAAGTTCCTTGCAGTAACTTTAATCACCTGAAAATAAGAATAGTTACTACCATACTCAGTATGCCAGAAAAGGATTCAGGATGTCACAATAGTAAGTCAAATGCCAAAAAACGTCCAACAGGATGTCCTGCTGCAGCCGGTCGCATTTTGCAGTATGCAAGCCAGCATGCTTTTCTAACCCACAATCCTTTGCACAGCAGATATATGACCGAGAAGGTGCTGAAAGTACACGGTGCATGAGGAGGTCCCAATTGAATGCATTCTGCATGCAACAGAACGTACTTTGTGAGGGTATAGCTGCAGTGTGTACTAAAATTCAAAAGAAGAATGATCCTATCTAGAACGCAGTGAAGAGAGTCAACCACTTTCTCTTGCACTGCTGTTTTATCAGGTCAGTCTGAAATCAACTAATCCTGTTTACGGAAAAACATGTTGACACTTTACTTTCTCGTTCCTATTAAGTGTTGAAATACTTTCCTCCCAGAAGTCAGGTTTATTGTGCCAGCCTTTGTGCAACAGAAAGCCCCCCCCCCCCCCCCCAAGGTTACACATAAAAACACAATCACAACCAGATGTTGACTTGTTCCTCAGAATAGGGCTGCTGCTGTTCTGGGACCAGTTTGTTGCTCATTTTGAGTTCAGCATCTTATTGATATGTGACCTTAGCAGTGGTCCTAAATCAGTGCCGTGTTCGAAGAGACCTCATTCGTGGACTCCTACTCCACCTCCTACACAGAGCAGCAGAGACACTCTGGTCTCAAAACCTCTGAAAGCTTTAGTTAAACAGCACAGGGCAGTTTTAGAGACCACTCGAGGAGCCATGAAGCATTTGTTGTTGGTGGTTTTGGGCTCTCTGCTGTCTCCTCAGCGGGCACACAGCAGGGCTAATTGCAAGCCAGTAACATCCAGCTTTTGTCAAGGTTTGGGCTACACCACGACCGCGTATCCGACCGGAGCGACGGGCTTCAACCTGCGGGAGACCGGTCAGATTGTGGAGACCGCTTGCTCGCCGAACGTGGCCGTGCTCATGTGTCGGGTCGTCGTGCCAGAATGTGGCTCGGAGGAGAACAGCCAGATGAAGCCGTGCAGAGCTCTCTGTGAGAAGGTCAAGACGGACTGCGACTCAGCCCTCAAGGCCAAGAGGCTGCTCTGGCCAACGAGGCTCCGATGTGAAACTTTGCCAGAGTCCAACTGTGTGCAGGTTAGTAGGAACTGATGAGGACATCAACTCTTTGATGCAATCTAGAGGCAAATATTGTACTTTTAACTCTGAAACATTTATCTGACAACATGTGTTACTTTTCAGGTCAAGATTGAAAATGTAAAACAAAAGAACAAACAGTTTAAAAGTATTTATGCATTCTTATATATTAAAGTAAATACTGAAACAGAATATTATGTAGTTAAAATTAGCCCTACGCTGATGATATACTGCTTACATAAAAGCATCAATAATAATATTCCAGTAATGTAGAAGGACTACTGTATATATAAAACGCTGAGAGAGGTCATTTTGCATAAGGAGTACTTCTACTTTGGATTCTTCGAGTTCATTGTGTTGCTAATAATTTGCACTTTAAATTGAGTTGGATTTTGAATGCAGGACTTTTTTGTATTTTTGGAGTAAATGGTCTCAATACTTCTTCCACCACTGGTTGTTACAGCGTTAGTGCTGAGGTCACAGTACAGAGGCATCTGAAATGATATTTTAGACATCACTGATTTATGCTTATTTTCTTTCAGGGTCAAGGCCCCAGTGTGCCTGAAACACCTCCTGCATCCTGTCAGACAATCACTGTCCCTGTCTGCAGTGACCTGTCTTACACCGAGACCGTCCTGCCCAACGTCCTGGGCCACGCGACTCAGGAGGAGGCAGGAATGGCTCTACAAGTGTTTGCACCACTTATACAAGTCGGGTGCTCCACCCACCTGAAGCCTTTGTTGTGCTCCGTCTACACTCCCAAGTGTTTGTCGGGAATCCCTCGACCTCCCTGCAGAACGCAGTGCGAGCAGGCGAGGTCCGGCTGCGAATCGCTGATGAACAAGATCGGCTTACAATGGCCAGAAGCTCTCAGGTGTGAGGCGTTTGCCACGGAGGCCTGTGAACACGTGAGTCTCCTCTTTTCTGACATCTTGTTTTTTGACCGTCACCATCTTGGTGTTTTGTAACCAGAAGTGACATGGGAGGGGACCAAACATTTTACAATTAACTTTCATGAACTGAAAACTCACTGTCAAAGGGTTAATGTTCTAAGACGAAAACACAGACAACTCCCAGATCAGACAACACTTTGGTGTCGACCTGTCGATCACAAGGTAGCGTTGCATTCTCACTGCTGACTCCTCTGGTTGTATAGAAGTCTATGAGAAAATGACTCTACTTCTCTCTTGATTTATTACCTCAGTAAACATTGTAAACATGAGTTTATGGTCTCAATCTCTAGTTTCAAGTCTTCTTCAATACAGCATGATGTTCATTTAGTGAATGATGGTCCATTTAGAGTCAAACAGACCATAAAGCAGGGTATGCTTTAGGGGCGGGGCTACACAGTGATTGACAGGTCACTCCTCCTCAGTCCAGATGTGGCAACTTCGGTTCATCGATTGCAAAAAAGCAAAGATGGCGACGGTCGTAATCCAAGATGGCGACAGCGATATTATTAAACTAGAGGCTTCAAGTCCACAAACCAATGAGTGACATCACGACGTCCACTCATATACAGTCTATGGGGTCAACCAGCTCCTCTCGTGTGACATTAAGACAGACAAAGTAACTTGCCAGTTTTCCCAAAGACAAATCATCGTAGCAGAAAGCCACTTTTTAAAAAATGCACTACGAGCAGAAGGGGCAGGTGCGAGCAGCAAAAGATATTCAGAATTCCCTGATTTGTGTTTCTGTTCTTTCAGGTTCAAGGCTTCGGTTTTACTCAAACATCCACCGCATCATGTCAGGCAATCACAGTCTCTCTCTGCACAGACCTGCCTTACACCGAGACCGTTCTGCCCAACATCCTGGGCCACAAAACTCAGGAGGACGCAGGCAGGGAACTGTTTCAGTTTTATCCGCTTGTAAAAGTGGAATGCTCCACTCATCTGAAGCCTTTCTTGTGCTCCATCTACACTCCCGAGTGCGTGTCGGGAACACCTCGACCCCCTTGCAGAACGGTCTGCGAGCATGCGCGGTCCGGCTGTGAATCCCTGATGATGAAGTTTGGCTTCGAGTGGCCGGATTCCCTCAAGTGTGAAGCGTATACCACAGAGTCCTGTGAACACGTACGTCTGTTTCGACTCCAGTATGAAAATGTTTACTACAAAGGATGCTTTTGTATGTTACGCTAGGGTTTCTTAACATTGTGTGACTCATGGCCCACTTTTGATTGTTGCTAAATTTACAAATGTCAAACTAACAATAATACATTTGTTAGCTTAACAATAAAGTTACTTAAGACTAATAAGATAACTAATGACACTGGTTGTTGTGTAATGTAGTGTTAATGTAACACTAAACCATTAGTTAGCTTAGTTTGTCCGTTTTGTTTCATCAAAGTCACACATAAAGGTAAAATGTTTTAAGAATTTGACAAAAAAGTTTTAAAATTGTACTTAGAACCGAATGCAAAAGTCAAAGTTAATTTCCCGTTGCAATCAGACCAATCTCGTATTTTCGTTAAGGCGCTATAGAAATAAAGTTACTGTAAACTATTGTCTGTCAAAGGCCAACAGTTCAAACATTGTGCAATTACAGTATTTCACCAAAGGTGTCGCCGAAATACGAGAGATTTAAAAAAAAAAGGCAGCACAAGCCTGTCCAATGGGAATTAGACTGCGAGTGACAGCGTCCACGTGTGTCTTGTTCCAGTACGGCGTGGGCAGCAGCGGAGGGATCTGTGAGCCGATCACCATACCGATGTGCCAGGGCCTGTCCTACAACCAGACCATCAGTCCAAATCTGCTGGGACACACGAGTCAAAGGGAAGCGGTGCAGAAGATGTCCTTTTTCAACGCATTGGTGCAATCGATGTGCTCGGTGGACATACGCCTGTTCGTGTGTATGGTGTACGCCCCCCAGTGTTTGGCGGGGGAAGTGCAGCGGCCCTGCAGGTCTTTCTGTGAGAGGGCCAAACGGGGCTGTGAGGGTTTGATGATGAGCTTTGGCGTTTCCTGGCCAGATGAGCTGCAGTGTAACTCGTTCCCAGAGGACAAATGTATATCGGTAAGTAAAGGAAAAGATAATTGGAAGAAGCTAACAAATGGAAATGATCAGATTCCTCTCTGCTTACCTATCTTCACATGACATCATCTTCTTTCTCTTTCACAGGAAGACAGCAGGTCCGAGGTAAGTGTTTACAAAAAGAAATTAGTGTTGATTCTCAAATTATACCACTCGCCGCTAAATGGTGAAATTTAACAAGTTAATGCTCAACACGCGTATGTCACCGCGTAGGAAAGCACATTGCTATCAACAGATAAGTGACAACTTTGTTGGCTCATTTGTAGCATGAAAACATGTATCAGGCAAGTAAGTCGCTCGATTCTTCATCAGACTTTGATGCGTTCTTGTTTCCAACAGATGTTAAATGCTGAACGACTTCTCGCTAAGCTGATCGCCGGGGGCTACTCTGTTCGTGGCAAAAGTCAGTTTATTTTTCTTCTAATTTTAACAACACTATCATCATCTGACTGAGAAAGGTTTTTTTTCTTTATTCTCCCCAATTTAGCGCTGAGTCTCAAGACAGCCCATCTGCTGTTGACTCTCATGGACGTATCCTTTGCTACTTCACTGCTGGTTCTGTTGATCTGCTCTGTGTTTACAGACATATTTAGTTATCACATCTGGAAGTGGACCATATGTCTCATTAGAAGGTACCAAACTCGTTCTGAATCCACTGGATGAAATATTTGACCTTTGATTCTTCATGTAATAGAAGCAACGAGGTGTTGAGCCACATGCTTTCAGTTCATTTAAAGCTCTTTAACCAGCACTTTCAGGCAGACAAGACCGGAGACCTGAATGTGGTGGAGGTCTTCAAACTGGAGCACTACGTGGCTGTTCTCAGGAGGGAGTATGTGGAGAGCTACGAGACGAGGACCCCACCCTCCGTCACCCAAACCCAAATGAAAAAGGCTCTGTCTCTCCGTGGTAAGACGTCTTGTTCTTTGAAGCAGCCGAGATGTTTCCTCAACATTATTTAAGGAGCGGCGAGTTCAATCAGTCTCGTTTCATTTGTGGATTTTCTTTTCATCCTTTATTGTCTTCATCGTGCAGAATACGATTTAGACAATAAAACCTTCAGAGTTCTGTGGCAAGAGAACCGCTCCAAAGACGGGATCGACTACGATGAGTTTGTGGCCGTCCTGACAAAACTTCAGATCCTCAAAGGTAATCCATTCATCCATCTATCTATCCATCCATTCATCCATCTATCATCAATCCATCCATCCATCCATCTATCCATCTATCCATCCATCTATCATCTATCCATCCATCCATCCATCTATCATCTATCCATCTATCCATCCATCTATCATCTATCCATCCATCCATCTATCTATCCATCCATTCATCCATCTATCATCAATCCATCCATCCATCCATCTATCCATCTATCCATCTATCCATCCATCCATTCATCCATCTATCATCTATCCATCCATCCATCCATCTATCATCTATCCATCCATCCATCTATCACCTATCCATCCATCCATTCATCCATTCATCATCTAGCCATCCATCCAGCCATTCACCCATCTATCATCTGTTCGTCCATCCATTCATCCATCTATCATCAATCCATCCATCCATCCATCTATCCATCTATCCATCCATCCATTCATCCATCTATCATCTATCCATCCATCCATCCATCTATCATCTATCCATCCATCCATCTATCACCTATCCATCCATCCATTCATCATCTAGCCATCCATCCAGCCATTCACCCATCTATCATCTGTTCGTCCATCCACTCATCCATCTATTCATCCATCCATTCATCCATCCATTCATTCATCCATCCATGTATCTATTCATCCATCTATCCATCTATTTCTCCATCCATTCATCCATCTATCATCTATCCATCCATCCACTCATCCGTCTATTCATCCATCCATTCATTCATCCATCCATGTATCTATTCATCCGTCCATCCATTCGTCCATCTATCCATCTATTTCTCCATCCATTCATCCACCCACCCATCAATTCATCCATTCATCCATCCATCCATCTATTCATCCATCAATCCATCCATTCATCCATCTATTCATCCATCCATCCATCCATCCATCCATCCATCCATCATTATCTTTAGCACTTCCTTAGTTATTTTAACCAAAGGACGATATTTTTCCTAAACTAAGTATTTCATCATCTTTTCCTAAACCTAACCAAGTTGTTTCCTGTGAAGACAGAAGTTTATTTTGAAAAGACTGAATTCATGTAACGAGCAGATGCTGGACCATCGTTGAAAAACAAGTAACCTTTGTATGAGGACACGTTGCATATAAATGTATATATTGAGGTTAGCCCCACATGCATTGAAGTGATGTACACACTAATGCATCAATAATAATAATCCAAGAATGATAACAATATACATTATTCTGCGAATGGTCTTTTGTAGACTGTGGTATTGTTACTTTTACATAAGTAAAAGATCAGAGTACTTTTTCTACCACTGCGTACTATGTTTTACTGCGTACTATGTTTTACTGGGTATATAAAAGTGCATTCCACTAAGGAAAAGTGACACAATGAAGTTTTCTCCAAGATAAACCTCAACCTACAGATTTAAGTGGATCTGATCAACTTTTATGATTTTACTGTTTTGTTTCTCTTCATCAAACATGATGAATTCATTGACGACTGTACATTAACACGAGGAGACTTCTTGAGTTAATTATTGTTATATTTCTTCATACAGTAGATTCTTCACATTTACACAAGTGTTTAAAACGTTTTGGTGACGTTGATATTTGCTTCCTGTGTCAGAGCGTTTCCAGGCTCATCTGCTGAGTTTGCCGTGTGACTGCCAGGTCGCCAGCTTCTCTTTCAAGCAGGTGAGTTTAAATGTTTTCATTACTACGTTCAGTAAGAAATATTCACCTGTACTACAGGATAAAGATGTCAAGTACACAATAGTATCACTTAACTACTGAAAATAAATAAAGTTTCCCTTGAAGTGATATTATAGAAATAATACATTTAAAGGACTATGACACACGCAATACTGCTACTTAATACTTCTACATCTCAGAGGGAAGTATTGTACTCTTTCCTCCACTAAATATATTTGATACTTACTGTTAGTTACTTGTTACATTAAAGAAAACATGATCAGTTCTGTACTTCTAATCTACCCAGTAGTACACAAAGTATCTCAAACTGGGTCCACATTGAAGAAATACCACATTAAAATCCTCTCACTTGTATTTGTTAGTTATACAAAAAAAACGGAAAATATTAAAACACTTTGAAAGGAGCCATTCTGCATAATGAGTACTTTAAGTACATTTAGCAGATAATACTTCTGTACTTTTTCACTTTTTTTACACGGGTATTTCTACTTTTACTCAATTAAAGGATCTGAGTACCTCTTTCACCAAAATATGAAATATTTATACTACAAATACAGAATGTTGTGCAGCATCTATATGTTTATATACTTACTGACATTAAGACAATTATTTTTTGTTACAAGTTTTCTAAAATGTTATGTTTGAATATACAAATGAGGCGTTATGTAATGGTAACTTTTGGTGAATTTAGGAGAAATCTACAGACGTAAACAGACAAAGTAGTAAAATAAACAAATAAATGTGTATTTTGGATTTTTTCTTTCCACTAGTCTGAAAAAAGATTATAGAAGTAAAATAGCCCAAAATCTCTAAATGTTTTTGCAGTAGATTCATAAGTCAATAAATAAACCGTCTATATGAAATAACTACGAGTTAAAGACTATTTTTTACACTTCTGTGACTTAAATACTAAATTACTAAATATTTTGTCTTGTAAAATTAACATTTGCATATTTAAAGTGAAATTTATTAATTTGTTTTTCTCTTTTCAGTTCATGAAATCAGCGATAATCTGAAGATCAAACCGGAGAAGGAGAGAAATAAGAATGTGTTTAGAGCTGTAAGGACCATATATGTGGTTATTAAGGATCATTTTTATCATCCTCATTCCTAAAGTTCAGGAACATTTATCGTCGATGTCTGAAGTTTATATTTAGTCCATTTTTATGTGTGAATCTAAAATATCCAACATGTTTCCAAATGTTTAAAAGTGTTATAAATATTAAACTATTCACATGTTTCAGCCTCTCCTCTCCTCTCTGTGTTCACTTCCTGACATTGTCTTGATCGTGTTGTAAAGTGAGAATAAACCTAACCTGCCTCAGGCTTCTGTCGTGTTTCTGTGTTTGACTTGTTTAGCAGCTCATGCGCCCAGGTGTCTGCCTTATAAACCGTCATCATGATCACTGCTCTCACACTCAGACCTGCTCCTCTACCTGAACAGATCCACACACAGGTGAGTGCAGACGACTCTCACACCTTCATCTCGGTAAGGCTGTATTAGTACGAGGGCTGAAACTACAGATTATTTTCATCAATTAATCAACACTATTTTTGGTTTCTTAAAAATCCATCTTCAAATGTCTTCTTTTGTTTGATCAACAGTCCAAAAGATTCAGTTTACTTACTTGGTTTGATGAATGTTTCCAACGTTGTTTCCAATTAATTGTGAAATGATCAATCAGCGATTTTTTAAATCTTCAGATGCAGGTTCTGAATATTTAAAGTGTCCTTAAGAGTTCAGTCCTGGTTGATTTGGCGACACCCTCTTTCATCTAACAGCCCACTGTGGCTGCTCCTGACTTTTTTATAGTCATGATTAATACTCTTTTTAGAAATACAATACATAGATTTTTGTAACCACTAAAGAAGAACAACTGTAAAATATAAGAAGTTAAAAAAAGACAAAATCTCTTGAGTTCGTCCCTAAATACTGTCTGACTTCCTGTCTGTGTCTCTCAGCTCCAAGCCCATTGGTTCCTACTGATGACGTAAATCTTTAAAAACTCAAAGATATAATCTGTCTCTCTCACCAGAATTAAATCAACGAGGGCCTCTCAAGGACAAATACTGCAGAAAAAACGTCCCTGAATCCTGACCTCAGATTATCTGTTCAGCCACAGGGAAAAGGTTTGTGTTCTGCATTCCTGTGTTGTCAACTCCACATGTCGCCATTTGACGTGTACATTAAGTACGATCAAGTGGGTGCGTTTTTGTTCATGAATGAAATACAATGAAATACAAGAGATAATCATGTGACTCATAGACTTGAAAAAGTATCAAATAAACCAATAAATAAAATAAAATAAGTCATTCAGAAAACTGCCCCAACCACCAACCACACAACCTTCTGCTGAGATATAATGAAAGAAGTGAGTAAAGAAAACCTGTCCCTGAAACCTCAAACTCAGATTACCTATTCGGCTGCAGGGAAAAGGGTTGTGTTCTGCATTCCTGTGTTGTCGACTCCACATGATAAGTACGTGTTACATGTTTCCTCTCTGGCAGGTTTGAAGTCGTCTCCTCATCATGTCAGACAGCAGCAGATCGTTGGACGATCTGAGGACCTTCCTTAATTTCACAACAGGACTCGATTTACAGCAAAGGATGAAGTTCTACGACAGCTGGGCAGAGACATACGAAATGGTCAGTGGACAGAAACTCATCCTCCTTCAGGTCTGATGGAGACTTCAAGGCAAGAACAACAAAATCTGTCTTTTAAGAATGAAACACGTCTGAAAACTCAATCATTATCTTTTGTTGTGATCTCTCAGAATCAAAAATATCCAGTTAACACGTTTGAATATTCAGGGTTATCAATGTATAAAAGCAAATCATCTGCATAGAATAACACTTTACTCTGCTTCTGGTCCACAAATACAGCCTGGTATACAGGGGACTGATGGACCTGAAACTGATTGTTTGCACACTTTGTGTTTCTTACACATGTTTTTAAACAGGACAGTGATACGCTGAGCTACAGGGCACCACACCAGACGGTAGAGTTCCTGTTTGATAACTTCTCTGGTCGTCCTGAACAAGTTCAGGTTCTTGATGTCGCCTGTGGGTCTGGATTGGTCGCTAACCTGGTGAGCCCCAAAGGAAAATGTGTGGGGTACCCCAGGGCTCTAGCCTTTGCCCTCTAATTTTTTATATATGTCAGTGACATAGGTGCAGTAAAGTGCAAGTTGCTGCTCTATGCAGACGATTCAGCCTTATTTGTGTCAGAGAGAGATACTAGTGTCATCCAGGATACACTTGCAAAGGAACTGGACTGTGAGAATTGGCTTGTTGACAATAAATTATGTTTACACCTGGTAAAAAAGAGTCCATACTATTCAGTTCCAAGTGCAGATTGCATAAAAAAAGGCTCATGATAAAATGTTTAGGGAACAGTATTGAATCAAGACTAGTGTCCCATATCATGGGGGGACCACTACTACTTACACCACCAGAACTGATATTGTGCATACCAATCTGTACGCAACCCCACCTAGACTGATCGCTGGACGGACAGACGATCAGACCAAACCTCAATCTTTAGAGGTATCAGTGTTAATGTTGGTCGTTCTTCTTGTGTTTACAGATGGTTAAACTGGGCTTCAAGCACTTTGTGGGAGTGGACGGCAGTCAAGGCATGCTGGCTCAAGCTGCTAAGACCGGCCTCTATAAGGAGCTCAAACTGGCCTTACTGGGAACAGAGCCACTGCTTGCACAGACTGGTACACTACACTCACACTTCATACACACTATCAATCAATCAATCAAAATGTATTTGTATAGCACATTTTAAAATACAACAAAGGTTTCCCAAAGTGCTGCACATAGATAAGCAGTCAAACATTCGAAAAGACTGGATTAATAAAAGTAAGTAAAGTTCAAGACAAAAATCAAGACAAAGTAACACAAATCACACGGCTTTTAAACATTGGTAAGGTGGATGACACCTAATATGAAGGTCCCAGAGCTTCGGGGCAGCAACAGAGAAGGACCGGTCGCCCCGGGTTGTCCTTTTTGTTCTAGGAACAAGTAAAAGCTGTTGGTCGTGAGATTTTAGTGAGCGAGGTGGGGAATAGGGCTGCAGCAGGTCAGACAGATAGACTAGGGCGGCGCCATTTAAACACTTAAAAACAAATAACAACATTTTAAAATGGATTCTGTACTCTGCTGGTAGCCAATGAAGGGATTTTAAGATCGGTGAAATGTGGTCACGCCTGTGTGCACCAGTTAAAAGTCTCGCTGCTGAGTTTTGTACCAACTGAAGGCGTGAAAGAAGTTTTTGGCCGATTCCAGCATACAAAGAATTACAATAGTCCAGTCAGCAGGTGATAAAAGCATTTTGAGGAGAGAAAGGCTTTGACCTTAGCTCAGAGTCTTAGCTGAAAGAAGCTGACTTTGACCACGGACACAACTTGCAGGTCCAATATAAAACATGAGTTCAAAATCCACCCAGATTTTTGACATGGAATTTGCAGTGGGTTACCATGGGAAATGTGTTTTGCCTGAGTTGTTGCCACCGACATAAAATCCTCGAGAAGCTTGTTCTTGTTTTGGAGCAAAGACAGCATGAAGTGGTGAGTCTGACTCAATGAAATTGACATTCATTATCATTTTATTGCAGCAGCTGGGCTCCACCTCTTCATACAAAAACAAGCTAACACCTCCTCCTTTTGGTTTCAGGTATGTTTGATGTGGTGATGATCGTTGGTGCTTTACGAGATGGTTTTGTGCCGATCAGTGTCATCAGGGAGCTCTGCCTCGCCGCTAAACCAGGTAACCAACACTGTTCATGAGTTTTCATGGGAGCAGGAATTTAAATAGCCACTTACTATTGAACCTAATGGTATTAAAGTGACGTTGACATTATCTTGTGCAAAAAATTTACTGTTTTTTTACTTCTTCGCTGGATTTTTATGTACCTGTTATTATTTACTTTTGTATAAACTTAGAGACGTTAAAGCTCTCTCTTCTTCTGTTCTAATTGAATATTTTATTCCTGCAGGAGGATACATCTGCATGTCGAGAAACGGCATAAAGTCAGAGTCTGGAAACAAATACAAGGTGTCTATGGAGAAAGAGCTGCAGCTGATGGAGGACGAGGAACTATGGAGTCATGTGATCACCAAAGAGATGGACAAATACATGATAGATGTGTATGATCATTTTGAAGACGTGCAGAATGACAAATACCTCTATGGGACCATGTACCTGTACAGGAAGTCACTTAACTAATCACTCTATACCTGAGTCCATTCGTTCACTGTCCAATATTTTGAATAGAACGTCAGAACGTCAGCTCCCTCTCACCTCTTCGTGAACACTAATGAATGTTGTGTTTATTATTGGCTCGTGTGCTTCCCTCTGTTGGACGACACTGAAACACAATGTAATACATCTCTTTGTTTTTTGTGTCGTAAGTTGATATAATGAGTAAAACTCATATGAAAAACATTCAGTTATTATAAACAAAAGGCTAAATATGAACAATAAACTCATTAAAAGGAAAGACATAACAATGTGTCTTGTATTTCACTTTATTTCTGTGTTTGACTTGTTTTCATTTAAAATCTTCCACATCAGGAGACGTTCTTCACCTCTCACAGTCCAAAGATATGCAGCTTAGGTTATCTGAGAACTCTAAATTGTTTGGGTGAATGATTGCATGAGTTCAAGAATACAAACAAACAAAAACACTCAACTGTTGTCAGAGGGAGTGAACAAAGGAGCCAGTCTGCGGTGGACATGTTTATTCATTGCATACATGCAGCTCTATGGGCTAACACGGGGTTGTAATTGGTACAGAGGTTATTATAGTGGTATTAGTTTGTTACAGTACACATGACTTTGTTTTAAAAAAAAAGAAGGAATGTGAAAGTGACATTTAAATCCTGTTTTTACAACAATGATTAAGAAATACACAATGAAAGTACATGAAAGTTTATGAGAAGATTTAAAGGGCCGGCGTGTCCCGTCTGATTGGTCTCTTCCTCTCATATGCTCATGGTGACCTGGATAAACTAGAGAGACAAATATCCAGTGTTAGTGTACGACTCTCTTATCATATATCATCTAGCAGCAAGATCATCACCTGGAGTCATGTTTGTGTCCACCTGATGAATACGAGTCCTATAGGTAACAGTCACTGTCCTTTTAGCTCTAGTTTGGTCTCCACCAACTCTCTTTAGCTGCTAAATGCTTCATTGTATTTCACCAGCTGTAGTCTCTAACTGTCTGTCTGAGGTTTGAAGCAGGAAGTGTACAGTGGCTTTATCTTGTTTACTGAAAACAGCTTGCTGCTGCAGGAATCTTCCCTCATGAACAGGAGGGTGAATATTGGACTTAAATTAATCAGGTGGAACTCCAAATACACGTTCATCCACATGCAGGGTGTGCAAATAGTTTCCCTTTTCATTTTTAAGAGGTGATAATCATAAAGTCATAGTTTGCATCTGCTGCCCTAAAGTGTCCAGAAAACAACAGTTATTTCCAGTTAAAGAGATGCATTTTCAAAATATGAAGAAAGACCCAACAGGGTTAAATAACTGTGTCGATGCTTAACGTCTCCTCAACGGTTCATATATCTAGAGTTACTCCTCATTTTTAGTGCGTTTTCCAACTAAAGCTAGCAACACGTGTCAATTTCTGCTCGTTACATACATTTTTTTTCTAACTTTCATCTTTACATGAAATACTTAGTTAGGTTTAATGAAAGATGGTCAAATACTTAGTTATGTTTAGCCAACAAAACCACTTCGTTAGGTTTAGGAAAGGATCATTGTTTGGGTTAAACTATTGAAGCAGAGTTACTAAAGTACACAAGTTACGTGACAAATAAATCAACGTTGACTTCTCATTTCACGGGGAACAAACTGCGCTCTCCTGGCTAAAGGTTCACGGTTAGTTGGACCCATCCGCCTCGTGTCTTTTGCGGTCTTTAGACTTCCTCGTTGTGGATTACAAACAAAATGATTACTGAACGTTATTTTTGGCCTCAGATGCTTGATACATCTTTGTAAAGTCACAAAACAAAGTCATAAATATTTAGAAGAAGCAGCCAGATCCTCCTGTGCAGTAACGATGGACTCAGCTGTGCTTGATAGAAGGAGAGACATCGAAGCTTTAGTAAATGAAAAGTAGTGAAAACTTACATCGTCATACTGAAATGTGGCCGCTCCAGTTTGTCGTTGGTCTCTTCTTCTGAACTGATCTGAAAAACAAGATTAAAAACTGTTGACTTGATGAACTCTTTGAATACTTTCATTGTTCATTACTGAGCATTTGTTCATTGTTGTCGTTTTTCCCGCCCACTCACCAGTCAGGGCTCGGAGTTTTGTGCAACAGCCCACGAAGTCATCGAACGCGATTCTGCCTCCGCAGCTGTGGCGCTTCATGACGATGTTCATGGCCTGAGGGCTCAGATTAAAACCTGCACAGGAACACGTCAAAGAAACCACGTTAACGTTGTGCACTGACAGAAATGACCCAATATCTGGTTTTACTCTGCCAGCCTTGTCAGCTCCACAGCACACATCTGCTTTTATATGCTGATTAAGGCGAGACACTACAGGTACAACATGTGTTTTTACATGCACTGGTCTACTTAAAGATGTTGGTCTATTTCACTTCTTTCAGACTAGAGGAAAGAAAACATTTATTTTACTACTTTGTTTATTTGTGTCTGCAGATTTCTCCTAAATTCACCAAAAGGTACCATTACATAAAACCTCATGTGCATATTTAAACGCCACAATGTTACCCTATTCATCTGTAGTTCACCAAAGAGCCTCCACAACATGAAACCGGTTTCCTTATTAGATTTGAGAGATTTAGATTTACCCATGGAGTTTAAGGCATGCTGCAGCTCATTGCCCTCCACCGACCCACTGCGGTCCCGGTCGTAGGACATGAAGGTGGACTTCCAGCCGTTCAGAACCTGCCACAGCTCCTTGAACTCGTTGAAGCCCAAGCTGTTGGAAAAATCCCTCTGAGACAACACAGTCGGTCAAGGACACAACACAAACTCCTCCAGTTGTGTTTTTACCACTCAAACAAGATCTCATCATCAGAGCAAATGTGTAGGTACTCACTGACAAGCTTACCAAGGGGATAACTATGTGATGAGAAGCTAGATTACACACGTATACACTACTGTTTACTTTGCTGGTGGTATTTAAAGAAATGAAATGTATTCTACTGATTTGTATAGGCAGGAAATGTTACAAGACATGTACAAATATCTGCTTAATTTTGTCACAATTCAAGTGTGAACAGCTTAATAACACGGACTGTATTTAAGAAGTGTGGTCATCGGTTGGCTTCGAGTTGATGCTGTATTGAAGAAGACTTGAAACTAGAGATTGAGACCATAAACTCATGTTTACAATGTTTACTGAGGTAATAAATCAAGAGAGAAGTAGAGTCATTTTCTCATAGACTTCTATACAACCAGAGGAGTCGCCCCCTGGTGGACACTAGAGAGAATGCAGCTTTAACACATGAAGCTTTGGCTTCACTCAGTTGCCGTCTACTTAACAACAAAAGAAAACTCGGATGTTGCACCTTTAACCGGGCTTGCTGGCGTTTTGAATATGCACACAGGTGTTACTAACACCAGGAACCTGAAACCAAAGCAGCCATCATTCATTTCACTTTTACACCTGTGCCGTCTGTCTACTGTCTTCAGTGAAAACAAAGGCCTGTTGGCCGATGGGTGAAGGATACATCCAGCATGCTGACCATCAGTCTGCAGGTATCCATGCTGAAGGCTGTGAAAAACAAAAACAAGACGGATTGTGAACACAAATCTAAAAACGCTGGCCCAATCACACTGTCAAAGGAGTGTCTAAGGAGTCTCTCTCGCGGACATTTCAAACCCTTTATGAACCCTTTCCGTAAGTCCGCATTTCTGCAGACTCTGCCTCAGGGAAATACCCACAATTCATAGCAATGTGCACTGACCACAGGGTTACCAGTGAAAAAAAAAACAGGTAAATAAAGAGAACGACGCACGTGTGTTCAGCCTGGCATGTTACATTTAACCAAACACATTAAAGATTAAAGATGGAACATAAAAACACACGAAAAGCAGAGATTATAAAATGATTCTTTCATTAACCATTTCTTTTCATTTAGTTGTTGAAGCTGTTCTGACTCTCATCTCGTGAGGAAAAGCCTGGAAGACTTTTAAAACAGGAAGTCAACAATATAAAATAAATACCCATAATTGTACATAACATGATATGTTGTTAGGCTAACTAACTGACTCCTTAGCTGGCTAGCTAGCAATGTAATCTTTGTAATGTAACGGTCTGTTACACAGTCTATCTGTTTTATAGCCTCACTCGGTCCAGACAGCATGCTGAAGTATTTATACATTTATTATAATTTGTGTAAGCAAGCATCATATTGATTAAACTCTATTTATTTAATTGTAGTTTAAAGATTTAATTAGAAATTAATTAAATGGTGATTTGTTTAAATTGTGCAACAGAGCTCTGCTGCTGGTTTTAACTCATTTTAATATATTTATTTTGCACAATTTAAACAATAAAATAAAAATGAAGAAACATAACCGAGATAAATAATATCACGCTGCAGGAAGAGGCAAAAGGCCAACTGGGTTTATTTGAAGCCTCCACTTTTATAATATTAAAATATCACAATATTACAGAGAACATGAAATGAATATGCATAAGATATGACTACAAACAATATTATTGACAAGATGTGTTTACAAGATATGAAATATGATAACAATATCAATACATTACAAGCAACAAAAAAAAAGTAATTGTGTCGTGTGTGTGTGAAACTAAAGTTTAATTTTAGTTTCCCTTAACTCTGATTAGATCAAATCTTCAACCCAGCATAAAAGTGTCTTCATGCACTATCTGATGCTTTCAATGGCTGCGCGGGCCACTGTAGGCAGCAGCAGCAGGTTAATGTGTCTCAGACTTACAGAGCGTTTGTGCTTTGAGTGGATACTTAATATAAAGGTTCTTACGCTTGTATGTGCCCGAGATGCCGGATTGCGTGAGGCAGCGCTGCAGCTCGTCAGATGAGATCTGTCCATCCTGTCACGTGTTTTTAAGAAAACAGAAGGAAGGACAATACAGTTGAGTACAGTTAGATAAAAAACAGATCAATCTGCAGAACTGGAGAAACATCAGTGTTGTTACCTGTCCAGCTACAGCTGAAAAATACCCGTAGAGAGGATCCTGCTGCAGAGGCTGCAAGATAGTGAGGTCGAGTGTTAGTGACGGGTTCGTGGTAGATGATAGGTTTGTTGTTCTCAATCAGTCTAACGACTGAAAATGTCAAATAAAAGTGAGTTTACATGATGAAACGAGGTTCAGGAAGCTCCTTTTCTGCCCTTTTGTAATCGTGTTTTGAAATCTTTCCTGTTAACTAACTGGGACCAACGTCTGTTGTTTGTGCAGCATCAGAGTCCTTTAACTTATCTCACACCTCATAAATGTTGTATTATCAGAACAAAACTCGTAGATCATCAATAGCTGCCTGCACACGTTACATAGTTCACCAGCGCTGACTCAGAGTGGGAGTGTTGACCACTGAAAAGACTGGAAATGATTATCGAGTGAGAGTGTGTTCCTCAATCTGGGCTCATAGAGAACAAACCCAACCCTTCCCCAACCCACAATTATTGTAATTGAACAGTCACACACACACACACACACACACACACACACACACACACACACACACACACACACACACACACACACACACACACACACACACACACACACACACACACACACACACACACACTAGATTGCATCAATGCTAAAGAATTTGGGTCACCGGAGCTACAAAGGTTTACAAAGGATTCCTCTGAACAAGAGTTTAAAGGCAACAAATAACACACTTTCTAGAAAGTTTACTCGAAAACAAAATGTATATTCTGATGTAAAACTCACAAGAAAACCAACATCTAGGTTTGAGGTACTTGTACAAATACATACTTTATAATTCAGCTTATTCTTTTTACTCCACCACATTTATCTGACGGCTTTCGTTGCTTTACTGATTAAGATTGGACAATTAAACTTATGATCAATTTATAGAAATGACATATTGATGTGATTTTGGTTAAATTAGCGCCAGATAACTAACTACTAAATGTAAGTGCTACTTGCATCAGTAATCTGTTCAATGATACATAACAATATCATAATCAACAGGGGGCATTTGTCTCCATAACAAATCACTACATTTTTAGTTATTTCCACATTAATGATACAATGTATAATCAACAATTACCTTATGAGGTATTATTATAGTTTAAGATAAGACTTTATAAAGTAACAAGCTTTACCAGCTGCAACATTAAAGTGATGAACACATTAATGCACCAATAACTACAATACAATATATAGATTATTCTGAAATGGGTCATTCTGCATAATGAGTACTTTTTTACTGTTTCTACTTTCGCAATAAGTTGACTTATACTTTTACTTGGGTAACATTTTGAATGCATTTTACATGTAACAGAGTATTTCTACACTGCAGTAAAGGTAAACATATCTGAATACTTCTTTCACCAGCTGGTAACATGTTTAAAAAAGCTTGACATACAGATGTGGAAGCAGCTAAAGACCACGTTAGCAGATATCTAGCACGTTCTCACACATGTAACTGATGAATTCCCATTATACACCTTTACACAGAGAACACACCTGCAGCTTTCTGCATTAGTGTGTGACCTAAAGCCCTGATGACCGATATCCAGACCGACTTCCGCATTCTGTAGCCAGGATGTCTATGACGGGACGGTGGTCGTATTCAGCTTTAAACCGATAATTAATGACATTTTAAGGCTTTCTTACCGCGTGTCCACCGGGTGCAGCACCGTATCCTTGATATGCCATAACTAAATATATTATAACTACAGTGAAACTGGATAATAAACCGCGGTTACACCTCCTTTAATGAACTCCGGAGGGTGTGTCTGCTGCACGTAGAAAACACAAACGCCCAAAAAAAAAAAGCTGAAAAGTTAGATGATAACGTTTTGTAAAGTATTCTGGAACAACGAAGCGGGTCCGAAGGTGGATATAACCCGAAGAAAAGCGACCAGACTCCGGGAGGTAAACAGCCACACAATGTAGCTCTTTGAGATGGTTGTTAAATGTCCGGTTTCCTTTACTGCTGCATTCTGATTGGCAGTCAGTGACCTCGTGACCTGGGATCGACCAATCAGATCAAAGCTGGCTCCAAAGGCCTTTTTGCGACACTGAAAAACAAAGATGGACTAATGAAATCTGACCCGACACTACAGCTGCAGTATTCAGATACTTTACTATAAAGAATACTCTGTTACAAGAGAAAACTTCACAATGTCCAAACCTCAACATTATTACTAATATATTGATATTATTAACATTATCAGTAATACATTAACATTTATAACATTATTAGTAATACATTGACATAATTAACAATATGGAACAAGCAAATGATGAAGAACAATTATCAAAACGGTTTCCAATTTATTTTCTGTCGATCAACTTATTGATTAATCGACTAATAATTTGAGTTGTACTAATACTTTAAATTACAACAAAACACATTTTATAAGCTATTCATAAATGTAGCGGAGTAAAAACTACAATATTTCCCTCTGATGTAGTGAAGTAAAAGTAGAAAGTATAGCATAAAAAGTACAACTGCTCAGTTAGAAGTCAATGTAGAAGTGAGCACACCACGTTAATACATCTAAAACACTCCAGCTTGCTCTGAAATAATGTGAAATAAATATTGTTTAATGGAAAACATGATCCTTTAATAGAAGGCATTACATCATAATGGAGGCGAGATGCCCAATCAGCTTGTTCTCTAAAGTGACTCATACCGTCCCTCCTGCTGCGTCCAGAGAAAACCCATCTGTGGCTGAGAGGAAGAGGAGGGGAGGAAGACTTCAGTAGATTTCTCCTCTCTGACCACAAACACTCGTGGACGGCTGCAATGGACAGACTGAACCCGGACTGGTGGGTTTGGTCGGCCAGACCTCCACCGTGTCTCCTTTCTCACCACTCAGGGAGCCGTGTCATGCTAAGGGAGGAAGAGGAGGAGGAAGAGGAGGCAGGAGAGCATCCTGCTGCTTGCTGCTGCTCTACAGGTAAGATAAGATACGATAAGATAAGATAAGATACGATACGATAAGATCAAATAAGATACGATAATATACGATAAGAAAATAAAATATAAGATACGATAATATAAGTGAGATAAGTTAAGTTAAGTTAACATAAGATAAGATGAAATGGTATTGATTTACTTAAAAACAATAGGTTGCTACAGTAGTTAAATCAGAAAAACATTTCTATACAACTGGAAAACAATAAACAAAACAAATGATAAAAATAACAGTCAAGCCACTTTTGTCATATATTGTACGTTCAGGGAGGACTGTATTCAGTTGTTTACACCGCATAAATAAAGTGAACTACAAATGACTTTAAAACTTGAACATCTCATCTCTTTGGATGAATTTAAATGTTTGATTTGTTTCCTAAAGATGTCTGTTATTGTTTTAAAATGAGCATTTAAGGATTCAAGGATCATTTATTGTCTTTATGCAACACGGGGACGCACAACGATATTCAGTTGTAGCTCATTTGTAACACAACAAACACATGACAAACAATACAGCAGTGTGTTTACACACGGTGTGTTTGTGTGTGAATGTGCTTTGATGTGCGCCTCATCTCTCTTGTTTTTGTTTGCTTAATTAAGAACGACATCATGATTTCAATTAGACCACCTGATTAAATTACAAAATGATATCGCTGATCCTGTCGGTGTCATCAACTCACTGGGTGCATGTTTTTGTTTGTTCATGAAAAAAACAACTCACACATGTGTGTGTGTGTGTGTGTCTGCGAGTGTGTGTGTCTGCGAGTGTGTGTGCGTGTGTGTGTGTGTGTGTGTGTGCCAGTACAAGCAGCTGACTTGTGACTTCATTCCTGGTCCAAACCCAGCAGGTCTCACCAGCAGGTCCAGGAAACAGACGGATCAGACATATGATTCAGTCGTGACCTCTCGAAGCCAAATCCCTGCATTAAGCAGCCGTGTGTGTTGATAAAAAGCATCTTTATGGAAATGATTTTCTAAATTCTGAAGGTATAAAAATAAAAGCATGTTGATCCACCAGGTTGACTGGCAGTAATAACTCTGCTCGTTTCTTTTTTTCATGGATAGTTTATAGAGAAAGAAGACAAAAAATAAAATAAAATGTTTAAACAAAGATCATTAGAGTACAACTGTCAGCAAAGACGTGGAGGCAATGTACTGTTTGTAAAGAAGTTTGGCTTTTTACCTGTAAATATGCATCTAAGTATATAAAATGAAGAAAAATATGAAGAATAAACAGTTGAAAACTAAACATTTGTGTTACATGCCAAACAGTAAAAAAAAGACAAACCCATCACCACCCTTTCATCTCTATATTTTTTTAAAACTCAGTATCAATCTATAACAAAATAAACATAAATTGTTCAATTATATTAATAATTTCTTCTTTTATTTGGTATTTTTTGTCCAATGTCAAGTCTCCATTTGATCATGTGACAATATATAAGTTAATCCTGATAGCTTTCCCTTTGATCTTTTCTACTTCCCCAAGTAACTCATTTAACAATAAAATGTAACATATTGTTGGTTAAATCTTTAAAAGCCTAATAGTGCGTGTTTGTGCGCTTCACTAGCGTGTTCTGGGCCGTCTAATGGTTTGCACTGGGTCCCATTAGTAAATGCATTCACATGCTTCCAGAATAATGTAAGATATTCATTAAATTGGCTGTTGATAAAGACACTTAAAGTGTTCTAAACAGTCAGAAAAGAAACTTTTCTGTTTAAAATGGGCCTTAAATTGGTCAAATCTATGAACCAGCTTGAAAGAAATGTTGTTTGTTTATCCCATCACTTCTCCTCCCTTGTATCTGCAGGTTGCCATGATCAGTCAGTCGTTCGGGCCGCCGATGCTCAGCGGTCCACCTCCCGACCGCCCGTCCTCTCGGGGATCCCCAGCAGCTCTGGACCGGCTGGGCGAGGCCCTGGTGCTCCTCCCTCACTGCAGCCAGAAACAGCGATGGATGCCGGTGGTGGGCATTTCACTGGTGGTCGTTGCTGGGAGGGTCCGAGGATGGAGACCCAGGGGTGCGTCTGTGTTTGTGGGCAGAGGGGAGCAGGAGGTTTGGGTCCCTGCTGGCCTGGATCTTCATACGTCTACGGAGGTGAGTGTCCACCTGACGTTTTCTCTTCTGGTTTTAGATAAAATGCTTTCTTTCAGTTTTTTTTTAAATATTGAGTTATTCATGGTAAAAGGGGGATTAACATGATCCATCATTAAATATTTGTTAAGTAATTTTAAGAACATCGTCCGCCTTCCACCTGACGTGACCTGTCAGTCGCAAGTTTGGTGAGAAGATGTAGGATGTTCCAGTTTGACTCGGTGAACCAGTTTGACTCATCAATGTTTTATTTTAGGGCGGATGGCCTAAGTTCCAAATTGTTACACGGTCTAAAACAATAATTAAACAATTCACCTTGGCAGGATATTGTCGGCGCAGCACAACTCAGTACTTCTGGCCTCCACTTTCTTTCTGCACTTTTAATCTCTAAACTCTGATACAATAACTGGTAATCTGTAATCTAGTGTTACATTACTACAGAGAGACCCACATTCAAGTGCCCTCTTGTGTTTGCTTCTTGCAGTGAGGAGGAACTTGGTGGTTGGAGTGGAGGTGGTGGAGGAGGTCGCTGTTGAAGACACTCTCGAAGTAATGTAAGTACTGTATGATTTATTATGACAGTTATGCTAATCGTACCACTAATGCAATTGTTTGAACTTTGATTTATTCTACACCGTATTACCTTTTGTCTAACACAGAGTTACAGTGTGATTCACAGCAACACAATCATGCATGTTTGTTTAAAAAACAAACAAACATGGTTGCATGTCTTTTCTCTTCTCAGAACAGAGGACATATACAGGAATGATCTGTTGGATGCTGAGCTGCTGCAAGACGCCCAGATGTACCCCACATGAGCCCCGAGTAACTTTCACCCTGTCCTGTTTAGACTGCATACACTGTAAACATCTTTTACTTACATATTTGTTTGTATTTAATCTTCTTACAATGTCATTATTGTTGTGTAGGTGTGTCTTTGACATGGTGTGTATTTTTTATTTATTTAAATAAAGCAAATTGTCATTAATAAGAGTTACAACGGAAAATAAAACTATTAAAAAATACTTGTCATGACTGTTAATACAATACAATATAATATAATATAGTACAATACAATAATACAATAGTGGACTTCAACTACCAGCATGCATCTGTTCTACCGCCAACCCCGTGGCTCACGTCATAACGTCGCGCAGAATATGGCGGCCGCAAGTGCAGTGAAAACAAAACAACAGATGATTTGGAGACACATTCTCTTTAAACATCCATGATTTGGACTTAAAACCTCAACATGTCGGACTCATTGGAACCACAAACTCTCCAGGATCGACTGGACCGTCTTCAGGAGCTGACGGACTTCACAGAAAACTGCAAAAAGCAGCTTAACGATGCATTTGAAACCCTGGGATGGTCGAAGGACTACAAGGACTACAACCAGGTAACGTTAGCGAAATTAACCGTCAGTTTAGCTAACGATACGATAGCTAGCGTTAGCGTTTAGTCTTAAGTCATCATAACAAAATATATATGTTGATTATGAAACTTGGTTTTATCGTAGCTGCCATGTTCAGAATTAATTTAAAGGAAAGGGTTCACATCGTTTTAGTTAACGTTACATTTAGCTACGTCATATCCGTTAACGTTACATTTCGCTAGCTAAACATTTAGTGTTAGTGATTAGCCAACTGCTGTTCTTAAGTACAAATCTAAGGTACTTTACTTGAGTATTTTTGATTTTAGGTAACTTTATACTTCTACTCCACTACATATAGAGACATAGTGTACTTTTTACTCAACCACTTTTTGTCTGACAGATATATATATATAACGTTTTTTATATATATATATATATATCAGTACATTTAGCTAATAATATCTATTTATCTAATAATATCATTTAGCTAATAATACCTATTTACTTTTACTGAAGTAAAGGTTTGAATGCATGACTTTTACCAGTAATGGAGCATTTTCACAGTGGTGTGTTGCTCCTTGAGGTATTAAATCTGATAATATATTTCCTCCACCACGAGTCAGATAGCTGACATCTACATCATGTAACTCTTATGTATAAAACTAAGTTGTTTGCTAGCTCTCAATGGCCTAATTTATCCATTTAAAGATGCTGTTTTGTGGTTCTTTTAATTTAATTGTTATACAGTATTGTTTGAAATAACTGTCAACATATCTTACCATTTCTAAGCACTAATTGATTCAAACGGCTGCAGTAGCTGTGTGTTAATATGAAACATTTCCCTGCACTGATTGACGACCACATATACAACATACAGGCAATGCTTGTCTGGTCAACAGACTGAAACACAGCGCGAGGGGTTTGGGTTTAATGTCATCTAAAAGTAAAATTAAAGAATGATTTTGTTTCTTTCTGTGTGTGTTTTGTCAGGATGCAATGGAGCAGTGTCCCTACGACTCCAACCACAGAGTCCCAGTGACGAGCATGGAGAAACACAAAGCCTCCTGCAGCCGCCGAAAGATGGGCTACTCCGCTGAGGAGGAGGTAACACACACACACACACACACACACACACACACACACACACACACACACACACACACACACACACACACACACACACACACACACACACACACACACACACACACACACACATCTGTGGTGTAATGGAAGCTGACATAGCAGTGTTCCAGAGTAAAGCATGTTAGGCCTTTACAGTATAATTCACTGCAGCTTTAACGCATCGATCATTAAGAGAGCATTAAAAGGTTTCCTCACTCTTTTGCAGGCGGAGATGTTCGATCCTTCGGTGTGTTATGAGAACAGCAGTGTCAGAAGCTTTACGATGGGTGAGTCATTTAATGAGGACCGTTATCTTAGATCCCAGTTCAGCTCCTCGATGTTACGGATCATTAAAACGGGGCTCAATAGTTTGGCAACCAGGCTTCGTTTGTAGTCACCTTGTATTTTCAGTAATATGCAGTTATACTAAATGTGACGAGTGTACGTATATGTTGCACTTTCCTCTGTTCTGACTGTAACATTTAAACATCACTAATACAACAAATATTAAAAATGAATTTATTTTGGGGTAAACATTTAGCTGTTAGCTGTCCTTATTTGTTTACATTTTAGTAAGTGGTTGCCACTTAATTGTGGTTGATGAACCTGTTTTTAAAGAGGAAGATACAGAAACTTTAACAATAAATGTACTTTTTATTCATCCTTGTTGAATGTTTTTGCTGCAACTATTTGTAAAGACATGTTTAAAGAACTACAAGACGGTATCAGACACTGTTTTGCTCTTTAAAGATTTTAGTTTGCATCTTTTTAGTTAAACAAACTTTGTACATTCTTTCAGTTGTCGTCATCTCGTTTAATTTCCTTCCTGCAGACAAACCCACCCAGCACCAGGTGATCCTGCAGGCCAGGTCTGCTGCACCGCTGATGAGGATGGAAGGAGTCTTCTGGCAAGGTGGGAGCTTCATTTAAAAAGGTTCACTTATATATATATATACTTACTAAATATATAACATCCCGATCAGAGACGACGAGGCTTTGTAGTTAGATTTCACAGTTCAAGAACATTTAGTGTTTCACACAAAGACAAACCACTAGATGTTACTTTGTTCTAACCTCACAAAGTCATCACTCAGCTGTTTTGGTCCCCCCCCCCCCCCCCAATTATTAACCACATGGAATAAGAAGCTGTGTTTTCTTAATTCGGGATTGTCACCTTTTTTATTTCATGTAATTTTTCTGCCGACATGTGTGTAATCTTTGTGTTGTGTGTTGTGTTTGCAGTGACAGCGGTGAGTATTAGAGAGGAGCTGTGTTACGTGTAGTATCCTTTATCATCATATCCTTTAAGCGGCTGGGACACACACACACACACACACACACACACACACACACACACACACACACACACACACACACACACACACACACACACACACACACACACACACACACACACACACACACACACACACACACACACACACACACACACACACACTCTTTTCCCTTTACGTGTTGGGAAGCGTTTTCACACATTCAGACTAGACAACATGTTTGTTTATTACAGAAACCCTTTAATCTGTCACTTGATCTAAATAATGACCGTGCTGGTTCAAAACAACAACGGTTTATTTTGATCTGCCCTCAAGTTACAGACGGAGTTTAAGTTTATTAGTGACGGCTGATGTGACCCACCATCAGGGAAGTTTGTCCTTTTTACCACCGACAGCGACAATAGTAGTGTTTATTTATTGAATAATTATTTATTTAGTTAATTAAACACGGACTTTGGGGAAAATTCCATCGCTTTTTATTTCTTGTAGTTTTCTGTAAACATGTGATATGGCTGCAGAAGAAACGGCTCTGTTCGTAGAAGCGTCAAAGTAGTGTGATGGCGTCGTTACGCTGTTTGTGCGTGTTCGTCCTTTTTAAACAAAAGATTTACTTCAAAACGTGCGTCAGATGCTTCCAGTGCTTCTGGGCCTTATGGAGAAACAATTCTCTCCTCAATTCAAAGACAATAACAGTCGGACTTAAAAGTTTAGTTTTTCCACATCAACACATGGAATCATTGTTTTTGAACGAGCAATGCGTCAGAGTGAATTGTGGGTAACGTCTCTCTGGTCCCCCGCCAGGTCAGTACTCCGGCCAGCCTGTCGACGTGCCTCAGAACCACAAGCGCGCCGTGTGTGACCTCACTGTGGCCGACCGATTGGCTCTGTACGATCACGTGGTCGGCCAACGGAAGGAGGCGGCGGCGTCCGCCAGCAACGAGGATCTCTACGTGGACCTGGTGTCCAAACTCCAGAGGGGTAAGACATCGTGGTGAAGACTTCCAAACGTCAGAATGATTAAAATACTGCGTCCGATCTGTTCCATGGATAACAGATGTTTATGTAGAGGAACAATTCTATTAATGCCGTCTTCCTCATTAGCTGTTTGTGCACTCGTATTACTGTTAAACAGTTTCTGTTTGTTCGTTTGTTTTCTCCCTCAGCGTGGCCCTCGGGTTTAATGGCCGTTTGTGTTTTTGTCTTCAGATGAAGAGCAGAACGAACCGAAGACTCACCTGGAGCTGATGGCGGAGATGAGGGACTACAAGAGGCGGCGTCAGTCGTACCGAGCCAAGAATGTTCACATCACCAAGAAGTCCTACACCGAGGTACGAGCCAGCACCGGGACAGTGGTCGGCTGCTCGTGTGACCGTCTGTGGTCTGCAGCAATGATACAAATACATTATCATTTTTATAACAAAACAAGTATCTGCTCCAGATCTGGACTGTAACAACCAATTTCCCGTTAGCATATGAGACAAGGCTCATGAGATGGAGGAGTTACTGGCAGAGATAATTGTAAAAAGTTACCAAATAATAACATTAATATCTGGTTTACAGTTATAATATCAACACGCTCACCTTTAAGCATTTACCCACAGCAATGAACAAAGTTAGGAGGTGAATGGCCCAAAAAACCAGGAGCAATAAACTGAAACTAAACCTCACATAGTCGGCTCCAATAACGTCATTAACGTGAGGCGAAATGAATCAGAAAGAAGCAAAAATAACGTATTAAATGAGACGTGGGCTTTCAAACAAATGTAGAGTTTAGAAAGAAAGAAGTATCAAAACTAATCTTATTAATATTAAACTGTATAAACTGAAACAATGGAAACCATTTGATTGCTCACCCTGCAGGTGATCAGAGAGGTGATCAACGTCCACTCAGGAGAGCTCACCAGACAGTGGAGAGAGGAAGAGGACGAGGAGGAGTCGACCAGATCGGAACTCTCCTCCCACAGGTTCGACCCCGACCGTTTCCTGTAATGTTGTTTATTTAGGAAATTAAAACGTATATATATATATATATATATATATATATATATATATATATATATATATATTATTTGTGATATTATTTGTCCGTCAGGCGCCGGCTGGATGAAAAGCGTTCGGCGTCGTTGGAGTCTCGTCACAGCCGACGCCGTCGCAGCCGAGAACGAAGCCCAGACAGAGAGAGCAAGAAGAAGAGGAAGAAGAGAGACAGGTGAGAAGTTATGTTTGTGCTTCAGTGCTGGTGGACGTAGTCATCATGACCACGTCACCCATTGGTTTGTGGACTGATGTTATGAAGCCTCGAGTTCGGACCATCATTTACTAAATGAACATCATGCTGTATTGAAGAAGACTTGAAACTAGAGATTGAGACCATAAACTCATGTTTACAATGTTTACTGAGGTAATAAATCAAGAGAGAAGTAGAGTCATTTTCTCATAGACTTCTATACAACCAGAGGAGTCGCCCCCTGGTGGACACTAGAGAGAATGCAGCTTTAACACACGAAGCTTCGGCTTCTCTCGGCAGAACCCGAGGTTGCCGCCTGGATACAACTAATTTGTTTGTCATCGGTCAAAACTTTAATAAAAGTAAGTTTTTTTTTAAAGCGGCTCAATGTCTTCTCACCGTTTGCTTCGTGGATCTTTAACAGGGATTCCTGCTCCCCGGACGAACACCACCACCACCACGACCGGAAGAAGAAGAAGAAGAAGAAGAGAGAGGAAAGGGAGAAGGAGAAGTGATGAGGTCACACGTCAAAACGTTTCAACTTCACAAATGACGGCATTTGGGAAAGAAATAAAGTTTTGGGAACCAACAACATACATTTTGAGCCTTTTTTGTAATTTAAATGACATGTTTGCCAATTTTGAACAGGCCCCGCCCCCGCCTCTGCCTGATTGGCTGGGAGTGGTTTTCACCTCCAGAGGACATGGAATGTTGGACAGGAGTGTCATAGCTGGCACACTTTCACTACGGGGTCAAAGGTCACTCTTGTTTTAGGCTTCAAATGAATTAAAGTGCGTCTTCAAGTGTTTACACGAGGTTTCTGCAGTCGTTGAGAAAGTCTTTTAATTTAAATGTTGGTTTCTGAAGTCTTGTGACTGGCAATGTTTTATTCTGAAATCCATTTTAGAAATAGATGCTACTTTAAAATGTTTTTAAAACAAGTTTGTGAAAGGAATCGTATGATTCATTGAACTCAGTTTATATGTTAGAATGCAGTTCATTCAGTTATGCATCAAACTAACATTCCTCTCAGTTCAAATTATTTTAATAATATATTTAATATTTTCTCAGAAGACAATGAGAAATCTTCCCAGAGCCAAATGTGACCATTAAATGTCTTTACAGTAAAGTTTAAACTGCTCATTATATTATATATCATCTGTTATGAGGAGATTTAACCGTCGCATGTTTTCACATTTTTGCTTTGAATATTACTTCTGGATTATTCAAACTGTCTCGTTTCAGCTCTCGTTCACAGTTCATCCTCACTCATTTAAATCAAAGCTCTTCTCTTTCATCATATTTATTCTTTTGCTTTATATTTGTCTTATTCAAACAGTTTTTAGAATGTTTTAGATTTTTCATAAAACAAAACCTTCGTGTACTTGTATGATGTATTATTGAGTTCTTCTGGTGTATAATACAGGTGAAGTACTTGCAGCCTCTTGTAAAACATATTGACACATTTCAAGTTGTCTTTGTGGCGCGAATGTTGCGTTTAATGTTTGGTTGTGGTAGAAAGTTGGGCTCTATATAGATATTTCAGATATTAAAATGATCCACAAAGAAAAAACGTCGGCTTAAAGTTAAAGACTTTGCTTCACAGATCCACTCGTCTCTCTCTTTTCTCTCTCAGTCTTCTCTGCTGATGCTGGACTCCGGCTCAGGTATTTCTCACCCTGTTGATACGCCGAGATAGAGGACGAGAAGATCAAGAGAGAGAGAGAGAAAGAGGGAGAGAGGATCCCGTCAGTGCCTGGGAACCTGAGGGATCCTGGAGGGACAGGGAGAGGAGACAGAGAGAGGACACGGGGGATCATGCTGTGACGAGAGCTGCTCAGGGAAAAGCTGAATCAGGTCGTTTCTTTTTGTCCTCGTCTGTATCCTGAAAGCGTCCTGTGCAGGATCTGGTCTGGCTCTGGTCTGGTCTGGTCTGAGGGGAGTCTGCAGCACCATGGGAGCCTCAAGCGACAAGGTAAGAGGAGAAAGGTCTGGGTTTGGGTGGTGAGGGGGGGGGGGGGGGGCAGGCTGCAGGTTTGGTGTCGCTTGTGGTCCCCTGATGGGACCGGGGGGGTCGAAGTCTAGTTGAATCAACTCGGATCAAATTTAAATGACATTTTGTGTAAGTGATGGAGAGAGAGAGACATTTCAGTTGGTTTGTTTACTTTAGGAAAAAGTTGCAGCACGGGTTGTTTACAGTCTCATAGTCAGACCCTTAATGTGTGGACTTCATTATTATTATCTGACACTGATGTGTGTGTTGAGACCTCTGTTTGATAAATCAAACTCATTTTAATCTGAACTGACCCGCAGAGAGAATCGAGCTGAAACCCGCTGATGTTAAATGTCTTGATGTTCAGTCCTGAAATACTATTTTAATATGACTTCTTCAGTACAATAGATCATTATTGTAATTTATTATAATTGTTATAATTGACTCGGCTTCATGCAGCACATTCAGGCGGGCTGAGAGAAGTTTGTTTAGGAGGAGTTCTGCTTGAAAGAACATTTACAAGAATCCTCCTCTGTGGACGATCACGACCGATTATTACGTCTCTCGTTTTCTTTTGAAAGACTCCTCATACCAAAGCCTCATCTCTCACCAGACCACAGGGACTCAACTGAGTATTTTATTTATTTAGGTAAAGTATCTATGAAAAGAAATAAAGAAACACGCCTTCAAATGACAACAAGAGGTGCCATTAGCTTTCTCTAAAACAAAGATCCGTGAGAACAGGAGCGTGGGGCGAGTGAAGGCCGTGTCTCACCTCACTGCCCCGGAGGTCCTGCAGGTCAGGATCATTGCTTCATTCCCAAACTAACCTGAATAGTTGGTGTTTATTTACAGCATCGTGCTGCAAACGTGTTGGGATAAAACTTCTTAAACCTCATGGATATGTGGCAAAAAGGTTCATATTGAATTCTTTATTTGATTAATGCTTCACGAGTGAAACCCGGTTCATTTGTGTTTATTGTTTAGTTTAACAAAAACTCTTCTTGCGTCTGCTCTTTGCTGCTTTTTTTACTAAATTAAATAAATTGTCAGCATTGGTCTTTTTATGATATTTGTTGACAAAAAGAAAAAATATAAAATATTGCCAACCATGACTGTCAACTGACTCTCTGCTTTTAACTTTAAGGATAATTTAAAGTCACGATGAGGAACTTTTATTTATTGTTGGTTCTGTCGCCCCCTGTGGACTACAGTGGTAGTGTCTCTGAGCACCAGAGTCCCTTCAGAAAACCTCTCGTTACTGCAGCAGGTCTGACAGTCTGCCCCTCTCAGTCCTGGTTCTGGTTCACCCGTGCCTCCCTTCCCTCCAGCGGGTCCAGCGATACGTCCTGGGTCTCCAGCAGCGTGGTCTCTGTGTTTGCTCCCAGAGAGGAGAAGCTTTGCTCCTGGAGGAGGAGGAGGAGGAGGAGGAGCAGGAGGAGCAGACGCTGCTGCTGCTGCCGGAAGCTGAGCTCTCCTCCTCCCTCCAGAGCTCCGACTGCAGGTCCGAGGCTGAGATATAAAATACAATAACAACAATGTACAATCCAATTTTATCACCAGTTCAAGGAATTCATTTATATCTTGTGAAGTGCACGTGTGCTTCCATTTCCTCCCGGTATTATGTTCTAATGTTGACACTTATAATTATAACAATACGACCCTCGTCTTCATCAACATCAATGTGTCTGACCTTTTATAATCCTCCTGTGTTACAGAAAGTGTTGCCTTCTAATAAATTAATGTATAATTATTGCATTACAGGCTTTATTGACATTTGTGCTTTTCTTTTATAAAATGTAGAAGATGGTCAAATGGGACGTTTCTCTCCATGTTATAGTTTTATAAGTCTGTGACGTGTCATGTGTCAAAGTCAGGGCTGCTCCGGGATTTGAACCACAGACCTCTCGCTCCTAAAGAGAGAGTCGTTACCTATGAGCCACTTTCACGTAACAGAACCCTTAAAGTAGAGTGAGGTGTGAGATGTGACACTCCTAAGAAGGCTCCATTGTTCCTACTCAACTGTCTTTTTTCTGTTTTTTAATTTCTATTTTGAATCATTCGTTCAGTTTGTAAGTTTCAGTATCTGTTTTGAATTGAAGAATTTGTTCTTTTATTGTCATTCTAGCTGTTTGCATCTTATTTGTTTATATATTTGTGGTCATTTCCTTTTCTTGAACTTGTTTTATATGAGCTTATTTCGCATATCTTACGTTCTTATATGAACATATTCATGTATTTTTCTGCACTTGCTCCACCTCAGTGCTGCTTCATGCTCTCAGTTCGTGTGTCGTACTTTTAATCTGGAAAGCACTTTGTACAGAAAAAGTGCTTTATCGGTTCATCCCATAATGTTTTCATCAATACATTTAAATGGTTGTGATCTTCAGGTGAGTCTCAATTTTCCCAGCTCTGCACCAAAAACCAGCCAGATATCCAGAAACGTCTTGCTGTGAGGTGGACCAGACTCGCTCTGGTCTTCATACAGATGATAAATTAAGCGTTAGATGATGTTAAATGACTTGTTGTTGTTTTCTCCCTGCAGCCGTCTCTCCTCTCAGGTCTGCTTGTGTTCTCGCTGTGCGTCGTCTCGTCTCTCTGCCAGGAGGAATATTCTGGATACCACTCAGGTCAGATGTTCACTTGTGTTCATCAGCAGCTCATAAAGTCACGTTTACTCCAGAAGGGCTGCGACTATGTATTGTTTTAGTCAGCGTTTAATCTGTTGATTAGTTGTTTGGTCTATAAGATGGTGAATAATGTCAGTCAGTGTTTCCCAAAGCCCAAGATGACGTCCTCTGATGTTTAATGTATTCAGTTTACTGTCACAGACGAGTAAAGAAACCAGAACATCTTCACATTTAAGAAGCTGGAATCAGAGAGTTTAAATAAATCACTCAAACTGATCCATCAATTATCATAACAGTTGCCCGATTCATTTATTAGTTCATAACTCATCGTTTAATTCTTGCAGCTCTAATTCCTGCTTTCATGAAACTAGATCTGTTTGTTTTTTGTTAATTATGAAATGATGTTCTATTATAGGAAACAAGTGTGTTGAATATTAGAAGAGCGAGCTGAATAAACAATATGTTTGTGATTAGGATGGAATGAATTGTTTGGTCTCGAAATTCTAAAATATATTCCTCACAATTTATCTGAATTTTCAGATGATTTTTTGTCCGTAACTATCTGAATGTGTTTTTACTGCTGAAATCAGGAAGTTTGTATATTTCTGGAAATGATGTCTGAAAAAGCTGGAGCACGTTCCAATCAGTCCAACATGAAAATCACTTAATGTTATTAAGATTTAGAGCTGCTTGTTGATTGACACACAATCGGGTTTGTGCTTTATTTTTCCACTATTGTGATTTTTAATGTCAATAATTCAGCTTAAGTTTCATCTATCTGCAAGATTTCAGTGCCTCAAAGTCAGGGCTCGTCCGGGATTTGAACCCGGGACCTCTCACACCCGAAGTGAGAATCATACCCCTAGACCAACGAGCCGCCCACGTGAAGTCCATCCTATAGAGTAGAATGAGCTCTGATGTGTGTGTGTTTAACGTGTGTGTGTCCAGGTGAGGAACACACCCATGAAGGCTCCGTGGTCGAGCGCTATGACGGCGTAGTCTCTCCTCAACCAGGTGAGCACAGTGACCCTGACTGTTCACTCCTACCTGACAACAGTACACCTGAACATCAGCAGCACACTCCTCACCGTGCTGTCAGACAGACCTTTCTGTCTGTTTCTCCAAATCCATCTACTGTAGTAATACACTGACTGCCTCACACAACCACACCTCAAAACATGAATCCTCAGGACTAAAAGTCTCAATGTTGCCCCATCTCGTCTCCTCCGTGCGCTCAGAGTATCCGCCTGAGCCGACTCACAGCTACGACGAGGACCAGAGGCCCGAGGACCCCTACGGTCCTGAACCCACCCGGGTCACCATGATCACCGAGGACGCCTTCCCCTACGCCACCACCGCCGAGTCCCACTACGCCAAGGAGGACACGGAGACCATGCAGGTATGACGACCGCCGAGGGCCGGAGGTCTTCGCTGCCAGCAGAGCGGCTCATGTTTCGCCACAAAGGTCCATTTAGCGGCTGTTCTGGAGCTTTCGATCTCACCACATGACCTTCATTAAAGGGAGGTTGCGTAGTTTGGATTTAGAGATGAATTTTATATTTTTTGACTGCTGTGTACAAGGTCAAACATTTTATTTAAAACTCTAAAATGTTCTGTTGGGGATGATAATCTACATTTCTTTAATCCTACACAAAGCGGTTTATTTCTTACTCTACAATTTCTCACCATAAGTGCAAATTCTGACCTTTTAAATCTGAAGTCTTTACACAAAGTAGAAACTCGAGGAGGAGGAGGAGGAGGAGGAGGAGGAGGAGGAGGAGGAGATGATGCTGCTGCTGCTGCTGCCGGGAGCTGAGCTCTCCTCCTCCCTCCGGAGCTCCGGATCTGGGTCTGTCCACGGTGGACCGGTCTCTGCTGGAGGATCTGGGTCTGTCCACGGTGGACCGGTCTCTGCTGGAGTCTGAGCTGAAGGAGGTTCTGGTGAACCTGCATGATTTCATCTGGTTTCACCAGAATCCGACCCGGTGGCTCCGATGACGAGCATCAAGAATAACTCTATAGAAACAGACCATCTTCTCTCTGACGGTCTCTTTACTGATGGAGGTCTGATAGAGGATCAGGACTACACTGAGACCGGTTCACAACCAGTAAAACGTCTTTAGTGCGTATTTTCACTCTCCCCGTGTTGTAATATTCTTGTGTTTCAGGTCCCGTTCGAGTTTCGTCCAGCAGGACCGGACACCGACTCCTCGGAGGAGTCCGGGGGCGACGCAGACCTCGGAGAGGAGGGGCCGACCGAGTGCGACTGTGAACCGGGACAGCCTGGATTCGCTGGCTTCGCGGGACCAAAGGTACCGACTCATTTCATCGCGTCATGGTCACTTTACTCTCAGCAAACACGGCTGTTTGTCCCGCTGGACAGATCTCATCACTCGCTGCATTCATCAAAAACACATTAACGAAACGATCTAATATATATATATCTTGTATCTGAGAATCTTTGATGCCACTTTCAGTTTAAAGTGCATTCAGTAATAGTTTATCTGCATGTGCACACAAGAAATTGGGTCTTTTTCTTGATCTGTATGCGTTATTGTCTCCTTCAGGGATCCAGAGGTCTGCAGGGTAAAACTGCAGAGCCAGGAACTCAAGGCAGAGAGGTGAGAGACCAAAACATTATTACTGCATTTTTATTTTAATGATGCGGAATCCCGAATAATAATTATGCTACAGATGTGTGTCCAAGGTTTGCTTGTGTTAACATGTTTGTTTTTAGGGTTATAAAGGAACCAAAGGGGTTCGGGGGAGAGGAGGAGACACCGGACCAGTGGTCAGTAAATCACGTTACTACAACACTGATGTATGATTACTGAACATATAAATAAATACACCTGCACTTGTTTTAGTAAACACAAACTGAAAGTACAAGAAAACACGGAGGAACAAACTGAAGGAAAGAGAAAGTGAAGCAAAAGCTGCAGAAACACTTAAAACAGGACGATAGAGCCGAACATGAAACACAAGTAAAAACTCATTTTATACTCAGTCAGAGGCCACAACGCTGTCTGAGGTTAGACAATAACACACAACGAGATGAAAACTATGTTTAAAAACATGACACACAAACAATACTTTGATTTAAAGAAAAAGAAGAACAGGTCGAGTAAAACCATAGAAATGAGGTTAAAGCCAAAAAAAAGCTATTTTTAAATAGATACTCAAACGGAACAGAAACAATACTTTGATTAAAAGCCTAACGTGAAATACATTCATTGTTTTTATACAGGTTGTGAATATAGTTGGAGTAATTTGGATGCATTGAATTTGTAATATATGTATATATATTTATATTTGAATTAACTCTTTAAAGTTCAAAGAAATGACTCACTGTGTCTCTGATTGATACAAAATGCAGTTCTCAAAACGAACAAAGCCTTTCCTGTTGTTGGTTGCTGTGTTTGTCCGTTGAGTTAGTTTTGACCTTTGACCTCTGACCTCTGACCTCTGGTCCTGCAGGGCGATGTTGGACCTGAAGGAGATGACGGAGCGTCTGGTTTCTCTGGAGCCATGGTGACTTTAAAAAAGACGCTTCACTGATGATTCTCAATAAATAATAAAGTACCTGCTGAGTGGAAACCTCAGAATCACACACAGTGGTAGAGCGAGTCCTCAAATACTCTGCTGAAGTACAACGTTGTACTTCACTTGAGTATTTCCATTGTATGCTTCTTTGTACTTCTACTCCGATACGTTTATTTGACACTTTTTACGTTTAAAAGAACCTGATATGCTTTTATGATAAGATGTAGTACAATACTACTAATCTACCCAGTAGTACAAGAAGTATCTCAAACTGGCTCCACGTTGACAAACTACAACAGTAGAATCCTCTTCATGTACTAGTTAGTGATAAAAAGTCAATAATATATTATTCTGTATTAACAAAACAATTTGAAAGGAGCCGTTCTGCATCATGATACTTTCACTTTAAGTACATTCTGCCGATAATACTTGAATATCATTTTGAATTCAGGACTTTTTACTTGTAGTGAAGTATTTTTGGAATGTAGTGTTTCTACTTTAACTTAAATGAAGGATCTGAATACTTCTTTAACGTCGGGTCACACGAAGAGTTTTACTGTTTTTAATGTGACAATTTAAAAACTAGTTTCACTTTAATGTTGAGCGTTTAAATTCTAGATTCTTCTTCTTCTTCTTCTTCTTCTTCTTCTTCTTCTTCTTCTTCTTCTCATAATACGAGATGTTAATAACTTTTTTGTCGTTAACAGGGAGAACCTGGACTTATAGGAGACCGAGGCGAGCTGGGAGAGCTGGGACTGAAGGTAAACAAACACACACACACACACACACACATGCGCACACACACACACACATGCACATGTAAATATTCTGGTTATGAATTATATTTTATAAACAGTTAGCGATTGATTGGCTTAATAATGAGATGTTTTATCCACATGTGACGTGTTTTTTGTCCACAGGGGGACTTCGGTTTGGAGGGACCCCGCGGAGGAGTCGGAGGTCCTGGTGAGACTGTAAGGACTCAACCTCGACCTCTTTCATCCTGTCGTCCTCAACAGACTCATACATTATGAGACAGAGTAGAATAAAGAAGAAAATGAATTATTATTATTATTATTTTAAATGTATCAATTAAACAATCCATGTGATATATAAATGAAAGTACAGTGAAAGAGTTTTAAGTGTTATTATTATTCATTAACTCAATGTTTTGAAGATGATATTTTACATTAAAATAATAATAATAGTAACAATATATTTAATTATATAGCACTTACCAAAACAAAGATACAAAGTGCTTCACAGAGCAAGCAAAGAACAAATAAAACAATAAACGATATCCCTGTTAGTTAAAATAAAACATTTTGTCTAAATGTCAGTTTTAGTTAAACTATATCTCTGTAAGCAGAAATAAAGCATCTCGTGTTGTAGTGGAATAATGTGGATGAATCAGAAAGCTGTGCAGTGTTATGTCTGCGAGTACTTTAACCACGAAGCTAACAGCTAACCTGTCCCGTCATCATTCAGAGCTGCAGCCCTGCTAAACATATGGAGCTAAACATAAACACCTCTGACATATTCAAATCTGACGTTTACTTATTGTTCAGCACCTCGGTTGCATGTTGTGACACCGTTTGTTTTTCCCCTCCGGCTGTTTTGGTTTTTGTGTGTGAAACAACAAACGCATGAACTCATTGTAATGGAAACCTGATCCAGGTCTTCTCCAGCTGCTGATCCAGTATTTGTTGGAAGCCCCCCAGAGTTTCTGCTCCTCCACCTGCCAGTTTAACACCACAACCAGCCGTCACGGTTTCCTTCCTCTCGCCAGAGGCTGCTGGTGGATTTGGGGGTTTTAGTTGTTGCTATTAGATCAGCTGTTAAACAACATGTGTGAATGTATTTCTCAGTTAAAGAGCTCAGATTGTAAATGTTTTGACTGCTTTAATGAAGAACAGATGAAGTCACGTTTAAATATGCTGCAGTCTGCAGTCTACAGTATATGTTCGTTTTAGTTTTTTTATTAGTATTTAAACTATAACGTTTGTGCTGCACAGACTCACAGTTTATTTTCAATTTAATTTAAATTATTTGTTGTATTTCAGGGCCCTCGTGGTGGCGCTGGGTCTCCAGGACCAAAGGGAGGTGCAGGTATCAAGGTAAAGAAAAGTCTGAAACACCCACGTTTACGCTTCATTCTATTTCTTTAAACACGCTGTACAAAGGTAATGAACATGTGTGATTAGAAAGGATTTCATTGTTCTTAAAAGTGTGAAAGGTATTTAGGTTTTATATTTAAGTTTGAAGAATGTTTAGGTTTGAAACACTGAAGACTAAATGTATTACTGTCACTTGTTTTTTATGTAATATCTTTTAGTTTAACAGTATTTTACCGTTTATTTTCTAAACATTTATACCTTAAATGTGGCATCATAATCCAGAAGTAAAGTAAAGGCAAAACATTTTGTATTACTGAATTTATTGAGTTAAATATGAAAATCTAATTTCCTCTTTTATCTGTCGGTGGGGTTTGATTTTTTCATCCTGTTTCTAAAATGTAAAATCAAGATGTTTTATTAATGTTTAGAATCCTTATACACGTGTGCTTTTCCATAAAACAAATGATGTTTTCAGTTCATGTGTTTTCATCGTTTGTTATGAACCTTTCCTTTGTTGTCGTCTCTGTTCAGGGGTCTCTGGGGGACAAAGGCAAAGAGGGTCCTCAGGGACGAGACGGGCTGAAGGTACGAAAACAGAGAAGAAGAACTTCACCTGAATAAAGCTGACTAAATAATAAGATAACAAATAAATCAATGACTAAATTAATATGCTTTTTAATATACTAAAAATAAAATTTAAAATAAATTCATCAATTAATCAAATTTGACAAAAACTGATATTTACGTTTAATTTGCTTCTTTATTTACCTAATTTTGTATAATTTCCCATATTTATTTACTCTGTTATCTAAATGTTATTTATTTATTTATAGATTTTTGGATTTATACATTTTTAAATTGATCTATTCCTGTATTATTTTCTTGATGCATTTCTTCCTAATCTGGCTCAACATTCCGCCTATTGATTAACACCAAACTATTGATTTTGATACATTCGTCCCCTCGGTGACCTCTCCTGCTTTGTGACGGTGAACATACTGTGACTCCGTTGCTTGTAGTTCCTTCTGCTCACGTCAGAGGGAGACGGAGTTCATCACTAACTCTGCGTCTCTTTCACCGTCACGTCTCCTCTCACAGGGTCAGATCGGAGCTCCTGGGTTTCCAGGTGACGTCGGCAACAACGGATACACTGTGAGAAAGATGCTCATTCTTCTTTGTTACCCTTTCACCATAAGTTTCTATTTAGAGCTAAAAGAATGTGTAAAAACGTGGATAATTAGCATTACTGGCAATGCAAATGGAAACAACTTTGAGCTCAGAATACCTTTTAGTCAATGTCTCTGCCTGAGTTATTCTTTATGCCAGATACATTATTATCAGGCACAGAATACTATATTTGTTTTCTATAATCCACATAAGTGCACAATAACAACCTCTCAGACACCGGAGTAGATCTTTGTTTGCTGGAATTGAATTGTTCTTTGCTTGATAATCATTTTAACAAAATAAGGTCCCGTCACACGCTTCCATACATTCCACCAGGGGACTCCCAGGCCGGGATTTATTAGCGTGTTTGATGTGTTTTCAGCTGAGTACAAAGCTTCTACTGTGACGATAGAGAGAGTGGAAGTGAGCATGCGTTACTTCTGTTCAGACTTCCTTCAGTGAGTTTCGTTCACTCAGACTGAAGCCTCTTAAAGACGATTCAGCCAGAGTAACTTTAACACAACAATCATTTATTTACTCTTTTATTAAAGTTCTTCCCACGTGTTTTTATTTAATCAGCACTCCTGAATTAACTGTATACGTAATCTTTGCATCGACTTTGAAATGGTTTACTCCTCTTCAGTGCAGCGATGCGTTAGTGATATTAAACATTTGATCATGTGTGTCGTCCTCAGGGTTACACTGGACAGACGGGATCCATCGGACCCAGCGGACCAAAGGTACAAACACACGAGTCTTTACTTTATTAATGTTGTTTACTGTTAAACGTCACTGATGGGTTGTGGTGAGTTTATCCTCAGGTCACATGACTCACTGTGTGTGTGGGCGTGTGTGTGTGTGGGTGTGTGGGTGTGTGTGTGGGTGTGTGGGTGTGTGGGTGGGCGTGTGTGTGTGTGATAAACATCAGTCTCCGTTTCGTTTTAGTTTCCCAATGACGACCGTTATTATGTAACACTTCTATGGAGGAAATACTGAAACCTCATTCCTTCCAGAGCGTCTGTGAGTCAGTTGCTCAAATACTGCTGGACGAAGTTATGTTAAAGTTCTGTTAAATTCAGGGTCAACCAAGGGTTACAAAATAAAGCTGAGGGGTCGTGAGATGATGAACAGGGCAAGAAAATACCCCCCCCGCCGAACTGCATGCTGGGTACAGCTCGCTCTCCATCGCCATCCATTTTTATTCCTCTCCTGTCACATCTTACTCTCTGTGGTCTTGATTCTCCCTCCAAAATAAAAGCTCCTCTATGGAAACAGAACCATCATGACTAGAAGTAGAGAGAACTAGAACACGTCTTTAGAGCAGAACAACACATTGGTTTGTTAAAATGATCACAAGGAGGTCGGGAACCACCGTCTGATGAACTCTGCGGCCTCCAGGTGGCGCTAGAGGGATTCTAGATATTCAAAGAGCTCCATTAGTAAAACATTGAAAACAAATAAAAAAGGAAGAAACTGTTGTGCAACGTTATTGTCATATGACAGCATGTGAAACACAATGTGAAGGATCATGCTTACAAACATTCAGTCAGCAGCTAAAAAGTCACAGGTTTGACCTTCGCTGAGGTGCCTTTGAGCAAAACACTGAACCACAGCCTGCTTACTCACTGTGACTGACAGCTACACACTGCTCCCTGTTTTTTAAATAACTGTGTGTGTGTGTGTGGGTGTGTGTGTTCACAGAAGTCTATGAGAAAATGACTCTACTTCTCTCTTGATTTATTACCTCAGTAAACATTGTAAACATGAGTTTATGGTCTCAATCTCTAGTTTCAAGTCTTCTTCAGTACAGCATGATGTTCATTTAGTAGATGATGGTCCATTTAGAGTCAAACAGACCATAAAGCAGGGGATGCTTTAGGGGCGGGGCTACACAGTGATTGACAGGTCTCTATATAGTCTTTGGTCACGACCGAGACCAGATGTACACATCAATAGTTCAACATTTCTGAAGCTTTCTTTCCGAAAGTTAGTGTTTAGAGATTCATTTCAGTCTCGTATCTGTGTGTTAAATACAGAGCTGGAGTCATGGCAGGGTTAGCCTAGCTTAGCATAAAGACTGGCTAGCCTGGCTCTGAAGTTGTTGTTTTTTAAAGCTCCCTAATTAACACGACAGACGATTATCTCACAGGCGGCACGTTTACTCCTCTCAGGGAGAAGGAGAACATTTCTCTTCTTTCATTTCTGGCAGCTGTGAATTTCTGGAATGAATTTAAAATAAACGCTCTCGTGTCTCATCTCACTCAATACAGAACTTACACTTCAGCTTCAGAGAAATACCCGAGAATCTTTCTAGTTCTGCTTTTTCTTTCTTCAGACAGTGCCTCATTTAGACTGCACCTCTATAGTGAAGGTGATGTAATCAGAGTGAAACAGAAACTGGTGAGCAGATACTAAACATATTATCACAATCGTCCTTTGGACAGCACCAGTGACACATAAGAGGAGCACCAGAAAAGCACACGTACATTCCCAAAAGTATTCTCTGTTGCTTTGAGCTTCGTGTGAATCGAGAAAAACACACAAAAAACACACAAAAAACACACTTATCTGACTTTTAAAGCGTGTCGCATCTTCCCTGATCAACATCAAAACACATTTAAAAAAAGACTTCAAACTGAAACCAAAACTGCAGCCACAGTAGAAGTCAAAGTAGACATGTGTTGACATGTTTTGCATTTTCACAACATTCCTCATGTGCCTGTCACACCGTAGGTCACCAGTCACACTGGTGCACACCCAGTTCACTAGTGCACATCGAAGATACACTCCTGCTGAGGAACCGAAGAACTGTGCAAACAAAACCAACGTCACCTGGGCTGTATAACAATATAACGACATGTATTTGATCTTGGCATGAAGCTGATGTAAAAGGTTAAAATCAGCTTTCATTCCAAACGTATTGAAAACTGTCTTTGTTCGTCTTTCCTCTGTTCCAACAATCACCAACTCTGGTTCAAGAGTTTGAAAGAGCGACGGAAGAAGTGTCAGATATAAATAAAGAAGAAGAAGCAACCACCTCCATACTTTCACTGTTTATTAACACAAATCAAATGTGGGCCCCTTTTGCCTGCAGTCTGAAAGTAGAGCCATAGATTTATCATCATTATCAATTCATCTCGGGGGTTTTTTGTCCATAAACAATTATTGTTTAGTTTAAAAAATGTCAAAAACAGTGAAAAGAAGTCCGTCACAGAGCACAATGTGACGTCTTCAAAGCGTAGTCCAAGACATTACATTTATTATTCTGTAAAATACAGAAAACCTGACAAACTGTGTGATTTTGTCCTTTAATCAAAACACTCGTCTGATCTGTACTAGATTAAAAATAACAAACAGGAAATTCCCGTCAAATCCAGCTGTTCTGATTAGATTCAGTTGTTTTCCAACACACAGGATTCAATGATTTTTCTTTTTCTCTCTTGAGGGCGGTGAAGGTTTTGGCGGCCTGCCGGGCAGTGACGGCGACCCCGGAGAAGATGTGAGTTGATTAGAGTTCTGTAGTTCTGTCTGCCATCTTTAGCCCCCCCCCCCCCCTGTGTTCAAACCCCTGTTGTTTGTCCTCCTCAGGGTCGCATAGGAGTCCCGGGTGTGATGGGAGAGCCTGGACAGTTTGGAGTCAAGGTAACGAACATAAAGGCTCAACGCTGCAGAGACAATTACATGCAGCACTTTATTAATCCACATGAGAAGTTACATTAGTACTTTTATTAATGTTTAGCTCAGTTTGGCCCTAAAAGAAATCAGTGGCGACTCATAACGCTCTCATCTTAATTCTAAATATAGCCCACACTTAAATAGCCTGTTGATACTGTCGGGTGTCTGAAATTGATTTTCCTGTTCTGTCAGTTTCTCTAAAATGGGGGCGTGTCGACCGGCATTTATTATCGGGAATAAGCTGAATATTAATGAAGCTGACTATTGATAAGTACGTCAGACAAGAGATCGGAAATGATCCCTTTTACAATTATACAATTCCTATTATACCACCAAAGTTACTTTAACCTTATTATTCAGTTTCAGTTCAGTTTATTTTTTAGTTTAGTAAAAATTCTGTGATAGAGTTATTTTTCCCTCTCCGTCAATTTGCAGATGAAAGTACATTTATTTTATGATAACCTCAACGTTCTTCAGCATAAAAACATAAAAGTCTGTTATATCAGTTACACATATTTTAGTGCTGGATTTGTTTCATTAGCTTCTGATTGGATGATCCTCACTGGTATCCACTTTTTAATTCATTGAGGTTTTTTCAGCTCTTTTGAATTTCATGTGAGTCGTTTAACATTGTGTTTGGATGAAATGAGTCGGCAGGAACTCCCACTTCATTGTGATACTGTGTGATTGTTCTGAATACAAACCGTACGTTCTTGCAAAATGAGTGATGACAGCGTCTCGTGTCCGTCCAAACATCTGTTGTTTCCTATTTTGAGGCGAGTTCCTTCACGTCCTGCCGGATCACAAGTTCAATTGTTAAAGAAACAACTTTTTGGAGACATTTTGACATGTCACAGTGGAAAAAGCACAGACCTAAATAATACAGTTAAATGTATGATTTTCCAGGTCAAAATGTGAGCTTTTAAAATAGACATTTTAATAAAACAAAACGGTCTACTCGGCGTAATGGTGTCTGTTCTTCCTCTGCAGGGCAGTAAGGGGGATCGTGGAGTGAAAGGACCTCGAGGCCGAGTGGGCGCCGGGGTGAGTGAACTCTAAAAGTCACAGGTTTGATTCCTGACTCGTCGTTTTAAAGGTGCAACGTGTGATACCTCACACAGTCAGTCTAGCTCAGAGCATACAATCTGGCGTCATGGCATGGCAAAGATGGCGTCGTGACATCTGTTGCAACACCGGCTCAAATTGTATTTTTCTCCATAATTATCTCGTGATCTTGAGAAAACAAAACCACGTTTTTCTCGAGATAAATTCTCTCCAGAAATCTGCATTTTGTTTTACTCCACAAGAAAGAAATAATCTACATAAATCTACATAAATGAACCCCGTTATCGAGCTCTGTTATCTCGAGATAACAGCATTGAAAAAAAAAAAGAAGAAGAAGAAGAAGGAAATAACACGGAAGTTATTCTGTAATTCTTTCTGAAGAAGTTCGGTTTTGGTTGTAAATCTAAAATGTAAAGAAACCTCAAAGTATCACAACGTGTAGTTATGATCGGCACAGAGATAACTTCACGTCACATCCGGAACGTCTGGAGAAGAGTTTGTCAGTTAAACATTAAACATCTGTGAACATTTTCTGCTCATTTATAGAACAAATTGTTTTTATGGCTTCCATCCATCAATCCATCAGGAAAATCAGATAATAAAGGAAAATGCAAATAAACACAAACAGTGGGATTATAAAAACAAAGGAGCTCTAGATTTAAAGTAGAAGAAGCCACTTCTTAACAACTAACTTTAGGTTTAATACAATTAATAGAAACGTTTGAACTATTTGGACTTTGGAAATATCTGCGAAGCTGAAGTTTTACTCTCTTCTATCTGGAGCAAAACCTTTTCCTCACCAGGATGTTACATCCTCCAGGTTTTAACACAGATGAGATGAAGCTTTAAACACACACACAGAGGGAACTTGTCGTGCAGCAGCTGCAATACAAAAGGTGAAGAGTGCACATATAAAGGTCTAAAATAACAATATGGTGCAAATCCAAAATACATACAATATTTACACTGCCAAAATTAAGTTAATAGTCAGAGTATATATATGTATATATTATACTCTAGAAAAAAGAGCTCAAAAGCAGCATATTTAGAAAATATAGAATAAGACCGAATAATGAGAAGAAGGTGAGAAAAACAAGATTCCTCATCTGTTGAAAAGAGTCAAATCTGAAAGTAAAACATTCATATGGTGAACAGATGGATGACTTCTCCAGGTCACACAACTCACAGCACACTAAGACACATTTACTTTAACTTTGGTTATTTGACTTCTCACGAACTCTGACATTAAATGATGACAAACAGGAAGCCAGCGAGAAAAACTCCAGACTCTCTGATCATCGACCTATAAAGAAACCGTTGGTTTATTCTTCCTCTTTCGATATTTGAGGGGTTTTCCCGGTGAAAAGTTCAATGCCTTCAAATGTCTTTTACTTCCAGTTAAACCTTCTTTAATAATGTATATATTTATACAACATGTGATACTCAGCATATACCGTATGGAGATATGCAGCACATTTATTTTGGGCTGAATGAATAAATAAATAAATAATAATCATAATCATAATAATAGTATTAAACTTTATTTTGATAAAACCTGTCGTACAAGAAATGCAAGCCCACAGTTCATTACAACAGGAACACAGAAATAGGCAGAATGAACATAAAAACAGGGATAGACTATAATAATTAATGTAAAAACATAAAATGATGTGAAATAAAACCCACTGAATAACAGAAATGTCAATAGTTAAATATGTAGATTGCATATAGTGGTGGAGAATTCATGGCTGAGAGGTAACAAGAGAGAAAACTAAAGATTCGCCGGTTAAACGTGAATATATTTATCATGAATTCATCCCTTTGACTGAGTATTATTCGTTTGTTCAACAGGGAGCTGGAGGAGAGCAGGGAGACGCCGGAGTACCGGGGAAACTCGGATCGAAGGGCCTGCAGGGCCAGACTGTGGGTTCAACTCAAACCGCCTGTTATCAATACATAACAGACTGATATCGATCTTTTATTGGATATCAGACACCACCAGGGTTTCCTCTTTACACAAAGAGCGACTTTAATACGATCGTAAATCAAGTAACACAACCTGAACTGTCACCTGAACTTCTTCCAGGGTTCCAAAGGTGAGACGGGACCCGACGGTGGCACGGTGAGTGTTTGATGACACGCCGTTAGCTCTGTCAGCACTGTTAGCGCTGTTAGCACCGTTAGCTTCTAGCCGCTGGCTCAGCCGTCGCCACAATATCGAGTCAGAATCAGCTTTACTGAGCAGGTACATGTACTTATACACAAATAGAAACAACTTATTAACTTATAGCATTCGTTTTTAAGTTGTTTTACATTATTTTATCCCGGGTGTTAATTTTATTTCATTATTTTCATTTTTATTAATTTATTCTTATTGTTTTATTGTAATTTCTAGCCTTGCAGAATTGTTTTTATGTATTGTTGTTTTTTAAATTAGTTTGATTCAGTTTTGCCCCGTTTGAATGAAGGTGTGTCAATAAAGTTGAGTTGAACAGGTTCACACTGACGGGAGTTTCCCTTCCTCTCCCGTCAAACAGACCTATTGTCGATTAACTAATTGTTTACTATAAAACAATGCTTTACTCAAGGAATCCCTCAGCTGTTGTTGTTGTGAGAAAATGACCACAACTTCCTCTTTAATCACATGTTGTTGATGATGTCGTCATGTTGTTTCCTTGCAGGGGGCAGCAGGGAAGAAGGGCATTAAAGCTGTTAAAGGACAAAAGGTAATGTCATCTGATGATGAAACTCCCTCATACTGTAATCTCCATTTCACTTCCTGTTTCCACACCTGTTTGGGTTTCACTCACTGACTAGTTTGTTCCTTCTTTGTCACCGTTCAGGGAAGCGTGGGAGACGGTGGAGACAAAGGACAGGTGCTTGCTTTATTTATTTACCTCGACGTCATTCAAACACACACACGCATCTAATGCAGCTCAGGAGAGCAGAAACAGATAGAAGACATCATGTTTTATTGCAGACTTCTATATAATTTAGGCATATTATTAAATGATAAACGTCAGGTTCATGACTTCTGTCCAAAATAGCTTTTTAAAGGTGTAAAATAAAGTTGATCTTTGGCCCTATAAACAGGATGTCTACAGGATAAACAGTAAGCAACAGTAAAAGAGACAATAATAATGTGATCAAAACTCTTTCATTTTTACTTCTTCGTCCTTCTTTTTCCTCGTTTGTTTTTTCCGCGACAGCGTGGACCAAAAGCTGCAGACGGTCGCGACGGCATCCCCGGCCCCGGCGGACCGGCCGGCGTCCCGGGTACCAGAGGGGAGCGCGGTGCCATCGGTGACCTCGGTGTTAAAGGACAAGCAGGACCCAAAGGAGTTCCTGGTCCCTCTGTGAGTCACGGTTTGGGCAGTTTTTTTTAAAATCGACTTTAAAGGTTTTGACTGACGTTCCAAAAATGTCAAACCTTATTTTAAGATTAAAGGATTTGTTAAAGTTGGTGTTTATTGTCGCCGGGATGTAGAGAAGATATAACCTGAGTGGTTTTTGGTCCCTCAGGGTGCTGGTCTGACTGATGAGCAGGTCCTGCAGCTCTGCAGAGGCGTGGTCACGGCCCAGATCTCCCAGTACGCCGCCTCCATCCGGGCCAAGTGCTCGCAGGGCTGCCCCGTCAACAACCGGACCCTCATCGGACCGCCAGGGGGACAAGGGCTGTCGGGGTCACCGGGGAAATCTGTAAGTTCCTCTCTGCTGCCTCACGGCTACGATGGGGGAGACGGTTTATTGGTTCAGTTCACCAGACCTATAGAGGAGGTGTCAGTATTAGTCTGCTGCACTGTTTCAATGATTCACTTTAAAGTGGGGAAATAATTTCAGTTTTAAAAAGCCTTAAATATCTTAAAATGACAATAAAACTTACTGTATTTTCAGTTTTCACACAAAAAAAGGCAATTTCTTGAAAGCGAGATTATATTTCAACAGATTTTTTATTGGATTAGTTTGTGTTTTTGGAGGTATTTTTGTAAATTTTCTGGTATGGGACGATTGTACGCGAGAGGGGGGCAACATTTAAACAAAAAAACCTATGAATTTCTGGCCACCCTGGCCAAATGTAGTTCATAATATTATCCCGATATCTTAAAACATATCTTAAAAATGGCCATAAAACATACTATAACTTCTGTTTTTACACAAAAAAACTCTGACACACACACACACACACACACACACACACACACACACACACACACAGACTCCTCTCAGTACAGCGTGAGACTCGCATCATGATCAGAGAGAACTCTGGTCGTCTCAAACACAATGAAACTCTCACAAGTAAGTTCATCACAACATGTGACCAACAAGCAGAACATCAGTCTGTGGAGCAGCCGTCAGGTAACGGTGGTGATGTCATACGTTACTGATGTCATACGGAGTTTGATCAGAAGAACAGGATCATCACTGAGATCATTGATGAGCTGAGAATGTAGTTTAAAGATTTTAGAGCTTCTTGTGTTGCTGCTCAAGAAAGAATATTTGTTTACATAGAAGAAAAATAAAGAAATATTGATTCTTTTCCTAATTAATGGTCTTTTGTTTCTCACAAAATTATCAAAGAGAACCGATATTCGTATCTATAAGAAACCGAACTGATAAGCAGAATCAATAGGAGTACTAGTATAGATGAAATCCTCACGATACTCATCCCTACTGCCTTTTAAAAACACTGTAAAACACATCATGTACTGTATTCCTCTTCAGGGACATTGGATTAAATTGTTGATCATCGTCCTCCAGCACGTGTGAGAATCCCGCGTTATAACGACATTAAAAATGACCGAATTGAGGACTAATTGGACAATTTCTGCCTCCACCTATCAGGGCAAAGCAGGAAAAACCGGAGTGAAAGGAGCCAGAGGAGCTCAAGGTGACAGAGGACTGGAGGGACAGAACGGAGCGCAGGGCGACAGAGGTAACATCACACGTTCATGCTTCATGCATCCAGTCAAACGTCTGTGTCCGTGACATTATATCTGATGTAAAAAACATCGTAAATATAACAGAAGGATTGTGGACGACATTGTTTTACTGTTGGTGTCAGGAGGAACGTTTCGATAACCTTTTATTTTTTGTATTCCTTCTTTTTTTCAGTTTAGTAATTCATATACATAATAACATGTTTGAACAAATACAAAATTCATGCCTTTAAGATTGTAAATCATGCTTTCAGATGATGAATGAACAGCATTTACTCCATTTGTCTCAGATTTCAACAGTTTCTCTTTAATCTTAGCCTGAAATATAAAGTATAATAAACGTGTTTCTGGCTGTTAAACACAACGTTGCGTTCTCGTTAACATCCTGTGGTGAAAGTGTGTAGCTGCTCACACCCGAACAGAGAGGATGGACTTAGTTATTTCAGGGCAACAATTATTATTTATTCAAGTTGAAAAAAAAATCAGTAATCGTTAAAAGAAGAAATTTAAACACATTCATTTATTTTTCAACCTCTAATCAAGTGAAAAACATGTTTGTTCTGAATGGAGTTCTCTAGTCGCTTTGTGTTTTGTCCTACCAGGTCAAAAGGGACCTAAAGCCAGCACAGGTGATCCAGGTAAAGGTCTGGCCGGACCCGACGGACCACAAGGCATCAGAGGTGCGACACTTTGTTAATCTCCACTCAACCATGAACACTTTAACATCTCCTGAAGGTTGTAGAAGCTGCTGCAGACCAAATCTGAATCACGTTTCATGATTCAGCAGTTTAATTTGTGCTGAATCATGTATTTTATGGGATGGGGACATTTCGACGGGATATTAGGGCCATTGTAGATTTGAAAAAATGAAACGAATGGAAGGGGTTAATATTAAGAAAAGAAACTCTGAAGATTAAAGTTGTAAATTTACGGAAAAAAACTGTAAAATCAGTTTGTTGTTTTCTCCTGAATAAGCCCGATCACGACTGTGTCCCCTTTAAAGAAGGAATGGGACGATATGAAAATTCATGTCATCATTACCCTAGCCAAAATATGTGCAATATTTGACAATTAAACATACTGTAGTCTCTTTACCTTACATTTTGTTCAGAAACAAATATTTATATTGCAAGAAAGGTTGGACACATCTTTCATTTGTGAACATCCTTTTTAGTAAAAAACAAACAACCAAACATTAAGGTATCATAAATCATCATTAATCATCATAAATCATAAGATACTATCACATAAATAAAGGAAAAATAAATAAAATATTTTCCTACCTGATAATTCCTGTATTTTTAAATCAGGCTCTAATTTTTCACGATCATGATATTCACGATTATCTCGATGATGGAAATTCACCACATTCAACTTGTAAAGACAAAAAACAATGAATAAAGAAATATAAGTAAAACATATGGGGAGGAGAAATGTACAATTACAGAGAATGCTTACGGAGCAAATCAAGCACAATCTACTCCAATACAATCATTTATTTAGTTTTAATGCACCAATGGAGAACATCGATGAAAGGACTTTTTTAAGGTGTTTTTTTTACCACTCTCAAACCTGACTTTCATGAGCTTATTTTTACATCACTTTATAGTCTATAAATTGTTCAATATCATATTGAACTTTATCATTTTTAGAAAATATACAATAACATGTTGCTTGTTTGTAAAAAGCTACGATCTGCTATCTATATGATATATGTTCTTCTCTTTTTCACCTTGCATTTAAATCCTCTTGTAAATAAGTGGGCCAGACTTTCTACTAGTTAATCTAAAGGTTTATATATTCTGTCATTTCCTCTCCGCAGGTTTGCCAGGTCACTCAGCAGAACCCAAAAACGGCATGGACGGTCCCCGAGGTCCCCGCGGCTTCCCTGGTCCGGTCGGCCAGTCCGGCATGCTCGGGGTTGCAGGCGTGCCGGGTTTCTGCGAGGCGCGGGACTGTAGCATTCACGCGCCGGTGGCACGCAAAGAGCAGGGTCTGGTGAAAGGACCGGTCAGTGCACAAATGTGAACACGAGCAACGAGCACATGAGATCATAAAACGCCAAGACATTCAACTGGTGGCAACTTCGAGGTTCGTCTCATTGAATTCCAGCTGATGTTAGAAGTGGGTTAAAAATGGGACCAAAATTTATTTTAGATTTAAGACAATAGTTTGTTTAGAAGCTGCGAATGATTCAATCCCCCATTGAAAATGTCAGAGGACCGAGTGTAGTACCCTGTGGCACTCCTGGTAAGAAATATGAAACTGCAGGAATGAAACTATAAGACTTTCACAGCTTTGACCAGCAACAATGACGTCTCACGGGTTTGTTTAATTTGATAAAATTGCTAAATGATTGCCCATTGAATCCTTCCTTCAGTTTATTTTCTGTTTCCCTGTTAAAGTCACAATGCAAAATAAACAGAAGTAAAAAAGTGCTATGTAAATATTATGTAAAGTATCTCAACAACGTGTACTGTGCTCTGAAATGTTTCAGATAAACGGCCTGATGTTTTTTATTCTGAGTCTTCAGTTTGTAGAGTTTGTGCTTTTAATTCTGAAAAATAATATTCCAGAAAAGTTAAGTGACTTCCAGACAGAGGTTCCAGACTTCTGAATCGCTAAATAATCTTCTATTGTGATTAACAGACTTCCAAAGTAAACCAGTAATCTGATTATTGTGTGTATGTATTTGAAAGTGTTTTACAAGATGACTTTATCCTTCAGACTGATTAGAACTGTAAACTATTGAAAATATTAAATATTTGTTGAACACGTGAGAAAATAAACTTGAGTTTAAATAAATAATTCAGTTTGTATCCACGTTGAAAATCTAGAACTGAACCTAACAATCCACATTATTCTAATGAAGGATGTTCTGAATGTTAAATATCCTTCACGTCCCACCGAGATGTGGTTATCAGCTGTTGATGGCCGTCACATTTACAATTTAAAACGTTGTAATAAATGTTCAAATGCTGTAGCTACAATGTGAAAATAAAAGCTTAGCTGTGGAGATTTAAAAAAAATCACTTTACATTTTTTTGATTTTTTTCCTCAAACTTCTTCATTGCATTGTAAAATTAAATAGTTTTATAGTTAGATAACTCTGCTACATGTCATTTAAATGCCTTCAAGAGACACAAACATTTCTATATTTCTTAGTAAAACTACTTTAACCTTCAGATCACAAGCTGTGTTTTCACTAAAAATACAAACTTTTTACTGTCGAATTCATACTAAAATATACCAAACTATAAATCAGAATCTCGTTATTTTAATAAATTATGGGACAGATTGCAAAGAACTTTTTGAAGAAAAGACTTTATTGCATTTTGTTAACAAAAGACAGAAGAGCAGCAAGAAATTAGGAAGAATTGCACAAAAGTTGAAGTTCCTCACAGAATGAAATGACATCACAGTATTTACTGATCACAACTATGCTAACAGTACAAATTCATCTTTGTCAGTTGATTTGGTATGTAGGACGTAAAGATTAAAAAAGCAATTATTCTATGCACGATAAAGTGAGGAATTAAGATTTACAGTACAGAGATAACGTTCCGCTCTGGCTTCACATTCATCAGGAGTCACAATGATACAGAATTATTAAAATAAATAATGTCAACAAACATTCAAACAAACATTCAACCAGCAGCAGATTTTGAACTTTAAGAACTCTTAAAACAAACAAACAAACAAACAATTTCAGGGATTTTCCAGAAGTTGCATAGTAACACTTCAAAAATGTCCCTTTATTGATTTTATCAGCACGTCTTTAAATGCTGTTTTTATTGGAGCACCTGTCACTGTTGACACTAAATAATCAATAATGTGTAATAATTACCTAAACAACACCAGCAGAGTAGTAAAGGTCGCAGGATGCTTAATGCCCGGTTTTAGTGATGTGACCGGTCGTGGAGTCGTCGAGAAGCAGGAAAGAGCGTCATCAGAGATGAAATTCTTAAATTAAAAGCACAATCTTTGATATGACTTGATTGATTTGAATGACAGATTTAATACACTACACTTTAAAAGGACAGAATATTTAAAAATAAAAATCTTAACTTCTGACATGTTCTTCTGTTTGTTTTTATTATTAATTTGCTCAATAAAAGGTGATTCAGCAGTGTTTTTATATCTTTAAATAGTGTGATTTTAATAAATGTATGTCAGAGTGTCATGATCTCAAATAATTTGACATTCCGAACTATCCGTAAGTGTTTAAGATGGAAATGGTACTAATGTAGTAGATAATGGAGGATATAGTGTTGTGAAAGTCCAAGTAAAGTTTTAGCTTAATGCATGGTTTAGTTTAAAGAATAGCTTAATAATGGAGCAGACATATACATAGAATATGCATAGAATAAAACAATAAAAATGTAATAAATAATAGTGTGTACGATGTCTGCTCTGTAGCTTTAAGTAAACGGGCGAACACTACTTGGGTTTCCAGCTGAGATCAACATGAATGGAGGAGAGTCACAAACAGTGCAGAAGGTTGTTGACCTTCCAATCTATAAGAATACTTGAGACTCTCAGAAAGTACCAGTTACATAAATGAAAATACTATTTCCCTCGTCATATTGTGCTTTTACCTTAAAGCTGCTTTCATTTGTGTTTATACAGTCGAGAACAAAACCTCAGCTCCCAATCAGATGCTCTTTCCTGCTTTGACTTTCCTTCAAGTACATTCAGACTACAGCTCGACCGATACTTTGAATCAGCATTATTTTTACAGAATCTTGACCGTGACATGTAGAGAGCGCAACATTTCAGTGTTTCAATGCTTCCTATTTGACTCCCTTCATTTACTTCTTCACAATGAAATACAGAGAGATGAAACTGAATCTGTAAACCGGAATGTGGAATGTGTGCGGACATTCTGGAGCTTTCACTGACTGGGATCAATAAATCCATATTATTGATTTTGGCGTCACGAAATGACGTATAAATAACGCTGCCGTCATTTTGCGAGTTCAAATCACGGCACTTTTTTTTTTGCTTTTCACGTGTCATTTCACGCAAGTGCTGGAGGGAAACCAAACACACGACTTTCACCCAGGAGACCGCCGTCCGTGTCCCGTGTGAGACAAAAAATCACCCGTTGACTTGAAACAAACGTACGTATTTTAATCCACTATGATCTTTTTTTCGAAAACATAACTACGTAGTTTAATTCGAGTTCACAACGTTAACCACGTGTTTAAAACCGCGACCGTAATGTGACAAGTCGGGAATGAAATGACACTTGAAAAGCTTAAAATGCGTGACGTGACACACAAAGTGTTCTGAAGAGTGTCTTGTTATTTATACGTCCTCCTGTGAGATCACGTTGGTTAGCAGCTAACCATAATACCTGGATATCTAACATCGCTACCGTTACGTTGTTAAGTGTCTGTTAGCTAAATGTAAACACTTACGGTCCGATTAAATATCCTTTTTCTAATTTCTACCTTCTTTCCTTGAGTGAACTGACCAAAATAGTTTGCTAGTAGTGCTGCCTATTTGAACTATTAAAATCAATCTAATAATGGGAACAGCGATTCCACTAAAAACTGTCCTGACCTGTTAAAATGTTGATAAACTAATAAAGCTTTGGTCACTTTGAGTTTGAATGAGGTATCAGAGGCTGTGTTTACTAAGTGCTTTGGTAGTGAGTGCCTGCCACAGACATGGCGTAATACTTTAGTGTGTAATAACTGACCTTTATCAAATTCAAATTTTCTTCATTTGCAGAAGAAGTGCTCTTTGTGAGTTTCTTAGTAAATGCAGCCCTGAGAGAAGCACCCGTAAAATTACATTCATGAGATGTTTCCCTAAATACATACATGAAGCCTTTCAGTAAACACTGTATGCAGAGGATTAACAATAAGATACAACAAACTAATGTGCATTATTCAAGCTTTCGCAGTAGAAAACGGCAGATAAATATAAAAACGTTATATTAAAAATACATTTAAAAAACACATTCATAACACTGTCTGCAAGGCGAGGCAGTGAAATACTTCATAAAATACCTAACTTTTTTAATATTATATATCTTCACTACCACTAAAATATTACTACTTACTAATAAAGTGCAGAGGACGGAAGGCAAAGTACAGAAATACATCGAACGGAAGAATCCCTTAAGCCCACGAATTAGCAGCGTTCCCCTGAAGGCACCGTTCTCTCTCCGAGTTTGATCGTACCAACTTTGATGACTCAGCAGATCAACAATCCAGCGATCCCCAAAACCAGCGGCAACGAACCGACCGACCCTGCAGCCAAAATACAAATAATTAAAGAAAAGTGACCTCCCTGACACATCAGAATATACCACACGGTTCACATAAAACCCATAAAGCAACAATAATGTTCAAACTGTTAATCACTGGGAAATATTCGAAGAGAGTGACACATTTTAAAATCCAACTTCATGAATTTAAGTTTATTTCAAACAAATAATCAGCCAGCAGCAAGGTTTCCTCTTTGAGAACTCTTTTTGGCTGCAGTTAAAAAAATAAATCTATTTTCAAATAAATAAAATATTCTTTAAAAAGTCAGTGATTTTGAATTGTAACACTGGTTCTTTGTTCTTGCTTGATTCTCTTCAGGAAAATGTCCCTTTATTGCTCCAGTCAGCGCGTCTTTTAACGTTTTTTTATTTTTTTTAGAGCATTACTGTTATTCTGACGTTCTGAAGTGTTGAAGTCACACAAACAAACTAACTGGTGGAGGCAGCAGTAGACCAGCAGCTCCTTTATTCTAAGCGCGACAATTACTGTTTTCAAAGAATCCAGTTTCTGAGATGCTTATCAGCATGGTCCCCTGATCCGAGGTCTTGTTGTGGCTCACAGTAAAGATCCCCAAAACTTCCCTCCCACATCCTTTGTTTATGTTTTCACACTTAAGATAGTTCATCGGCCTCATGAATGAATGTGTTTGAGCCACTTAAACTGAGTTTAATTAAGGGTTTCGGACCAAAACGTATCATTAAAAAACCATCATAATCAGCCTGTTGGTGTATAAAAACCAGACTCACCGTGATTTCCAGCTGCCATGTTGTTAGAACCAGAGCACGGTAGGCCGTGGTGGTCGATCCTCTTCTCAGTAACCATCGACCCCTGACAATACGGAAACAAAGTTTATATATACATTACATTACAGAAATCACAATTTCATTTATGAAACGGTTTATTTGGTGAGACATTTTAAATAAGACGTTTAGAATAAAGTTATTTTGATGAAATATTTACAATTTTAAGCTTTGATTGGGCTGCTTTTTCTGACGGAAGTCACACATGATGTGTTCAAGGAGTGTCGGAATGTTGAAAATCTGGCTGTTTTTACAGTTTCTGGCTGCGATAAACTCATTTTGGCAATTGGGTTTATTATTTAAATATATATATATATACACACAGGGCATATGTGGAGTGAGTGGAGTGTGAGTGGAAGATTAACACACGTAGCAATTAGTTAATAAGTAAAAATAATAAATTAAGACTAAATATAAGAAAAAGCAGAAAAAAATGAAGGGAAATAAATAAATGACTACATAAAAATAAAAAGGTAAAAAAGAAATATATGAATTTTATAAAAACATAAAAGAACAAACACACGTGAAAATAAATGAAAGTACTTATACTTACTTTCTTATATTTTGTTATGTGTCAACTGCAGGTGTGTTCTTTATTGTATGTCACTCCTATGACTCCATACTATTGAACTTAAAACAGCAAACTGCTCTTTTTTATTTTACAGTCACTAAGTAGTTTTGAAACACTGATAATATACCGCTACAAATAAAAGAAATGTAATTTAAATATGAGAGTGTGTGACGTACCTCTGTGTAAACCAGGATCACCTTCACATCAACACACTGATCCAGCGTCATCCGTCCGGCTTCAATCTTCTTGCACGGAGCGACGCATTCATTGACGCTTGAGTCGGCGATAATCTGCAAGAAGAAAACACCTCGAATATAAAATCATAAACAATGAATGATTTACCCAGTTTCTATTCAAGAGGAGACACTACACGTGAACAAATCCATTTCCTACATGTTTATATTAATATAATGTATAGATGAGTGTGTGAGTGATGTGTGAACCTTCAGCACATAGAGAGGAGTGAACGTGTAACGTTTGGTGTGTGTAAGAGCTGCTGAAGTGGAGATTTATCATCAGAGTCTGAGAACAAACTCATTGAGAGAAAACGTCCTTTAAAGAGACGTTTAGTTCATTACAGACATTTAGAGACTCTACAGGTGAAGAGTTAACACATGAACTCATAGATATCACCATGAAGCTTCACCACTTCATCACTCACATTAAGAGGAGGATTTACTGTGTTACAAGTTTTCTGAGGTGTTTCAATATGCAAATGAGGCATTATGTCATGGTAACTTTAGGAGAAATCTACAGACGTAAACAGACGAAGTATTAAAATAAATGTTTTATTTTCTTTAGTCTGAAAGAAGATGTGACGTAGAAGAAAAATAAACCAAAATCTCTTAATTGAAAGTACATGAAAAATGATGTTTTGCCTGCAGTGTACAGATGTAGTGTCACTGATATTGGGGCATATTTTATGAATGAATACTTGCTGCATTGTCATTATGCACGCGGGGAGATGTTTACCATGTTATTGGTGCGGAACGTGGCCGTACAGCTCTGGTCAAACTCAATTGTCTTCTCACAGCAGGAATAATTGGAGCTGCTCTCCATCACCGAGTCGGCCCTCACAGACCCCAGAGCAGCCGACACCGTCACTACAAAGAAGAAACAACTTTATTCTACATGTTAAAACAACTGTTCATGTTCTACCTCGCTTCTTTTTTATTTTTCTCAAAATATTAAAATGAAAATACCTGTGGACCAAAATCTACTTTCATCTTTTATGTGGACAAGAACTAAACCTCTCAAATTAATATAAATATTATAAAGTTTAATCTTCACCTAAAATCCAGTGCACACAACAGAAGAAATACTTGTTCTAGACTTCCAGAACTTGCTGGCTTGTTCTGGATTTTTATTAGATAACATATGTTCATTCAAAACAAACTAATTAAGTACTTCAACATATCAATTACGTCCGTGATAGTGGGAATTTCCAACCCGGATATACAACACGATGAACCTGGATCTGGAAACTACCTCTCGTTACAAGGAAAGCACGGGGAATCCCGCAGGTTTATTTTACTTTCGCTCGGTTAATACTTTTGTAAACTCAACATTATGTTGCCCGAATAACAGATAAATACATAGTTAAGTGGTTGGCACAAGCTTGAGGCGAACAAATAGAAAAGTGTTACTGTAGCAGTAAAGAATTAAAAAGTAGTAAAATGTCGCTGCAGCGTCTGCAGCTTGTGGCATTGATGATAACAGTGTATTCTGATTCTAACAGGAGCTAAACGGAACGCTAACAATGGTCATAAACCATAAAAAAAAATCACAACTTAATAGCAAACTAAACATAAATCTTTCTACACCGGCAGTCTATTTTCTATTTCACATTATAAAGACGTCACATCTCTCTCGCACGTGGTAACGCGAGACTTCCCTTAAAAACAAGTCAATTTAATCAATTCTACGTTGCAACCCATGTTGTAAACGTGCAAAAGCACAACATTAACACGTGTAATGATTCAACATCATGCGGGCTTCAATTCGGCTTATATTTAAATGATTTTACATTTTCATTTTCATATTGGTGTCAGTAATAGAGAGAGGGGGGAGTCACGGCTGCTTGTAAAGGCTAACTTAAGAGTAGTGTTCAGTGCTTTCATTCTGATTTAACCAGTCACCGTCTACGTTTAATACACCGCATGCATGTTTGCTCTTTGGTGCAATTTGATTACAAGCGTGGTGTATTTAATTACAAGCAGAGGAGGCGCATTGAATTTCCGTTGTTGCCGATGCAGTTAACGGTCTCTATCCACCGCAACATGGCTAATAGAGTTATCGACTTTCACCGTAACACATAACACAATAACAACACTTTAAATGATAAAGAATCACTGACTGATAGTTTACATACTCACATAATATCAGAGATGGGTACAGTTTTGACATTCTGCTGTGTGTGATGAGGAACTAACTTCATTAATCCTGCAGCGAGGAAAATTGATTTCGTTAATACCCGCCTACGTGTTCTCGGTCATGCGGGGAGTCCCTCCCTTTCGGGTAAATAAGTTTCATTTCCTTTAAAGGTTGGGTAGTGTTGGCTCATATATATAAGAGGCAAGCGTCCCTTAAAAACTCGTCTGCACGTCACCGACATCATTATCACCAACATGTCTCCAAATATCAAGAACCTGGCTCTGCTGCTGTCGCTGTGTAAGTATCCTAATTTACAACATTTGCATTTAACGTCGGCCATAATGCTCTTTACTAAAAAAATAAATGAAAATGTAGCATTTTTAATCTATTATATAGCAGTCTTATTTTAAAAAAAGGCGACTGCACGAATTCCAATGTGATTTAATGCCAAGTGTGTTTTTTATTTCACATACAAGGAAGTTTCACTTTAGGTGCAAATCAGTCGAAATAGACAAAGCAATCTAAAATATGTGCAATGTACAACAACAGAGCTGTTGCACTGTGATGAGTGTCCTCAGCTGTTTATTACAGGCTCTATAATAAACGTATTACAGGCTCTATAATAAACTAAAATGTCACGTATTCTTGTGTGCTCTCCTCAGGTGTGGCCACGGCTTTCACCGAGGATCTGCTGGAGGTTCAAGCCGTCCTCGGAGAGAACTGTACTCTTGAATGCACCGCTGCTTATAAGCCAGGTGTCGAGTACAGAGCAGTGAGGTGGTACAAGGTAAAACTGCGCTTTATTTCATGGAACAAATACTTCACATGCACATCGTTTTATAAAGTACACGTAGCACAAAGCTGACGTGTTTCTGAAGGAGGAAACACGCACGTCTCATTGGCTGGATTCAATTTAATTCAATTTGAATGCAGCTTTCACTTTCGATACTAACGTTTGCTTTTCCCTCCAAAAGTGCGTCACATGAAATAGATTGTATGATAAATATATGTATGCATTAATTCACTCTTTGTAGTATTGTTCTAGTAAAAGGAAGTAGTTACAAAGGTAAAAAGTAGTAGTAGTAGTAGTTACTGAAATAAACGTACAGAAGTATAATCAGCAAAATGTACCTAAAGTAAAAGTACTCATTATGTAGAATGGCTCCATTCAAAGAGCTGTTATTCTGTTTTCTATCACTAATAAATAAATGTTAGAGAATTTTAATGTTCTTCAATGTGTACCCAATTTTAGATACTTTATATTTATAATACTTTTTTGTTTTTTTAATCATTATTTTATTCCACAATAGTCCCATTAAGAGCACAAAAGCATCTGACTTAAAAACAAAACAGCAACATGTTATGAACATAAAACATTCACATAAAAGAGAAAAGTAAGAGACTTCCTTGTATTCATCCTTATATTTTTGTCTTTTATTTACTTATTTATTCTTTTATTTATTCCTCTTTGTATTAAAACAATATTTACTTATTTATTCTTTTATTTATTCCTCTTTGTATTAAAACAATATTTACTTATTTATTCTTTTATTTATTCCTCTTTATATTAAAACAATATTTACTTATTTATTCTTTTATTTATTCCTCTTTGTATTTACACGTTTCTTTTCTGATGTAGCAGGAAGGAGAGCCGCCGTCGTCCAGTCTCCACGGCCTCCTGACCAAAGACCTCCCCAACGGCACGACGCGGTGGTACCTCGGCCTAAAGCGAGCGGTGGAGCTGCTGGACGAGTCTCGCGACATCATCCTGCCCAACGTCACCTGTGGCGACATCGGCTCGTACACGTGTCACCTGGCGGCACCCGTGGGCGAGCAGAACCAGGAGGGCCAGGTGCTCCTCAGGCTGAGAGGTAAGAGTCTCCGGTGCATTTCTCAGTCGGATATTTACCCAAAACGTTCCCAGTTCTCTGATGTGAAAAACATCTGGCCCCCTGAGGCGTCTATTACAATTTGAATCAGGGAACGACCAGTCGACAAACATTTGCATCTGCTTTAGAAAAACAAGGCTCTTTGGCTCCAGGGCTCTGATTGGGTGAAGCACCTGCACACCTGCTTTAAGACCAAGAACTTCTAACTAAATCAATAACTTTTTATTTTAAAGTTAAATTAAGTTTTTAGCCTCTTCTAGTGAAACAAGTCTGCAGCCATGCCAGCAGCTCTGTGAGACTTTGAGCTAAATGCTAACATTAGCATGCTAACAGTCACACATTCTGATGTTAGCATGTATTTTAGCGCGTTAGCATGCTAACTTTAGCTATTTAGCAGTAAACACAGCTGAGCTCTGCAGATGTTTGGTTAATAAGAAAATCAAAGTTTAAAATGTTAACCCGATGATGGCGCTAGTTTATTTTATTTAGTTTCTTAATTGGGACCCCAATTTAAAAATCATTGCAATATGCTTCACGCCATGTGTGTGTAACCACTATGGGGGCAGTTATTCATCATTTCTGTTGTTCCTATCTTGTTTCCTTTTTATCACTTTATTCCTTTGCTCATCTTATCTTGTTATCAGGTCATTAATGCAGGTTTTGAACTCGAGTAACTTGACTTTCTGTTTTCATTTTCAGATTGTCCCGCTGACGGTCCCACAGAAAACCGCCTGACGGACACTTACTTGGTTGTTTTCGCCACAATAGTGCTGATGCTTGCCCTCGTGATTTTCCTCATTAGCTACGTGAGTCTAACCCTAAAACTAACCCTGGAGAAGACAAATCCTTCACGTGGTTTTACCGTGACACAAACAACCCAGTTTACTGCTTTGTCCTTTTTCATTCCTCATTTAAATGTATGTTTCTTTTCTTCTCTCCACCACAGGGAAATTTAAAGAATATCATCAGAGACAAAAACAGGACACCGAAAAAAGAAACGTTACTGGACGCACCGCTCAAACCGCTCGACAAAAAGGACTTACAGTCGATTTATACGTTGGGTCCTAAAAAGTCCAAAACACCCACGATGAAGCACGTCTACGTTTAAAGAATGTTGCAGAAAGAAGACGACCATTCGAACCGTGAAGACGCCACTAAACTGCTTCTCAGCGTGTCCTTATTTCTACCACATCTCCAACTTCACTTGTGATTTAAGAAAAACTCCAGTTTTGACACTGATAATCCCTCCAATGAGCAACAGAAACCTTTAATTGGACGATCACAGGACTTCTATTAAACGATGACCTCCCCTAATATTAAAAACCTCTCAAGGACCAACGCGTAGAAAACTCTTCAGAAGCTAAAACAAAATGTGGACACGGAGCGAGATCTCCCGGCACCGGACAGAAGCTGCCGTCGGACGCTGTGTCTCAGGAGTTTTGACCGGGTGACGAAACAACGGTGGTTCCCGTCCACCTGTGGAAGTGTTCAATGGGCAAGAGGCTGAACCCGAAGTTGCTCCATCGATGGTCAGGATAGATGGATGGATACTTTATTAATGTGTGTGAATAGGTGCTAGAGGATCTATGTCCTCGTTCATTCCCAAACCTGTGAAATGTGAAACAGTTTTCTGAGCGTGAAGTCATTTACGCTCGAAGACTTCTAGTGGTTGCGGTGAATCTTTTTTTTTTTACTATTTTATTCACTTTTCTTTTTACGTCATTGACTGCTGACTTCTCTCTGAACCCCTCGACCTGCTGGTGGGATTTAAAAGCATGTTTTCTTTAAAACAATCGATATTTTCATCTTTTCCGACGGTCCTTGAACACATCATGTGTTAAGAACGCTTCCGTCAGAAAAGCATTAAATTAAATAATGTATAAAGAAAGTTCTTCCTCACTGAGACTTTACGCATTCTGTTGTGATGATTGAACCTTCTCTGCGCAGGGAATGAATAAGAAAAATATATTCAGTATTCTTTATTTCAGCAGTAAAAGACATAAGCGAAAATGGAATTTTTTCCAACACAAACTTGGCGTCACCAACAGCAGCCAACAGAGACTCCTTCTGCCTCTACTTACCTCCAGACAAAGTTAAGAGAGAGAGAGAGAGAGGTAGATGTCCTTTGACCTAAGAGTCCGTAAGGATAACTTGTCTAGAAGAGAAGGAGGACGGGCAAACAAGGATGAGCGTTTAGCGTTGCATGTTGCAGACCTTAGAGAGAGGTAGACGTTAAACACTGGAGTCCTTTGACCTAAGACTGGATCACTAGGGGTGAGCGTTTGGTGTCTGCCTTAGAGGTTGAATATCTTGAGGGTGGACAGAGAACGCTGCAGTCCCTTGACCTCAGAGACTTAGAGGATAACGTGAGGATAACTGACTGGGAGTCAAGAGCAACAGCTTTTATTCAGATTGTGCCAGAAATAAATCTAGAAACTCACGTTGACGACTGTGTTTAAAAGGAATTAACGCGTTAGCTCCATATAAAGAATGAAATGTAATATGGGAGAGAGAGAGAGAGAGAGAGAGAGAGAGAGAGAGAGAGAGAGAGAGAGAGAGAGAGAGAGAGAGAGAGAGAGAGAGAGAGAGAGAGAGAGAGAGAGAGAGAGAGAGAGAGAGAGAGAGAGAGAGAGACGGTTTTGATGTGGAAGAGCTGCAGAAACAGGTACCCCAGGTACCTCCACCTGATGGACCCGATGTCATGTTCATGAAAAACAATTATGGAAAAGTGACTGACCAACATCTGAACGAATGGGTAGACACATTTTTTCCTGTGGGAGGTTCATTCAGTCTCAATCTGATAGAGAGATTACACAGAGTTATAGGGGAGAAAGAGAAAGATATGAATAAAGGTGAAACATTTGGAAATGATAGAAAGTAATATAATGAGCCCGAGCAGCCCGATGCCAAGGTCTTACCTCCAATAACAAAATACATGTGGGACACAGATAATCAGATACAGGAACCCCAGGTATTGGGGTTCCTACAACAAAAATGTGATCAACTCAAAACGCGTTTGGAGCAGAGAGAGAAAAGACGAAGCAGAAAAACATGTCCAAGAGGGAAAGAAGAAGAAATGTAAACCGTTTAAAGCGGACTGGAAAGCATTTGGTATGTAGAGCGAGAAGCACAAGTAAGAGAAAGAACGAGATGAAGAAATGAAGGTCAGAAAGACACAAATAAGAAAGAAACGGAACAATAAGACAGGTAACATTGATGTAAAAAAAGGAAAATATACTGCTAAACTTAGTTTTTTTGTTTTGTTTGGTTTATGTCATTATAACTGTCATTCTGCACCAAAAGAAAAACATACCAAAAGGCCACATTTTGGCTATATCTTTTTCCTCACGTGTCGGTGGAAAACTCCACCGTGTGACACTTGAAGCAGCAGTGGGAAGCGAGTCACGGTGGCCTTTAATTAAAGGAAGAACTGAGAACGGATGACATATGCGTCAGCTTTGTGATATTTATGTCGGCTCATCGGGGGAAAACCCTCAGCTTCACGGTCTGCTTCTGTCTGCTTCTTTTGTTAAATAATGGAGAACCTCTCCTTTGATAGAATATCTTATGAAATCAATGTTTATTTTATGTTACCTATTGCTGGTCTATCGGTGTTCTTTGGTTCAATTTGAGACTTGTATATGTTGAACAATAAAAAAAAAAAATGGAATATTGGAAACTGAAGGATTAACAGAAGAGTTTTGCTTGTGTTTTATAAAAAAGGAAGGACTGAAAAGTTTGTAAAGAAATGTTTTTAATAAGTGAGATCTCGTGTTCTCAGCTGGTTGAGGTTTCATTTATGATACATTTACGAGGGTTGAAACAAAAACATTATTTTAATCTGTGTGTTTTAGGTTTGTGGTTGTTATGAAAATAATCTCTGATTTATTTTATAGGGGAACTCCATCTGAAGTGTGGCTTCATGAGTTTCAATTCTAGAAAAGTGAAATGTGAGGAAATTGTCAGGAGGTGAAATTCATTTGACAGATTTATTCATTTTGAGTCATAAAATTCTGACAACATAAAGACAAAAGATGAAATAAGTAGCACTCAGTGACTGTAATGATGAGTTTGTGATTTTATCCATTTCATGTTGACTCTGAAGAAAACTGGGTTTGATAAAACGATTATCACTTTAACTGTTTGACTGATTTCTTTTTTAAAGTAAGTGGGTACAATTGAAGCTGAAGAGGCCGAGGTATCCTCACTTTTACTCTGTAAACACTGGATACTACATATCCCATAATGCAACTTGACACCTGTTTGACAAGTTAAAGTTGTTAACTAAATATAACTAGTTATCGTGCTTAAAGGTCACAAGACTAATAACCTGAAACACTTTATCAGACAGTATTTTGTGTTGTTTTCTACCTTTTTACTTTGTTTTTATGGCTGTTTTTGAACAAGATACATGTGATGAAATACATTTTCATCACTTTTCTCTTGCTTTACTTTATTAGCAACGTGAGCTCCATGACATTTGAGAGGTTCACGGTGAACAACACGTCTGTTGGGAAACCACCATCACCGATGTTTCTACAGTTTTAGTTGTTTCTTTCATTAGTAAATTAACATCTTAACAGGAAGCAAAACCTTCATCTGTTTCCTTTCCTCAGGTGTAAATATAGTTCAGCTTCTACCCACGACGTTCACACTTCACTTTAAAATGCAGAAGAGACCTTTTCAAAATAACACTTCCTGTAAAGCAGAGCAGTTTATATTACAATATCTTTATTTATCTTTTCTTTGAATTATGTGATACATTTGGTTTTATGTGACCTTTTGGCTGTTAGGGGCCTGTGTAGCTACATCATAGTATTGCTATATAGTTGGTAACATTAGCCGATCAAATACATCTTTGTAGTTGTTTTGTGTCTCTTTGTAGTTGTTTTGTGTATATTTGTAGTTGTTTTGTGTCTCTTTGTAGTTGTTTTGTTCTTTTCATGAAGTTCTTTTCGTATGTGGTTGTTTTGCCCTCTTTTTGTAATCAGTTTGTGTATCTTTGTAAGACTTTTTTGTCTTTATGTAGTTGCTTCGTGTGTTTTCATCATCATTTTGTGTGTCTTTGTAGTTGCTTCATGTCTCCTCTGTCACCACAGGTGGTCTGCTAACAAGTGAAGAAGAAGATGTCCTCAAACTGTGCTTTATTCACTGCCACACACATAATACAAGCCAGCTCAAGGTGAGCAAAGAGAATAACAGTTCGCAGTTTTTATACAAATTATATTAACAACTACTACAACACACAGAGAGGATTAACTAAACCAAATATTATGTGTTAATGTTATGTAACAGGTGACACAGCATATTATTTGGAAGTGAGCTGAAGCATGTGTTGAATCCACTGATACAAACTATGCTATTTGTCCACTAGAAGGCGCTGCAGGATTATTTAAAGGCCATAATGCTGACTGTCTGAACAACTGTTATTCTATTTTACTAGAATGCATTTTATTTACAGTTTCATTTTATTAATATAACGTGCCAACTACTAGGTGAGACACTGCTTTTGTTGCATTCCCAATCAAGATAACACACGAAAGGTTCTGTTCAATAGACAGCTGTCATGTCATGAATGAAGCTGCATGCATCATAGTGTCTGACATCAGTTCCTGCATCCTTGCAGAAACAGTCAAACTTTACAGCAACAAAAAAAAACATTCAACCTCTCTAGAAGAATAATGTCAGCAGGCTACAGTGAGTATATGTTTTTGGGACCACTTGCAATCAAGATGGTACATCTCAAGGGGTTTATCCTCATACATTTGACATTACACTGTCACACATATAGAGCCAGATCAATCTAAACACTAAATATGGAGACAAATGATTGTATTCAATGAGAAGAAAATTAAATAATCAAAGTTGTTTGTATAAAGACAAGTCAAACACATAACGACTACATTAAAATTAAAATGTTATGTCACTGTTTAAGCTCCTTTGTTGGCCGTTGTAGCGCCATCTGGTTGTCGTGGCCGAGTGGTTAAGGCGATGGACTAGAAATCCATTGGGGTCTCCCCGCGCAGGTTCGAATCCTGCCGACAACGTGATCCTTTTCTCTCTTAAAACATATTTTTAGTTTTTCAGCACGTTGATGTTAATATTATTATATAACATTTAGGCTGGAAATAACGTTGTGCTAACGCATCGGCGTTCTTCAAAGTTATATTTGACTAACGATAAACATTCATAAACATACATTTATAGTTCATGTAAATATTAAGTTCATACAAGGGGGTATGACCACAAATATATGCTATATATATATATATACTACAATTATTCTGTCTGTATATATAATATTTAATTATTGTGGATTTCTTACTTATTTAATATGCTTTACTGTTTAATTACTTATTTTGATTTTTTTACTATGTCTCTTGTTTGCACTATCCTATATGCTGCTGTAATCATGTAAATGTCCTCGCTGCGGGACTAATAAAGGATTACTTTATTTTATTGTATTAATTTTGCGACACTTATTTTGAAGGAGGTTGTCGCTCCATTTCCGCTCTGTTCTCCTGTTACTTAGCAACGATGAACGCTCTGAGCGTGCTAGCTTGTGTGCAAAAACATGGCCGACGATGAAGAAGAAGACCTGGACGAACTGCTGGATGAAGTAGAAAAAAGGTTTTGTCGCAACGTTTCTGTCACGTGTTCCGCTCGCGTGGACCCGAGCGAGGCGGGAAAATGCGGGAAAGACAGCGAAGGACAAAGAAAATACAACAGGTAAACAATGCTAACGTGGCTAGCTAATGCTAGCTAACAGTGGGCTGTACCATTGTGCTAAGTAAAGGTACAGTAAAGTTAGCTTGTGTTCATAATAAGTACTAAAACAGACACCTATAATGTATAATATAATAATAATAATAATAACTAGAACAGACCCCTATCATTTATAATAATAATAATAACTAGAACATAAATAAATAAATATATATATATATATAGTTGCATAACAGAGAAAGCTCCATATTGTTTATTTAATTTCCTGTAGCCAGGCTTAGAAATACTTAAGTCATGAGAAGTCAACACCACTTTATTTAAAATTTTACTAAACAATAAAAAACAAAAGTCAATAAATATTGGTATCTGTATTTTTCATGTTTATTTCCTTACACACGGCTCTAAATGCTGCCTTCTCTAAACTAGCACGTCTATAAAGCAAACATTGTGTCTAGAAACACTGGAATCAGCCTAAAAAATGAAGTTTAAATCGATGAATCTTAAACATGGTCTCGTCTTTACTGAAGCTCGATACTTGACTTTGTTTCTTCTGATTTTAGAGCCACTAAACCTGAGCAGCCGGTGAGCAGCGTCGCCGACGATATCGACGCTCTTCTGGAAGAATTACTGGAGGAAGACGCCGGCGATTCCTCTCAACTAAAGGTGAACATGTACTTTATATAGACATCACATCACGTTAACTATTATTACTTTTCTCCACATGGAATATGTTTTTATAAAGGTCAGGGTGTCTTCTAACCTGAGTATCTAGGAGTGCCTGTGACATTCACCTTCCTTGAGTCCTGGAAGAAAATAGTAAATTAAAAGAAGCCATGTTTTAATGCAATTACATTTTTAGGGAAGTTAAAGTATTAAAAAATCATGGGAAACACTAGTGAAAAAAATACTCATCGTCATAATCAAACCGATCTGTTACCTTTGTGTTTTTATGGTGAGGTGGGTCACATCTCCTCTTTTAACATCTTACAAATGAATACAATAAAGAAATAAAACTCTTTAAGGACTCGAGCGTAACGATGAGGTCTTCAGTGCATTTTCTTCCCCATAAAGTTTTAGTAATGCTTATTGTTTATTGTTTACTAGCTTGCGGTCTCTTTCTTCCCTTCCTTCACTGAAATGTAAAGATGAATTCATGTAATCTCGTGAAATAGAAATACTCAGCCAAAGATCAAGTATCTCAAAGTTGTACTTTTGCACAACAGATGAAGAAATTGCTGCCAAACGTCCTCATCATGCAGCCGTCTCATCTCGTTTAAATTATGAAAATAACCACAGACACCTGGAACATGTGACTGAATCCACATGAATGTCGTATCAACAAACACAGGTGGAAATAAATGCATCCAGGTTCAAAGGAAGTGACATCAGATTCTTTACTACAACAAAGTGTTTTCTTTATTTGACTTTTCATTTCAGACTCAACAGTTTCCTAAAGGAGCACAAGTAGAGAAGAAGCTGTCGTCTCAGTCAGGAGGGAGAAAGTAAGTGAACAACAACAACAACATCCAGCTGTGAGTAATAACTACAGCTGCTTAATATGATAATAACCATAATAACCACAGGCACTCAGTCATATTCAAAGTCTATAATAACCATCATTAATAAATGGTTAATTTGTTTATAGTTATTTCTCTGTTTAACAAACAATGAGATAATAACTGTTTACTATCTCTTTGACATGTATAGGACTTTGTATACTATAAAGTATTTGTTAATGATTAAGAAATCCTTTGTAAACATCTATAAACATTTCATAGAGCGATGGACCAGAAACCAATTTTTAATCTGGTCAAAGTTTGAACTCTAAATAATATTTATAGATGCTTTACGGAGTATTAATTCACCATTTAAGAAATAATTATTATCATCAGTTACAACTTTATACTAGCCATGCAAATAATGTTTATAGGCAGTTTACAAACTGTCAAAATAACAGATAATATATATAATAATTACTAATTATAATATTATGAATTATTTGTTTGTCAACTGTAAAATAACTATTAAATAAAGTGTAATTAACTCAATCAATCAATTTACCATAATTATTAATGATGATTATTAGAAGGTGTTCTGTTTTTCTCATAAAAAGTGTAAACTATGTTTTCTATATTCTAATAATGTTGTTTTTCTTTGTGCATTGTCTATCATTGGTCCAGGTGTTGTCCTGTTTTCGTTGGCGGGAGCTCCGTCACAAGCGGCGTCGGAACGCCAACGTCCAAGAGGTGAGAAAACATCTGAGTTTTCATAATAACTTTAATAAATGCACTCCTGTTAACGGTGATGACTGATGCACAGGTCATGTGACCAGCTGAGGTGTACCTCCTGTGACTTCCGGGTGCTGACGTTTGACGACTGTGAGTGGGACTCGTCCTGTGATTACTTGTTCCTCAGGTGAGTCTGCACCGAGGCGTGATGAAAATGGTCTACTCTTCACATTACTCTGACCTCTGTTTAGTTTGAAACCACGTTCACGATGCATTTACAAAACAATAGTAGCTTTTTAATGGGAGCTCCCGTCAGCCTTGGTTTTTGGCATTTTTAGTCGTCACCCTCTTGGTTTTTGTCCACGGCCATCTTGTTTTTTGTCTGTCACCATCTTGTTTTTTGTCCGCCGCCATGTTGGTTTTTTGTCTTTCGCCATCTTGGTTTTTTGTCCGCTGCCATCTTGGTTTTTGTCCGCCGCCATGTTGGTTTTTTGTCTTTCGCCATCTTGGTTTTTTGTCTGTCGCCATCTTGGTTTTTGTCCGTCTAGTAATAATAATAGTATTTACATTGATTATTCTAACTAATAATAATTGTGATGATATAAAAATGTCATGTGGTCATTTTACAATATTATAATATTAAAGACAAGCTACTAATCTAATAATAATTATTCATGTTTACCAACGTTGTGTTTCTTTTGTGTGTTTTGTAGGAACAACATGCCGGACCGTCAGAAGCTCAGAGCCAGGCTGAAGAAGAGGAGAGGTGTTCGGGCGTTCGCCTGTCAGTGCAGCTGGTTCTCCACGACGGAGCCGACGGACCTCAGAGACCGAGCGGAGCTCAGATGGGTCTGTGGGAACCACCGGGACTGATGCTGCTCAAGAGGACGTACCAACGTATAACTGGAACGTTACGGACAGAGAAACTTTCACTCCTTTCTTTATTAACACACAAAACACGACCGTCCTGCAGTTAAATAATCACCTCGACTCGTCCTCATGGTTTACTAAAGTCACACCGGAGATGTTTGGAGTTTTCTTGCCGCTGTTGATGATATTCAGCGTCTGCAGAGGTTCAGCTCACTAATGTCACAGTCACAGTTTAGTTTGATCAAAGCTTTATTGTTCAGCTGCAAACAAAGACACACGGTGTTATTCAGTAATTATTGTTAATGATTGTTTACATAATATGTATAGAGACTATTTTCAGCGGCAGAATGATCCACATTTGGTTCCTCCTGTTAGACCCTTCTTTGTACTTTCAAAATAAAAGCTACGACATTCCACCCCCCCCACACACTTTATTTTTTATTTATAAACAGAACAAATTTATTTTTATTTATTTATTAATATAAATAAATAAATAATAAAATAACTGCATTTTTCCCCAACTTTATTTTTTATTGTTAAACAACAAAACAATAATTATAAATATTAAAATAAAAATATTTTTAAACCACCAAATAGAGACAAAGATCATTGTTGTTGTCTTGTATTACTTTAAAAAAAATAAAAACACTAAATCATTAAATATATTGTCAAAATTATCTTTTTTTAAGCCATGGTAGGAAAACGCTTCTTCTTCTCTCTTTCTGTAAGATAGTCAATGTGAGTTATATTTATATGTCTATGAATAAATACTGAGGACAAACTTCTCACCACGCTCGGTCTGCGTTCTGTTTGCTCAGTTTAGTCTGTTTAATGTTTGAATGTAAAATGTTTGTGAATAGAAAAGTAGTGAACAAGTGAAAATTAATCCAGTGGCTCCTGTCCAGCAGGGGGCGCTGTTAACTTCAGCATCAACAATAAGACGCTCGAGAACGAGACGAACCCGGAAGTGAAACATCAACAGTCGGTCACGTGAGGATGCTGAAGGCTGAAGATGGAAGAAACAGACTTTAATGATGTTTTAGATGACTGGTTTATCGAGTCCCTGAAAACGTGAGAAAATAAGAAGTTTCCTCTTTGTTTTAACATGTTTTAATTCGGCTTGCTTTTAATGCACGTAGCAGACCTAAGTGATACACAACATTATCTGTTCATTAAACTTCTCTACGGTGGTCTAAGTTAAATATATCCATTACCAGTTGAAGAGTGGATTCTATTAATTAGGAACAATAAGTCGTGTTTTATGGTTACGGTAGGTGTGCTTAGCCCTGAGATAGGGAAACAATAAATATGTCATATTTTGGATGGAGTCTGGTGTGAATACTGCAGGTTTGAAGAATTCACAAGAATTCACGTGTTACCATAAAATACAAAATGTGAACATTAAACATTAAGAGTAACCTAACACTGCCACATACACGTGTAAATATTATTGTGATGTTTCTAAAGTGATCTAAATAAATACCTTCAGGTACAAAGATCTTCATGTGTATCAGCTGGAACATCCCACCCAGGTGTTGGAGTGGACGTCAGGGAAGAGTGAGTTCATACTTTACATTTTAGCAATACTCATTATCTGAAAATATTACATTTCAAATTGGTCTGAATGCACATTTGCCACACAAAATAAGCGTTAATTGCATTTAAAGTTGTATCTTTGTGTTTCCAGCCGTGTGCGTCGCAGGATTCAGTCCGACTACAAATGAAATCCTGGAGCTGCATTTGCCTCTGAAACTGTTCGCGGATGACAATAAGGTGAGAGGTTATTCCAAACTTTGGGTTTTTACAAACATCCACACGTCACTTTATGCCTCTGCTGTGTGTGTGTGTTGTGTTCAGGGTCTTTGTGCAGAGCGGGACTTTAAAGTTGTCCACGGTGGGTTCACAGACGGTCCTGTCCGCGTCCTCAGACACGTCCCAGGAACGAGGTGAGAGGGAAACAACTCACCTGGAACGAACTCTGTGTCGATTCACTTTTTCTCGTCTCTCCATTTACGTCCATTGAAAGTCGAGTTAGAAGCTCGAACTGTCGGAAAATGTTAGTTTCAAAGCTTCATTCCTGAGCTCTGCTTTACTGACGTGAAGATGAAACGTAACGCCAATTAAACACCTTTTGAAGAAGAAACCCAAAGTAGAACTGATGTTATTATTCCTCAATTCAACATTTAGTCTATGAAATGCCCCCAAAATCATCTCAATTCTCAATCAGTTTACCAAAAGACAAAGAACACAACAGTCAAAAAGCCAGAGTAATATTTTAATGTGATACGAGATGAATCGTACCGATGAGTCGTATCTTTTTAAGTCAGATAATTGAACTGTTTGCATTTTGGGGAAAATCCGTCTCTCCAAAAAACACAAGAGGAAAGAAAAGAAAAGAGATTAAAATATAAGAAAATACAACATATAGACAAATATATTCTTATATTTTAATCTCTTTTCTTTTTTATATATATATATATATACACACACAAGCACATACAGTATATAGATGGACATATATTATATGCACATTCAGTATTTGCATAAATATTTAAATATACATTTAAATATAAATGAAATAAACATTTAGAAAAAAGTAAATTGTAGAAAGTTTGTATATTTGGCTGCTTGATGATTTTACATTTTTATTTTGACGAAGCCCTTTGTACCTTCTTATTTTGACTCCTGCTGTACATCGAATAAATGAATGAATAAACTTTATTGATACATCTTTCAAAGTGCTTAAAGTTTAAAAACTTTACAAATACAACAGGACGTTAGAAAATGAGTTTCTATGATCTAAATATTACAAAAACTCATGAAAGATTAAAAACAACTGCTAGTTGTTTGTACTTTTCATATTAATGAAATTGAACATCGATCAATATTACAGCCATCAATAAATCCAGATCAACACGAAATCAATCAGCAACAGTTCTGATGTCAGATTAATCACTTTAGTCATTTCTTAAGCCAATTAAAAAAAGTTTGTGAAGTGAATATCTTTAGTTTTCTGACAGTTTGTAGTGGAGCTTGTGATGAATAGTTAATAACTTAAACAATTAAGAAAATAATCATCAAACGCAGCGATAATGAACCAGACTCTCAGTGATTCAGGAATAAGTGATGGATGATGTTGAGGGTGTAATAATGAGCATTAATGGAGGCTCAGAGTCCGTTTTTAAGGATCTTTTGTATCCGATCGTATTGAATCCAGCAGTCGTCGTCGTTTGTTGCTGCAGGTGTGTCGTTACCAACGACGGGCTGACCTCCGACCTGCAGGTGTGGAGCGTCGGGGGAGACGACAGCGGTGAGTTCAAGTCACCTGAGAGAAAAGACGACGTTTGATTATTGTTAATATTTCCAGAATACAAATAAGTTTTATCATTCGGATTATATTTGTAAAAAAAGTAACCTTTTCTTTAAACTTTGTGTTACTAGTGAATTGAGTTGAATCTGAAATATGTGGCGTTTTCCTCACAATGTGATTGGTCGTCTCGCTCGTCCAATGACAGACGTGATCAGGTTGACGGGGCGTGTCGAGGGGAGGAAGAGGAGGAAGAGGAGTGTTTCAGAAGGAGGAAGCTTCAGGGTCGCAGCTCGACTCTCCTCACAAGTTCTTCATGGAGCTCAGAGCAGCGACGTCCAGCTGACTCAGCTGACCTCAGGACAGATCCTCTACTCGCTGGGTAACACTGAGACACGTGAACGCTCATTCATCTTCACGCTCACTTATTAAACACGCATTTCATGTCTCTGTTGGAAGCTCCTCAGAGCGGCACAAACAAGACATGTTATTACTGTTCTAACCTGTTACACCAGCTAACTTTACATTTACTGTCTTAGTTTGTGATAACTTCTATCAATGTAACTTAATTCAGGTCAGAAGAATAAGAGTGAAGTGAGTGGATATCACAATACAGGGTTTATCAGAGTATTATCAGAGGTACACACGAGCAAGAAACACAATCTTGTTCCCTATGACACACAAACACAAAGTCGAACTCTTTGTTAGGATACAATATATATCGATTCTTTATGTTATTCCAGTATTCAAGGATCGTTTAATCTCATTATGAAACTACAACAAAATGCAGTTGTAGCTCATTTGCTACACAAGAAAAACCGTGGATTGTTCTAGCGCTGTTAAAAACAAATTAAAGGAATTTCATAACTTATACTTGTGGATTAGCACCAAACCGATATTGTTAAGAGAACGTTGGCTGCTCGTCAGACTCTTGTCCTTTTTCGTCTGACAGAGACGGACTCGGATGATCCTCTGAGCTCTTTACATTTCGTGGACGACGTCGTCTTCCTCGCCGGCTGCTCCAACGGGAACGTTTACGTCGCCGACACTCGGACGTCTGCCGCTCCTCAGCTTCACCCTCCACCAGCGTCCTCGGGCGAGTCCGTCCTCTGGTGCACGGACGCGTCCTCCTGCAGCGTCGTCAGACTGTCCTCCGCTGGACAGGCCGTGATTTCAGACCTGAGGAACCCTGCAGGAGCCGTGAGTCGCGCTCAGCTGGACGTCCAATCGGATCGCTGCAACCCGGATGCCAGAGCGTCGTGGGCTCCGGCGCTGGACGGCTGTATCGCGGTGTCGGGTGAGTTTACATACATGAGATGCATGAGAATATCTATACCGCCTATGGAATGACAGCCAGTTAGCTTAGCATAAAGACTGGAAATAAAGGGAAAGTGTTAGCTTTGTTCAGTGCAAAGGTAAAAATCTCAGAGTACTGACCCCGGTACGCCAACTGACGTTTCCTCTAAACTGTTAAAGTTATAAGACATAATATATTAGTTTTTAACTGCTCACCTCTCGCTGCAGGTTTCAGTGGAGCGGTTCAGATCTACAACACATCGGTCTGGCAGATGGAGTCTCGGGAAGTCCGGCCTCTGTTCGAGCACCGCGGTCACGCCGTTTCCTCGCAGCCCGGCGACGACGTGTTCGTCACCTCCCACGTCTGGCATCCCGAGCGGCCGAGGACGCTGCTGTCTGCGGCCTCGGACGGCTCCGTCCACGTGTGGGACTGGATCGACCAATCGGCTGCCAGCTGCTGACGGGTCAAAGGAGAACTGATCATCTGATTTAGGAGATACAAACATGCCGTCTCCTTTCTTTATGATGGGATGTAGGTTGGACTCTAACCTTTTGTGGACTGACCCTTTAAAGGACTATTCCCTCTGTATGAGTTGCCTCTATTTAAACTGTTAACAGTGAGAAGTGAGTTCACACCAACAAGAAGAAGTGAAGTGTGTCACGTGTCAAAGATAGTTTCAGGTCAGAAGAGCTTTTAGGATATTTTGTCTGGCAAATGTTGTATGAAAATAAAACGTTTCAAATGTGTTTGTTTTGTACATGAACAATAAAAGCTGAGTTTCAATATATTGTGTGTGTGTGTGTGTGTGTGTGTGTGTGTGTGTGTGTGTGTGTGTGTGTGTGTGTGGGGTTGGTTCTTCAGCTTACCTCAGGGGCTGAGCGGTACCCCGTAGAAGAGGACTCTCTCTCTTTTGGTTCTTTGTCCGGATCGAGATGAAAAGATGGAGCCGTAGAAAATAGTTAAGCTTTAACTTGTTTATTTAAATCAATTCAAAGTATATATTTCTTTGGTTGCAACTATAGAGAACAAAATGGTTCACAAACAGTTTGCAACACCCGAATAGAATCAAACCTTCACCAGTGAGCAAAGTGTTGTGACAAAAGTCCGGAGAAAAGTTCAAATTCAATATAACACGAAGCCTTGCACCTTCCCTTTCCTCTGCCAGCGCACAAGCCTCCAAACAAAGAGCGTTGAATAGTTCAAAGTCAAAGGTTAGTGTCAGCCTGAGCCCTGGAGGAAGTGCAGCCCTCACGTGTCTGTCTTGAGAGACAGCACATACTATAATAGACATCTAGAAATCTAAAGTTTGTCCTGAGGGTGGCGCTAGAGGAAAGGTCTCATCCTCTGTCCTTACTGGCTCTCTCTGTTAATATAATTAGTATGATTATTCCAAATATTGTGTATGTATTAGTATTATTAGTCACTATTATTAAGTACAGTGATGATAACTGTGTCCCTGGTAGGAGGGACTAAGACGCAAGGAAAGGGTAACAGGGTTAACAGACTTGGGATGTACCCTAAAAGACTTGGGATGTACCCCCCAGAATGCAGCATGACCCGGATATTGACAGTTTGTCAAGCCGGAAGAAGAGCGAGGTCCACAAGTTTCAATATCTTAGAGTAACTAATATTATTTAGAAAATATGAGCCAGTTGTTTTGTTTTTTGTTTTGTTTTGTTATTCATTCTCTTGATTTTTTAAAAAATTGTATTTGTTATCCTGATACGCACTCCATACCAGTTGGTGGCGGTAATGCACCAATTCATTGTTTGCCAACCGCCGATATACCTCAAAAAAAGAAGAGGAAGAAGAAGAAAGAAGGTCCACAGTTGTGTGCAGCAGGTCTGGTTCTCTATTTCACAAAGTTATTTTCTAATAGAGAACCCATCGCTATCGAGCTACTTATATGTCCACAAACACACGAAGAACAATTTTGCCGTTGAGAGACATTCATATCTAGAAAAAATGAACCATTGAGTTGGCATAGTAACCACGGCTGACGGTTAGCGAGCTAACGGCTAACTGGCGGTTGACGTCAACATCCGCTAATGTCTAAAGCGTTTAGTCGGAACTAGTTAGCTTTTATGACATTCACGAGCTAATGTAAGTAATTAGTTGTGCATTTGTCTTCTTTGTTCAGAGTTCTGTGTCATCAGCTTGTAAATCTCTTGCAAATTAATGTGGAAAATTAAGCAAATGTTGTTTTTTCCACGTCACTTAAAGTTAATTCATTAATCTTAGGTTCTAACTAGTTAACTACGCAAGTAATAGTAATATTAATACTAGTAAATAAATATATAATATAATGAAAATGTATTTATGTTATATAATGTATTTTTAATATTATATAAAATATATATATATAATAGTAATTATTATGATCATATAATAGTACTGCATTTGAGTACAAATACGACTGAATTTCCTTTGTGTTGCATATTGACAATAAATAATCCTCGAATACTTTTCCTACTTTACTTTAAGTACACTTAGCTATTAGTACTTACGTACGTTTACTTAAGTACGGTGTTGAATGCAGGACTTTTATTTGTAGTTATTGTTACTTTTACTTCAGTGAATCCACTGGTTAGAACCACACATTTTAATAATGGAAACCCTCTTGTAGTAGAAAGATGCTTTTCACCCTCATTGACCTCTCTCATACTTAACAACATTATTTAATAAGATAAAAAGTCTAAATTCTATGAACAATTTAAGATATAGTGATGTGATGTGATGCGTTCAAGTGCCTCTCTTTAGTTCTTGCTTTTAGTTTGAAGGTCTCTGGTTATAATATTGAAGTTATACATTGAAGTCCTGCAAATAAAGACAGAGTTTGATAACGTTTTTCTTTTCTCGCAGGATGATCCACTTAAACTGGTGTCAGCTGATACAAAACGGGACTACAAAGGGTGAAGACCGGTTGAGGAGGTCAGCATAAGCACATCTACCCCGAGGGAACGTTACTTCTGACCTCTGAACCTCCGTAACCATGTCGGACATTACGCTGAACGTGAGCTACGCTGATGGCTCTGCACGGAGGAGGCCTCAGAGAGGAACCCGAGGGAGATACAATAGGTTTCACAATAGGATGCATGCTATCGAGCAGAGGGGCCTCCTGCAAGGTAACGATACGCACAACCACAGAGAGAGACAGCCCGGACCCTACCCACCTCCACGCCAAAATGGCACTTTTATGCACGGCGCAGGTTCACCGCATCCACGCGGCACAGCCGGCGCTTCCCACTTTAGCCACAAGGCTTCGACGTCCACACAACACCTGCCTTCCAGGACTGCGAACAACAGAGGCTGCCGTGGAAAGCCAAAGGAGCTGGTGCACAGAAAACCGGCGACCACCGCCCACCGGCCCTCAGCGTCGTGCAGCCATAAACCCACTGCCGCCGCCGCGCAGACTTCAGCGGGAATCCCCACAAAGTACCTCGCTCTTGACTGTGAGATGGTGGGTACGGGGCCCAAGGGGAGCATCAGCCAGCTGGCCCGCTGCAGTCTGGTGTCCTACGACGGAGACGTGGTTTACGATAAATTCATCAACCCCTCCGTGCCCGTCACCGACTACCGCACCCGGTGGAGCGGCATCCGGCGCAGTGACCTCGTCAACGCCACGCCGTACACTGAGGCCAGGAAGGAGGTGAGGAGATCATTCTATTATCCAAGTGTGTTTTCTCTGTTACCTCTGTCACCGTTACCACTGCAGGAACATATCACAATGTAACCACACATGTAGCTGTTTGTTCAATTCATTTATTTATCATTTCGTGCCTAACAATGGAAATGTGTACATGTGGTGTATGTCGTATCATTTTCCATCCAACTCAAAGATGGTGGAATACTTTGCCTCCTAAGAATTTGTTTGTCATGTTGACGGATTAGAAAAACGTTTCACCCCACAGTCAAAAGACGTTATTTGCGGCAACCTCCGGTTCTGCCGAGTGAAGCAAATTCAGTGTCTTAAAACCTGCATTCTCTCTAGTGTCCACCAGGGGGCGACTCCTCTGGTTGTATAGAAGTCTATGAGAAAATGACTCTACTTCTCTCTTGATTTATTCCCTCAGTAAACATTGTAAACATGAGTTTATGGTCTCAATCTCTAGTTTCAAGTCTTCTTCAATACAGCATGATGTTCATTTAGTAAATGATGGTCCATTTAGAGTCAAACAGACAATAAAGCAGGGGATGCTTTAGGGCGGGGCTTACTGTGATTGACAGGTTAGTTTTATGTCCATTGACAACAAGGATTTCCTGCAGTGTAAACGTGCTTGTTGCTCGTCTATAATAAAACTTTGCACATTGTCACATTATTTTATTTTATTTTTTATAAACATTTTTAAATGTAATGTTCTGAATACATCAGATTGCTTCCCGCGTATCAACAGTCTGTTTACTATGAAAAATAATTAAAACTGTGCGTTCAGTTTTCCTAAACCTAAAACTGTCCTTTAAATAGAATGTCCACCTGTCACAGTGAAGCAGTAGCTGTCAGTCTTTCACTGTTCATCTCTTCTTCTGCAGATTCTGAGGCTGCTCATGGGGAAGGTAGTGATCGGTCATGCCGTCCACAACGACTTCAAGGTCCTCGGTTACTCTCACCCGGGCGTCCTGACCAGAGACACGTCTCGGATCCCGCTGCTCAACCAGAAGGCCGGCTTCGCCGCCACCGAGTGCGCCTCGCTGAAGAGACTCACCAAGGCCGTCTTCAACCGGGACATCCAGGTAAGGAGTCGCTCTCATGTCTGCATAAACCTGCAAGTCACTTTAATGTAAAGGAGTGTGAATGCTGCTGCATCCATGTAAAGGCCACAGCAACACTAGGTTTAATATATGCAAGGACTAAATACACGTTTTAAGATGAGATACAACTGTATTCATCCAGGGGGAAACTGTTGCAGTACAAAGTATGAAAGAGTCCAAATAACAACAAAATATAAACAATGAACGTTATCAATAAGTTAAACTAAATGTTACAGGTTAACTGTACCACAGATATGTAAGCCGTATATAGAAAGAAAACATCCAAATAGACCAAATAGAAATTAGGTGTTTATTTTACGACTTTGTCTAATTGCGTCTGTAGATTTCTCCAAAAGTTTGCATTAGATAATGCCTCATTTGCATACTTTAACACGCATCAAGAAGTGCTACCCTGAGCCTTCCACCCAGCACTTATTGTATTCGTATTAGTTTGTTGCACTTATTGTATTCGTATTAGTTTGTTGCACTTATTGTATTCGTATTAGTTTGTTGCACTTATTGTATTCGTATTAGTTTGTTGCACTTATTGTATTCGTATTAGTTTGTTGCACTTATTGTATTCGTATTAGTTTGTTGCACTTATTGTATTCGTATTAGTTTGTTGCACTTATTGTATTCGTATTAGTTTGTTGCACTTATTGTATTCGGTTGTTTCTACGCTGTACGTTTGCTCTGGTTTATGCTCTTAGATGCTTGTTTAACAAAGGAAATGCACTTATGACTTCTGGTGACTAGTAGTTCTCTTGAATACCGATGTTGACTACACTTATTGTACGTCGCTTTGGATAAAAGTGTCTGTTAAATGACTGTAATGTGATGTAAATGTACAAAAAAATAATTGAGGTAAACAAAACAATTTTTACATTTTTCGCAGACGGTAATCGGTGCTTTTAACACCCGTAGAACAGCCTCGATAGCATTGTTGTCATTACTACATGGTTCCGGCGCACAGCTGACGACCCCTTTAGTCCCGCCCCTGCCACTGATTGGCTAATCGTGAGTCCCTCCCGCTGTCCTCATTGGTCAATGACCTTTTAATCGAGAAACCGCCGTTCCATGTCACGATGCCGGACTAATCAGTCGACTAGAGCTTGGTGGAGTGGGCGGATTCAAAGGCTCAGTAGCATTCCATACACCAAACCTCCAGGTCTCATTCCTGTCTTTATTTTGAAGGTTATCAGGAGTTATCAGGACGGGGTTGGAAGGAATTCCTAAAAAAAGAACGAAACAAGTGGCTAAAGTCAGCTTTACTCATGACGGAGTAAATAGAGATAAACCGCATCTTAAAGGAACCTCGTAGAGTTGTGAGTGTTTAAAACCAGACCCCTTTCTCTCTTGTGTCCTCAGACCGGGAGGAAGGGTCACTCTTCTGTGGAGGACGCCAGAGCCACCATGGAGCTTTACAAAGTGGTGGAGGAGGAGTGGGAGAGGACACTAGCATCCAAGTCACAGGCCTGCTAGTGAAGAGAAGAGGCGACGAGGACATTAAACTGGGTTTAAATTGACGTTTTGTGGTTTCAGAGTGACTGATCTTCTCTCTTCTGCTGTCCTGTTGACAAAAGAATGAAGAAACCCAGAACACTTCATCATGGGAGGAGAATATAACGAGAGTTGGCGTCAGACGCGTAGCTCTGACCTTTCGGTTCCAGCGGTTCTTTCTCAGGGTTTGCATTATGTTTATAAAGGTGCTCCTGCCACTAGGGGGCAGTCATGTCTTAATCCTAGCAACAAAACTACATCATGAATGATGATGCATCATGTTTTAATGAAATCAGCTGTCAATTTAAAGGCCACTAAAAGAGATCACTTCTCAGTTTAGATTTCTTTTATATTTTTGAATCATCCTAAAGTAAAGATTTGAGACGAAATGCTGCTTTGATCAACAGAAGATGTTCTTCAGGGAGGTTACCAGTTTAACAAAGTTAGTCCTACATGTGGCCTTTATGGATAACAAATAGTTTGAATGTTTTTTTTTTAATGTAAATGTTTGAAAAAGAATGCGAGAAAAACCCAGAATAGATTTCTAGAAAGAAGGCGGTATTAAGCAAAGTAGTACCTCAACAACACATGATTAGATAATCCCATGAAGCCCACATCCGTATCTTTACGAGCCTATCCTGTAAAGATACTTTAACACCTGATTTCCACTTTATGTTAAAGGTACACGTGGTAACCTCTGTGGTAGCTTGGTCCCTGATGTTCCTCATAAACTGTCTTAATGAGACTTTTACTTGACTCACCCAGCATCCAGTTCTCCTTCTGACCTCCGGTCCATGTAACTCTGCTGTTCTTTGAAAGATGGATGTGCTTTCCTTCAGAGTTTCCAATGCAACAGCGGACGAGTTCAGTCGTCTGCTGTAGATTCAGCCTCGGTGCTTCGCCCCAATAAATCACTACCACACCATCATTTTGATGTAGCGTCGTCTGAAGCCGCATTTTACACCGAGAGTCAGCAGTGAGGGGTGATCTGGTCTAAATGAACGTTAAGCGTTAGCTCTTATTCAGCACCACTGTTCATGCCATCTTCATTTAATCGTACCGAGAGGTCTTTCTAACACTTTGTCCTCCACATTTCTATCAGCACCTCTCGACATTGTAACCTTCATGGCGGTAGGATTTATTGCATTTAGATGCCATCAGTCTCTCTGTTTATCTAATAAACTGGCGACTGAAATGAGCAGGGATTTAAAGTTTAACTGTATTTTCTTGTTAAAGTATTATGACACATCTGAATGTCTCAGCAGAGTGAAATAAACAGTGAGCGTTTGGGCATTTTATCCACATTAATAATGACATTTTAATGCAAATATCTTCTGATTTAAGGTGAAAGATGTTACATAAAAACGAGTATCATCAAAGTCTAAAAATAAGACTATTTAACTGACTTCATCAGCATTGTTGCTGATATTTTGCTACAACAGATTTAGCTTGTTGACGTTGAAACTCTGAATTTCTGGTCTTTACTTTCTTTGATTGTTTTTTTTAAAGTCAGTTTGAGACTTTTATTTTGTCAATGTTCTTGCATTTGAAAAAGTAAAGAAGGGTTTTATAGAAACAAGACTCATAGTTTACTGCAGCTGTGAGGATTTACTCGGGTACAGTGTTGCTTTGAGCTAAATGCTAACATCGGAATGCTAATTTGCTCACAATGACGATGCTAATATGCTGATAATTAGCAGTGACGATGTTCATCGTCCCAGTTAACCTGTTAGCATGCTAACATTAGCACTAAACTCAAGGAACAGCTGATGAATGTTGTTAGTTCTGCGGGTATTTGTTCATGAATCAGAAGTTGAGACGTTTCACTAGATGAGTGAAGACTTTGACCAGCTGGTGGCGCTACAGGCAAAGTCAGAAGATCACCAAAGTTATTAGGATTCATCCTCTTGAGGACCGTGAATGTCGGCAACATTTCACGGTGACTCCTCCAATAGTTGTTGAGATATTTTGGTTAGAAAGCGGTGGACGGACAGACCGTTGTCATCATAGAGACACATTAGCGAGGCTGAAGTTCGTATAAGAAACATTTCAGAATCCCTCTTTCTGCCACTGCGTGTCTCAATCTTCAAAGCAGATCTTCAACTTTCTACTGAGAGAACAGACGAAGATTAAATGTTTGACTTGACTTGTGTCATTTTCCCGCTCTGTCCAGGTCCCACCTCTCTTTCTCCTCAGGCTCATCAAACAGCTGCATCGTGGACTGTTTCCCTCCTCAGACAGCACACTGCAGTACATATACCGTTGTACATATAGTATATATATATATATATATAAATACTATATGTTGGACTCGTCTTCCTCCTCACCTACCCTCCCTCACACCAGAAGTCGTCTTTGGATCTTATAAAGTACGTCACTTGCTCTGACTGTTGCTTAATCACGTGGAATCATTTAATTGTGTCCACCTATTGTACTTTCCACCGGTATTATTTTCGTCCATGTGGTGACATGATGCCGGTCTGTTGCATCACAGCCTCACGTTGCTCCACTTTCTGTCTCCTCCGACAAAACGTTTGTCCTCAAAGGTGAGCGATCAGCACTATTTCCCTGCTGTGAATTCAACACCTGCTCATTAATTATACAGCATGCCATCCTTCCTGACCAAAAAATAAATAAAAAAATAGCCACAGAGACACAACTGCTGGCACAGAGAAGAAGCTCATTAAAGAGGCTCCAACACCAGCAATGAATCACCGGCTCGTTCTCATTTTAAATCAGGTATACGACTGGAAGACTTTTAAAGAAAGTGTGAGAATACTGAAAGAAAAGATTCAACACAATCCTGCAGGTTTCTGTTAGAATGAAGTAGTGAAAGGTGTCCTGAGGTGAAGACAAGTCCCGTGTCTGTTCTTTGTCTGCTGTCCAAACTAGCAGCTGAAAACCTCCTCGGTACCAGCAGATAGATGCCAAAGCCTCCGATGGTCACAGTCTAAAGGAGGCAGTGGAGTCCCCTGAGCTGGAAATACTCCTCAGTGTTTCAGGTCGTAAATAGAGAACAGAAATAAACCACACAAGCAGAAATCTGGAACCACGGACGAAAAGTAGAGAAAAACCAAACGTTTGGCTTCGCAGCTTCTTCCCTCTGTTTGAAACAGGCCAAGCTTCTTTTTCTTTTTACTTGTGGGACAAATACAGAGAAATATAAAGGAATCACGGGCCAAACAAATATAAATGTGTAGTTTTCAAGCAGTTACACTGCAAGAAAATCTGAGTTTCTAGAGCAGAAAACAACACGTGCAATAGAAAATGCAATGGCCACACTCAAGAAAAGATGAGTCTCCTTTTCCGTCTTTGCCACATTGGATTCAATCCAGTAAACAAACTATCAAAGTGTACACAGATCCCTGTACCTTCAATGTGATTGACCATGTTGGACTGAGGACAGACTGGGCAGACCGGGGCTAGCTGTATAGCATGCTAATGCTAACCTGACTACGATGACCGGACGTCCCGGTTCGTCCTGAATCGTTCCGGCTTTAATGCCGGATGTCCAGAGTCCCGACAAATATCTGTGGGACACCAAACTGTCCCGGTTACCACCAGAATTAAAATAGTAATAATTATAATACTATATGTCAGTTGTTTATCATGTTCTGTCCCACTCGTTATCACTGAACCTAATATAAAAACATAAACACTGCACACAAATTGAATCAATCAATGTCTCGTTGTCGAGGCTGTAGCTATGACACTTGCGGCTCTTTCTGACAGAACCTGTATAAACGGTTAGCCGTCACAGCGATAGACAACAGAACTCCTTTGGTGCGTGCATAAAGGCATCCATGAACATGTGGTACACTTAAGAGTCCTGGACTCAGGGTTTGAAACTAATGTCTTTACCATTAAAACCCTGAGTGTTGGACATGTGTGTACCCAGAGCCTAGAAATAACTATTCAATCTGAACTCTGAACACTTGCTGCTGAAAGTAGACGTCAGATTGTCTGTTTCATAAGTAGGGGTGGGTATCGTTAGGATTTTATCGATACTGCTTATCGGTTTGTTTTGATTATTTTAGGAGAAAATGAAGAAAATAATCAACTTTATTCTTCTTCTATGTAAACAAACAGCCTTTCTTGAGCAGCAATGCAAGAAGTTCTAAAATCTTTATCTCAGCAAAACAATGATCTCAGTGATTGTCTTTCATCGATGATCCTGTTCTTCTGATCAAACTCCGTATGACATCACTAACGTATGACATCACCACCGTTACCTGACGGCTGCTCCACAAACAGACTGACGTTCTGCTTGTTGGTCACATGTTGTGATGAACTTACTTGTGAGGGTTTCATTGTGTTTGAGACGACCAGAGTTCTCAGATGTTTCCTTCTCTCTGATCATGATGCGAGTCTCACGCTGTACTGAGACAAAGAGACAGCGACAAAGAGACAAAGAGACAGAGAGACAGAGAGAGAGGACGTCTGAGACAACGACGTCTCACTCCAGAACTAAGAAAGTACCGATAGCAGAACCATGAACTCTGGACCGCATCAATACTCCGGGTTTTTACTCATAAGGTTCCAAAAAATGTCAAATACCAAATTAATTTGTCAGAAGGAGCGTCTCGGTTGATCAAACACACTTTACTTGAAGCCCACTGAGGCCTTAATAAGGCGTCATGTGAAGCCCTTTCACTTTAGTAACCTTAGACCTCTGCAGCTTTTTGGGTTAAAGACAAAAAAATATTGCACCGCAACATGTGATTTAAGTCTAGATTATCCCCCCTTACTGCTTATCCCTTCTAAATCTCCTTGTGCAGGGCCAATAATGTGAATAATTTGAATTGATGCCCACGTATTACCTCCATAAGTAAAAGCCAGAGCTTTAAAACCAGAAGAGGCTTTGGATTTTCTTCTGCGAATGTGTTGTTATGTTACATTTCCTCCTTCATATTTAAGGCCAATAAACAAATTGAAACATCTTTCTTTCCTTTCTTTTTTTTGGTAATCTAGACCTTATGTTGAATGCAATTACAAATTATTGATTTATTATTATTGTCCACATTTGAAATGAAAGAAGATTAAGTGTTCACCTGCCGCATTAATAAGTCCTTGAAATACATGAAAGAGCGCCGTTGGTCTCATTAGGCAGCACTATATGGATTTGATGGGGATTTATTACCCCCTGGGTCGAGTTATTGGGAGCTTGACTCTGCAGATTACCTCTTTTTTTCATTCACACATCATGTTAGTCACGGCCCAGCATCAGCCGCATAATTCGGCTTTTATTGCAAACTGCAGAGCCATCGGGAATTTGTCCACTTTTGCACGTTGGCAGTTAACCTCTAACGTAGACGGAGCCCAGAGAGGGTTGGAGGCTAAGACTGAAAGCTGCCGAGGAGGACGTGGAAGTCTCCATGTTGTCTTTTTTGGGACACCAGTTAGCTCGCACGGATGTTTTACGTGCGGTTTACTGATGTTTTAAAAGGTTTTTTTTAGCCGTGTCCAGTGGGCATTGAAGAAGGAGAAGAATGTAGATTCATTCAATGTGACCAACATGCTCAATTCCATCCTCACTCTAACATTCATAGAGCTCATAGGTTCATTGTTTCGTAGCCCCTCGAATCAATATGTACAACGAGTAATTACCATCTAGTAGAAAACATCTGTTGATTTTTCTTTGGGAAGTCCAATGCACTTCCTCAAAGGTGCTCAATACGGAACAGATTGCCTCTGCAACATGTAGCCGGCGGCTAGGAGCCAGATACCAGTTGATAAAAACGGGACACATCTGGTTTTGAAGCCATTTTTCTTTTGCAACCAGTGAACAGGAAGTGACCACATCTGGACTGAGGAGGAGTGACGTAGAGACTTATACGTCTCTGGTAGAGACCTGTCAATCACCGTGTAGCCCCGCCCCTAAAGCATCCCCTGCTTTATGGTCTGTGTGACTCTAAATGGACCATCATTTACTAAATGAACATCATGCTGTATTGAAGAAGACTTGAAACTAGAGATTGAGACCATAAACTCATGTTTACAATGTTTACTGAGGTAATAAATCAAGAGAGAAGTAGAGTCATTTTCTCATAGACTTCTATACAACCAGAGGAGTCGTTAGTTTTGTTGCCTTAAATAAAAAACATAGTTATTTTAAGCCCAACCATGATGTTTTCCTCAGCCTAAGTGGGTTTGTTGCCTAAAACTAACTTCTTTTTTTTTAACGTAATGTCATCCCGGACAGTGATTTTTCTCCTCGTTGGGAACAATTGTCAAAAAGACTTGTTTGCTATATTAATTCCATACATATTGAATTTAAAAGACTTTCAAAGTTGTTTAAATTCGGACAGGGAATGAATCCCAATGCAGCTTCGTGTCTGTCTTGCTGAAATTATACATTAGCATCAGTTTGTTCGCTCCTCTGCCCCCTAGTGGCCATAAAAAGGTCAGATATTGCAGCTTTAATTGTGATTTATTATCACCTAAAATAGGGCAGTTCAAGGTCAATGCACAACACACCTCATTAAATCAAATCATAATAGTTTTGGGAACCACTTAGCTTTAACTGTACAAACAGAAACTCTATAAGCACCCTTCTTTTGTTCTTCACCCTCAGCAGGATTATGATTTTCCAGGCTGGAGGAGGAAGAGGAGGAGGAGGAGGAGGAGGAGGAGGAGGAGGAGGAGGAGGAGGAGGAGGAGGTGTTGGTCTTTTAACACTGCCTTCACCCCAGTTTCTCCTCTCTTCACCTCCTCTCCTCTCGGCGGTTTGGGTTGTCGGTCAAAGCCGACGTCGGTCTTTGTGACGCAGGAGGACTTTGAGTCTAAAAAACGGACACAAACCTCCGACGTGCACCTGTCCGGAGGCTCCGCGAGGACACGACCTACTGGATCCACACCGAGAGTTGAGCCTGATGAAGATGAAGTGAGTCCATTACATCTGTTCCACATTATTAGACAGGAAACATGACTGTTAAACGATACTTTCAGCTCTGTGCATTCAAGTGCTCTATTGAAAACACACAGGTCGCATTTCTGATCAACCGTTTACTCGTTTAACTCGTTAATGGTCCCAATATTATATATTATTATTATTATTATATTATATATAATCGTAAATCAAAAGAATGCGTGGTTGGGCTGCACATCCAGATATAAAATACAGCATCAGCTGCTGCAGAATCACTGTGTTTCCACAGACATGAGTATTAATATATCTGAGTTACAGTACTAATGTAAAAATAGGTAAAATCAACTTAAATTCAAAGTAAAAGTACAGAAGTTTCATCTATAAATTATACTTAAAGTACCAGAAGTGCTCATTATGCAGAAAGCCTTCTTTTAGAGTTTATCATGTTTATTATTATTAATGCATGAACATGTAAGCATTTGAATGTTGTCATTGGTCAAGGTGGAGCTATTTTTTATTGAGTTTGTATTATATAAAACTTGCACAGTAACTCGTATCTGTAGCTGTAAAATGAATATTTTAGATATATTTTAAATATATCTCTATGACATGTGTGGAACTTAAAAATGTGCATCAAAATGGAATAATCGAGTAAGTACAAGTACCTCAAAGTTGTTTTTAGGGACACTTAGTTTGGTTTAGTTCAGGCCAAATCAGGACATCATGAGACGTCTTGAATGTGTTTAAGAATATGTATCTCTCCATAGATTACCTCGTTTAAACTCACTATAAATGATTCTAAAACTAAAGCAGAAGATAAAACCTCTGAACACCCACACAGGTGCTTTCAATTATTCTGGCTGATTAGACTTCTCAGGTTGAAGGGAGCTTTTAATGGGAATTAATTCAGTCACAAAGCATCTACTGATAAAAAATTATAAAGGTGTTCAACAAAGCGAACAGTTTATTAAAGCCAACACAGTTCTGAAACATCTAATCAACCAGATCAACTGAAAAACACCCGTGTGAGAGTTCAGAGGCTTTATTGGAAAAAAAATGTACATTTTCATCTGAATTGATACAAAACCCAAAATGTTTTGTGTGCATCCGTAAATATAATGAATATACTGTATATATGTATATATATATATGTATATATATAGTATACAAACGATGATCCAGCTTTTGAGTAGTGGGGATGTTCGCTGTGTTACATCTTTCTATTTAGCCCGTTTAAGGCAGTGCACAGTATACAATAAAAAAGCTGATTATAGCTGTGATTTAGTGAGAGAGTCTGAACTCGTTTATTCGATTCATGAGTTCAGAAACAAGGCAGGTCACTCAGGACAAAAACAGAAATGAAGGCACAAGGCTGTTCATCTAAAAATCAATATTTCTTCTGGCTTCACGGAACTTTTATGAGTTTCTGCTCATTGTTCTTGTTCATTTTTATATTGTTTTCAGAGCAGGTATAGAAGCTCAGCAGCAGACAGACTCAGTCAGAGACTAGCTGGTGAACAAAGTGGAGCATTTGTCAGAGAAGACTGTAATTTCACCTCAGGAGGTGGTGGAGACCAAAAACGGAGATAAAAGAGAGAAAATATCAGATTTAGATTCATTATATGACACAAACACAAAGTCTGTTTGCTAACACGTTCACGATATCAGCTTAAAAGGTGATGACATATCAGTGGTGTGGCAAAAAAAATACATTTTAAATTAAAATCAGTTAAAATAGCTAAAATAGGAGCTGAGCGTCTATTCTCTGCTGCACGTTCTGCGTTTTGTTTCTGGTCGCTGAGAGTTTTCTTTGGGTAAATGTCTGCGCTCGTCACTTTTTACCCATCCGTCAGTCGGGCAGTGAAGGAAGGGTGGGACCACAAAGACGTGATCAGATGTGTTTTATTAAGAGTATGTTGTGGTATTATAGCTACGCTATTGTTTTTAGGATTATTTTGTTTACTGTGGACTTCATGTTGTCCTCATGTCTGAAGCACTGGACCAAACAAATATCCCCATGTTGGATAATAAAGATATTAAAGTCCTAAATCTGAACAACAAAATCTCATCAGCCTCATAGACCGGCAGGTCCGCTCTCTCTCTCCCTATACAGGCTTCATCCTGAGCAAGTACTCACATTTGTATTTCAGCGGACTGACTCTAAATGGACCATCATTTATTAAATGAACATCATGCTGTATTGAAGAAGACTTGAAACTAGAGATTGAGACCATAAACTCATGTTTACAATGTTTACTGAGGTAATAAATCAAGAGAGAAGTAGAGTCATTTTCTCATAGACTTCTATACAACCAGAGGAGTCGCCCCCTGGTGGACACTAGAGAGAATGCAGCTTTAACACACTTTAGCATCGGAGCACGTGTCCTGTTTGGTTCTGACTCGTTCTACCAGCTGACTGTCGGACTAAAGTTGTTAGAGAACACGAGGGATGTGCTCACTTCTCTTGGTTCATGTTACAACTCTGTAGGCCTGAATGTACTGAAGTTAGTTGTTTAAAGATCTTTCTGGAAAGACCAGACAAGAGACCTTTACAACAGTCCATCCTGCTGGAGATGAAGGGGTTATTTTCTAATTCTTGTTTGGACGTGAGACCTCAAGTTGCTGCTATTTGTTTGAGATGATAAAACCTTGTCGCGGCTGCTAAAGCTCAGTCTATTAAACTCAAGCTGAGCAGTGTCTTTGAGTCTTTGTCTCAGAATACAATGATTTCTGTCTTGTAGGAATGGGAAGAAAGGATGCAGTTCTTTAGGCCTCGTGTTTTAGTCTCAGTGACTGACGGTTCAGTTGGCTATGAGCAGGTTAACGCAGCTAACGAAGCGTCTCCTCAGTAGCATCAGTGAGTTTGTGACTCAAAATATAAAATGAGAGCAGACCAGAGTTTTGTTGTTTGCTGTTTTTTTTTTTTTTTTTTGTCACCCTGTCTGAGGTATAAGCCCTTAAAGCTCACCGCAATTATGCTTAGTCAGCTTTTGGCCTGCAGACTAAAACACACACACACACACACACACACACACACACACACACACACACACACACACACACACTTACACAGTTGTGTTTTACGTTAAAGGACCTTACATTGATTTACACACATTGAATTCTACACATTGTGTTAAAAATATTTGGATATATAAAACCAACGTCTCCCGACTCTGCAGACTTTGGAGAGAGGAGCATCAGTGAAGACGTGTCAGTAACTCTGAGGTTTAGTTACTCTTTAACCTAAACATAACCTTTATGTCTCCACCACAAGAGTAATACAGACTGACACACACACACACACACACACACACACACACACACACACACACACACACACACCAGAGCCTCGTGGCGTATGGCTTTTGCCACTTCTGTAATAGTTTTGCCGTGCGGCACTCGGAGTCAGCGGCTAACAGCTAACACGACGCGGCTGCTGCTGCTGCTGCTGCTGCTGCTGGAGGCCGACTCGTTTCATGACCTTAACGTCTCTCTCAGTCTCTTTCTTCTTCTTCTCTGCCACTCTTTTCTGTGAGAGGTCTCTCGGTTGCTTCCAGCCCTCCCCGGCTGCTCCTTGCTTCCTGTCAGATTGTGTCAGTCAGGATGGGGGGGGGTTAGGGTTGCCCCTGGAGACGGGCCCACCGAGTCACTGGAGGTGGCGTGATGAGGGAGCGGTGGCGTCGGGTCCATCCCGAGCGAGAAACCTGAAAGAGGCAAAGAGAGGCTGTGTTCGTCTTTGTGGTCTTTGTGTGGAACACGGAGTCTGGAGGGTTACGGGTCCCTCGGTTCCTCAGCGTTTATTGATTTCTTTATTTTTTTAATCTCAATTTGAATTTGCACATTAAATCTGAACCCTTTAAAAAATCCCTTATTGAAGCCATTCAGGTTTAGCGCTCAATATTTGTAAGTTATGACTAAAATATGGTATTGATTCTACAATAACATGATATAACTACAATAACGTGGATATATGTTGGGTATATAACAACAGCAATGAAGACAATGAAATGTAGTGAAATGACATTTGGTTCACTTTCCCACTTAAAGTCCCACATCTACTTTTATCTAAATAAAGCTGAGCCCTCCTCCTAAAAACATTACAACGTCTTTTTAAAGAAATATTACATGAATGTGCCTCGTCAGCTTCATCCACATAAATAAGTGATTAACCGAGCGAATGCAGATACACAGTATAGTCTTTGTGTTTGGAATGACTGAAGTCATTTACTAGAACTTGTTGTGTTCTTGCAGTCAAATAAATGCAATTTCTGTTGCTGCTAGATCGCCCTGTTGGCATGCGGGAGAGCAAACAGGCGTGTGGTCGCTGAGAAAATGTTGTTTTTTGACATCAAATATGGATTAATTAAGCAGAATATTTTGTTAGATAAAAACATGATGTGAATGTGAATCTACAGGAGCACCAGCCCTCCCATTAAACACACTGGGTGAAGCTACAAATGGGCCAAAACTCTCACGAAGCAGCTCTTTAAGAATGTAGCCCCCCCCCCCCCCCCCCCCCCCCTCTCCTCTCTCCCAGCCTCAAATGACCTTTCCTGGCAAACCGAGCGGTCAAACATCCTCTCTCTTGGCCTCCGCCGTCTTTTCCCTCAAGGTGAAGTCATTGACTATTCAGCCACTTGTGATGCCGGTCTTTGCACTTCTGATGTTGCCCGGGATGCGTCCCCCGGCCTGCAGGAAAACCCCCCCCCCACCTCCTCACGACTCCTAACGACTGAGCCAGACTGATAGCTGATCAGTTTGGAATGAAGGGATTGTTAGATTTGAATAGAGACGTCGGTGGAAGTTCGTCAGGATGTATAGAGAAAGTGAAACCATGACGGGAAGCTGAAACTACTAAAGTTACGTCATGCGGTAGCCAGCTCACTGGTGAACGAGGTGAAAAAAGTGATTTGTGTTCCAGCCTGTGAAATTAGGAGAGATCACAGTGAACAGAAGAAAAGCCTGCTCAGCAGAGCTTTGCTCCCAAATGAGATTACTCCAGAGAAGTTCTTAATAAAGGAAAATTGTTCTTATTCGATTTAGGATTTGTTCAGCTTTGGTTGGCTATTAGAAATACGTGAATGGATGTTTCATGCTAAAATACATCTTCTAGTTGACCTCGCTCCTTCGGTTTTTCTGAAAGATGCTAACTTCACTTCTTGTAGAAGAAAGAATCTGATGGATATCGACTGTAATCCGTCTGCTGCTCCGTTCGGTGAAACGATTTGAACGGCCAGCTTTGTCACGAGTGGCGTTTCTGTCTTCAAAGCTTTGCTTTTGGAGTGACGGAGACAGATTTAGGCTTTAAAAGCGCTGCTGAGTGATTAGTTATTAATCCTACTTTGATTAGAAATGTGTCTCTGCTGAGACCCACAAAACAAACTTTAATTTTCCTCCGTCACATCAGGTATTAATACTCCTTTCAGTCAAAGGGAAGTTTGACGTAGAGTAATTGTAATGCCTCTGCTCTCCTGAACTCTGCGTTTAGTTCTTCCAGGTGAACTGCTTGTGGATTCAGGTCTCGGCCCTTATTGCCGTGGAGTCGGTGAAGGTGTCGGAGGTCACCAGCTGTTTCCTGTTTGTTGGTTTGTTTGTGCCCGAAGGAGCTGATAAATGTTTCTGCAAAAACACAAACAATTGGAATCAGTTTTACTTACTGTACACTTTGTGCAGCTCGACTGTTTATTTATTTATTTTTCTCCTGCTGGAGCATCTGATCCTTTATTCACTTTCTGCTTCTGCCGCAGAAAAGCAGACATTCATTTTTCAACGCTGCTGCTGTTTAAATTTAAAGCTACTATGAGGAACTTTCATGTTGTGTTGATTCTGTCGCCCCCTGTGGACTAAAGTGGTAGTGTCTCTGAGCACCAGAGTCCCTTTAGAAAACCTCTCATGTTACTGCAGCAGGGTCCGACAGTCTGCTCCTCTCAGTCCTGGTTCTGGTTCTCCCGTTGCCTCCCTTCCCTCCAGCGGGTCCAGCAATACGTCCTGGGTCTCCAGCAGCGTGGTGTCGGTGTTGGAAGTGAAGCTAAATTCACGTTGCTATCAGCGGCCGCAATCCATTGTTTGTGAAGTCCTGTGTGTTCTGAACAATTCTAAACGACTAAATGAAGGCTGCTAACATGACACACAGGTAGAGAATTACAGTAACAGTCAGTAGCAAAGTGTTTGGAGTCAGAGATTCTTGGTGGCAGCATTTCAGTGACCATCAGCTTGTTAAAAATGCTCTTCTCACCTTCGATGTTTTGAGCTTTTTGGTGATACAAAGGCTTTCTGTTGTTGGATCAAAGTCTTTCTCAACACAGCCGGTCAGAGAAGAAGAGAAAACAACCTAGCAGGGAAAAAGAAAGATGTTAATTACAACACCACAAAGAGAAAAAACAGGATAGAAAAAAAGAAAAGTGAATATAGTGTGGGATAAAAGGAGCGGTAATAATGGTATAAATCTAGTTAGGTTGGAGGTTGGGCTTCGGTCCGACCCTCCGGGGAGTTTTTGAGGGAATCAGGATTCAGCTCACGTCCTGCAGCTCCTGAAGTCTGACTCACCACAGCTAGAAAAGCTCCAAGGACACACAGACGGTCTCTCTGTCCGTCTGCTCCTCTAAAAACTCTTATTTCATCGTGTTTCTATGCATTTAATAGTGAGGAGACAGTCGACTTGTTTCTGTCAAAACCTCAGCATGTACAACTGCAAGCCGTGGACTTGTACTTTATTTATTTACATGATTGTTGACTGAGCTCATTGACTGAGGTGCTGCTCATCTCTCGAAGAGTTCTGTTTTCACGTTAATAAAGTACAAAAAGCATCCAGCAGCAACAGTCAAAGAGCCGGACGACATGCTCGACCCATCAATTTCAACCTGCAAAGCCATTGATTCCTTTACAGGTTTCCCTTCACACTGTAATAAGTAAGAGTAATAATCTCTTAGATTTTCATTTAGATAAATGTTGAGTCATTCTCTCCTTCTGAATGAGATAAACCATAACTCAGTGACCGTACATTAGCAGTGTTAAGAACTGGATGTCTGTGGCCTTCCCATAAAGAAAATCCCAATCGGCTCAGTGAGTGACACTTGGGTCTGAAGCATCGTACCGGTGTCTTTTCTTTCCGGGCTCTGCTAGCGCTGTGAGTAAAAAGGTTTCTACGGCCGAACAAACAAAGAAAAGAGCGACGATGAAACTTCAAAAAGAATTCAAAAATCCAAAGAAAAAGAAACAAATATCGGCGTTTCAGAAGAAGGCAATCGAAAACCTCCAGAGATCTTCAGGTTTGTAAGTTAAACCTTTATTTAACCACAAGAGCCTCACTGATCTCTCATAAAGAGCAAAATCAGTGAGTTACAGACGACATAAGGTAACAAAAAACAAGACTCAAATCAGAATAAGAACAAAAATGCAATTAAAAAATCATTAATAATCATTTTGAAGACACCAAATAAAAGATTTCATCCTGTAAACGACCTGAACCCTAAAACAACCGTCGTCTGAAACGATCCTCGTGATGAACAGTCAGCGTGAACACGATGGATGACGTCATCATCCGGTCCGTCTTCCTGCAGACATTCTGCTGATTTCGGCTCACCGGCTTCAGGCGCAGTTTAAAATGTTTGATGAATGTCGGCCGCTTTGCCTTCTCTGATTGTGATGAACGGATCGGAGTGTAAAGTCAATATGTGTTTGTGTCTCTGCGGTCTTCTAAACTAAACTAATGAATCAATCTTTGTTTCAGCCAGCTGTTGTGGGAAGTTTGGTCTTTTAAGTATTTTAAATTCATTTGAAGAAAAAGATTTCTTTGAGATATTCCTAATTAGTTTGGAGTTAACGTAATAATTAAAATAAAACGCTGTAACATGACGATCAGTAACATGGGAGCAGTTTATAAATTGTGTTTGTTCTTCCAGTTAATTCATTTCGACACCAGTATTGTTCCAGCAGTTATTTTAATATATTTCTACCTAAATGAAATGATAGAAAAGTACCAAAGCTTCTGCTTGAGTTGACCTTTCGTTGGGTGAAATAAACTCAAGTATCAAATCAAGTATAAATGTGAGTGTTTGCTTTAATCGTCTGGTCCCCTCCCTCCTTCCTCGTCCTTCACCTGCAGACTGGATGTGTCTCTACCTGTGCTGCTGTGTGCCATCTGTCTCCTCGTCCTGCCGTCGTCCTCTACCCACCACCAGGAGTCAGGTACACCCCCCCCCCCCTCTACTGACATCCAACCCTCCATTAAATGACCAGATACATAACCTCTGACTTTAAGGGCGGCGGGGTGCCGTTTAATCATTTCCTGTCGGTCGTTGTTTTTGCTGACGCGCACACTCTGGAGGACGTTTCCAAGGATCGTCCCAACAGGAAACCAGACTGATACAGCTGTTTTCTGTTTTAAGTTATCCTGTATATATATATATATATACGTATATATATATATACAGTATATATGCCTATAGCTACACTGTGAGTAATCAATCTCCTCTGTCCAATAACATTTTTGATATTGTCTGATATTAAATGTCAAGCTTTGGCTCCAATGAGTGGATGCAGGTGAAGCCTGGATCTGGGTCTGTCCACGGTGGACCGGTCTCTGCTGGAGGATCTGGGTCTGTCCACGGTGGACCGGTCTCTGCTGGAGGATCTGGGTCTGTCCACGGTGGACCGGTCTCTGCTGGAGGATCTGGGTCTGTCCACGGTGGACCGGTCTCTGCTGGAGTCTGAGCTGAAGGAGGTTCTGGTGAACCTGCATGAGTTCATCTGGTTTCACCAGAATCCGACCTGGTGGCACCGATGACGAGCTTTAAGAATAACTCTATAGAAACAGACCATCTTCTCTCTGACGGTCTCGTTTACTGATGGAGGTCTGATAGAGGATCAGGACTAAACTGAGACTGGTTCATATAGAGGATCAGGACTAAACTGCGACTGGTTCATATAGAGGATCAGGACTAAACTGAGACTGGTTTCAGGACCAGTTAAAAGTTCCTCACAGTAACTTTGAGGAGCTTTATCAGGTTATACATACACAGCCAGGCTAGCTGTTCCCCCCTGCTTCCAGTCTTTATGCTAAGCTAGTCTCGCGGCTCCAGCTCTGTAACACACAGACATGAATGTTCGCCTCTCCTCAGATGATTCGAAGCTGCTCCAGGTGACCATCCCCAGCACCCCGCCCGTGGCCTCCGTGCTGGGCGGCTCTCTGACGTTGCCCTGCCTGGTGTCCCTGGCCCATCCGCCGCCGTCCCCCGCCACCAACGGCCGCCACGCCGCGCTGTCCCTCCCCCGGGTCAAATGGAGCGTGCTGACTCAGGGCCAAGAGGCGGAGATCCTGGTGGCCCGCGGCGACAGGGTGAGAGTCAGCGAGGCCTACAAGGACCGAGCCTCGCTGCTCAACTACGCCTCCTCCCCCGCCGACCTCACCCTGCGGCTGGAGGGCCTGAGGCAGAACGACACCGGCTTCTACCGCTGCGAGGTGCAGCAGGGCCTGGAGGACGCCGACGACGTGGCTCAGATCAAGGTCAAAGGTGAGGCAGATCTTTAATAAATCTAAAATATTGATGAAAAGGTAAAATATTTAAAAAGTAAAGGAAGTTGTACAATCAAATTAAAGCAAGCAGCACAAAATATATATATTTTTTTATTACGCCAAGCTTTATTTAAAAACAAAATAACAGGAACACCTGGATTCTGCGTCTACGTCTGTGGAGCTCATGAAGGTTTTTTGTTTTTAATGTTAAACAGAGTGGACGAAATAACAGCAACACCTTCTGTAAACCCATCATATGTTTTGTGTGTAAAATACCAAATCAGTACAGCTTTCAGATAGTAAAGAGTTGAGTATTTCCGTCTGAAATCTTACATGTATGTAAGTACAGTACTTGAGTAAATGTACTTTAATGTAATTTTCCACCACTGCGTATGTGAACTTCTCTTTAAACCCCTTTTTGTGACTCTCATTTCGAACTCATTGCATTTCAAATGCAAGGACCAGGGTCTAAACTAAGTTCTGGGGACATTTTGGGGGACATTCTACCCTAAAACAAAGCCCTTGTTGAAGGGTAGCACTTTCTGCTTCATTCCTAAAACAAGGAAGTACTCTAGTATCTATTTAGGAACATTTTATTATGAGGGTGGAGCATTTCTCTTTGACTTGATAACATTAAAAGTAAAAAGCTTTGTTCTCATCTTCCCAACTAATTTAAAAAAAAAGACAGAGACTAAAAACAACAGCTAAAAATAGTTTTTAGATGGAACAGGCGTGTTTACCCCTGCGACCATCAGCAGCCCTCATCAAAACAACAACTGGCTTCTAATTCCTAGAAAAGTTGTCCTGGGACTAAAATCACCAGGATCTTCTTGGTGGAAACGCGCCTCAGGTGACAGATAAAACCACCAAACTGCACGCGGCTCATAAGAGACAAATTAATTAATATACAAATGACATCTTATGTAGAAAACAGCAATGAAATGTCCTGATGTAGCACAATTATTGGTGCTTGTTGCTACTTAATTACGCAATCCTGTCCTATTTGAAATACTCACGTCAAGGTGGTTTATGGAAACCGGTGTAGCTGCATTCTGTATTTCTCGCTGCCTCTAATGCCTCTCTGCATGAATGATCACATAACACACTATTGCTTTTTACAGGGGTGGTGTTCCATTACCGCGATGCATCCAGCCGGTACGCCTTCACCTTTGAGCGAGCCAGAGAGGCCTGCGGGGAGATCGGGGCTGAGATTGCCACACCGGAGCAGCTCCTGGCCGCCTACCACAGCGGATACGAGCAGTGTGATGCAGGCTGGCTCTCAGACAGCTCAGTGAGGTGAGCGCCTGACGGAAATGTTGGCGTTCAAGCACTCTTCATGTGAACAGAAACATTTCTCCCCACTTGCACACTCACTCATAGAAGAGGTCAAACCAGGCAGCAACCTCCACCGAATAAGTGAAGCCAAAGCTTCGTGTGTTAAAGCTGCATTCTCTCTAGTGTCCACCAGGGGGCGACTCCTCTGGTTGTATAGAAGTCTATGAGAAAATGACTCTACTTCTCTCTTGATTTATTACCTCAGTAAACATTGTAAACATGAGTTTATGGTCTCAATCTCTAGTTTCAAGTCTTCTTCAATACAGCATGATGTTCATTTAGTACATGATGGTCCATTTAGAGTCAAACAGACCAAAGTTCGGCAGTTATCCGTGTTTTTGTCTTACAACTTCAACCCTTTCACAGTTTGTTTTCACTTCATGAAAGTTTATTGTAACATTTTGGTCGCCTATATATGTCTTATTTGCACCCTCTTGTGTCACTTCTGGTTGCAATAAGTAAGTAAGTAAGTAAAATGTATATAAAACAAGATGGCGACAGCTAAATACCAAAATTGCAATGGACAAAAACAAAAATGGCATCGGCCAAAATGCCAAACTCGAGGCTTCAAACCGTCAAACCAATGGGTGATGTCACGGTGTCTACGTCGCCAACTTCTATATACAGATATGGCTTCAACAAGTGTGATGTTTGAGGCGTTTCCATCATTGAAGAAAAAAGAAGTGCCTCTGTGCTTTGTGACATTGTCTTACACAGATATCCAATCCAGATGCCTAGAGAGCGTTGTTTTGGTGGCATGGACGGATTGCCGGGCGTGAGGAACTACGGACTGTTAGAGCCCGATGAGCTGTATGACGTCTACTGCTACGTGGAGAACATCAACGGTAAGTAGACCAAAAGTATTTTAAATTAACCTTAAATTAATAATTAATCTTTCTTTCTTTCTTTTGTAAATTTGCATCCTCGTCAGTTAAGAAAACATTTTGAGTAGCAGTTTAAATTACTGGAATTGATACAAGCAACATGAGTGCTGAGACGCCCAGATTTTAAACTATTCCCAGTATTACCAAGTGATACGGTCAAAAGTATGAGGACACCCCTTTTTTGGGCCTTTTTTTTCCTGGTTTGGAAGCCTTACTTTCCATAAAGGGGAATCTTAATGCAACAATATATAAAGATAACTTGTACACAAAGCCAGCTTCATAAAGAAACATGTTTTGTTACAACCCAGAATCCCAGGACGAGAACGGACGCAACATAAGTATAATGAAGCCTTTTATTTTATTAAGAGGTGATCAGGGGTTTAAAAACTTACAGCAGTTTACAACAAACTGAGATCTGAAGCAAGCAACAAAGAAAAGAAGGGCAGCGGGTGGATTAAACAAAACAGCTTCTTAAAAGTGTATGTATTTAGCAACTACGTGGCTAAGTAAAAAAAACCTTGAGCTGTGGTATGATGTAGTTACGTCGTTATGGTTGTTCTGTCATGTTTTTACTTTCTGAAATACTTTATAATTCGTTGTTTAGTGTCTCTTTGTAATTGTTACGCATCTCTCTGTGGTTTAGTGTCTCTTTGAGGTTGTTTTTTATCCTTTTCATTGTCGATGTGAGTCTGTCTCTCTTTGCAGCTGTTTTGCATCTCTGTAGTTGTTTTGGTCTCTTTGTAGTCATTTAGTGTCTCTTTGTAGTTGTTTTATGTTTCTCTGTGATCATTTTGAGTCTCTTCCTGGTTGGCGTCTCCTTGAGTGACATTTTGTAGTTGAAGGTCAGGGGGTCGGTCCCCTGAGCCTGTGACCATCCATGGTTACGTTATTATTTGAACACAAACCACGATGTTTTTTTCCAACCTTAACTAAGTAGTTTTGTTACCATAACCTAACAAATCTTTTCACAACGTTAACCATGTGGCATACGAGGCTGATATGAAATGTATTATTGTCTCAGAAACGACCTTCAACGTATCCCGTTGTTTAGGGAAACGTACAATGCAAACGTTTTTTTTTCTGGCGACAGGGTTGCAAGAGATCATCAGAACTTGACACCTGTCTCTCCTTGTGTGAAGGTGAGGTGTTCCATGGCTCCGCCCCCCAGCGCTTCACCTTCTGGGAGGCCAAGGCCTACTGTCTGAGTCACGGGGCCGAGCTGGTCACCACAGCTCAGCTGTACGCGGCCTGGAATGACGGACTGAACCTCTGCAGTCCCGGCTGGCTGGCGGACGGGAGCGTCCGCTACCCCATCGTCACCCCCAGGGAGCGCTGTGGAGGCGGTGAACCCGGCGTCAGAACCGTCTATCGCTTCAGCAACCAGACGGGCTTCCCCGAGATTCACACTCGACACGACGTCTACTGCTTCAGAAGTAAGAGAACAGTCTTGTATTTGATTTGATTTTTGAGTGTCCTGGCTTATTTTGTGCATTCTAAGACCTCAAAAGGGGGTCACAGGATGAATCCCAGGGGTCTCGAGATGGTTCCTTTATCATGGTTCAAAGATGGTTAAATTGTTCCGACATTGTAGCAATTGCTATTTGGTAAAATTGAGGTTGACGTTTTCATTGTACAGTTACGGTATCATTGCCTCTGAATCAGTTTGGCTCCAACTATACAATATAAATATACTACAATCAGTCTCCATATTGTGGAAGGTGCCCACTTGTTCATTCTAATGGAGGTCACAGATGTTATTTCTTCTTTCTAACCTGTATATTAACTTTCTTGCTCTCGTACTTCTGCTCTTTATTCCAGGCGATAATGGCGCTTACACAGAATCTCCTCAGGATTTTCTTGCCACTGAGCCAGAGGACATTGGCCAGGACATTGTTTTCTTCACTAATCCTGCAGAGGAGGAGGAGTTCATTCTGAGCGAGGCGGCCACAAAGGAGGGCGACGAGGTCCAACATGCCCAGACGGCCAATCCTGTAAAGCGGGGACCCGTGGAGGCTCAGCCCCCAACATTGAGTTATGACAAGGAACCACTGTTGACGACAGACCTTCATCAGACTGTCACTCCTCCGTCTGAGCGTCAGGAGCATGTGTCCACCGTGGAGGACACCTGGGAGGTCATAGAGAAGGCCATCATCCCAGAGTCCTATCAGCCTGCTCCTGAAGAAAACCCAGATCATGAAGAGTCTCACGCACTTCCAACAAGTTCTCCAAAGGCCGATGACGTAGGAACAGTTGATGAAGACTCCACTTCACCCACGACCGATGCAACATCACCAGAGAGCGAAGAGCCCTCAGAGCATCATATTTCTGTGACTGAAAGCCCGGCTACACCAGCTGTTAACGCAACATCTGGAACTGATGCTAATGATCTCCTCAGCAGCTCTCCAGAGGTTCCTCAGGAGGGCGAGCTTCCTGTCTCACAAGAGGACCACACTCCGGATGTCCACCTGGAACTCGCCTCTGAAGCGGAGCTCGTCTACTCGAGCACCTCTTACGGTGTTTCGGGGCAGCCAGAAGAAGCCAGCGCTGGTTCTGTTGAGGAGATGTCAGCGGTGACAACATCAACCCACGACGAGGAGGAAACGGACATTCACGCCACCACCACCACCTCGCTGCCGTCTTTTGAAAACAGCACGCCAGAGAACCATCCAACAGAAGAGGAGTCTGGAGAGGAAAGTGTAAATCCTCTTCTAGATGAGGACAACTCTGTGTCTCCAAGTTTGGCTGGTATGGAAACCACTGCCACCTCTGAGGTGGTCCCCCCCTCTGATTCAGGTGAATATTAAACGTAGGATGTTCTGGGTTCCTCCATTGCTAGTGGCCCTGTGAGGATATCATTTTGACCAAGTACTTTTACTTGTAACAGAGTATTTCGACACTGTACATTTACGACGATCCTGTTTCTTGGCAGGTTACGATCCCACCCCAGAGCTCCCAGGTGTAACCGCGGAGCCGTCCATCCCAGTCGGTCACGGTGACGAGGACTCCAGCGGCACTTCAGAGGAGACAGCAACAGATGATCCAACCGACCGGAGTGGACACATCCATCCTGCAGAAACCCCCACGGCAGAGTGCATCACAGTCACAGGTGACTCCGGTGTGAGCGCTCCGGTCCTGAGCACCGATCCGGTCACTTTGTCGACATCAACCGTATCTGTTACCCTGTCACCGACTTCTGCGGACGTCGAAGCCGGCTCCCCGGAGATTATAACCTTCTTACCCGAAAGCAACACTTCATCTGGGGCCGAACCTCTGGAGGACATCCAGGACAAGCTTGAACAGGAAGTATTAGGAGAAGGTCCAGAGGTATTCCTCAGCACAACCCAAAGTATCACAGACAGCGATCCGGTGGGGGTGGAGCAAGATGGCGGAGAAGAATCAGGTGATTCATCAGGAGAGAGCCCAGAGGTGAAACCAGAACTGTTGTCAACAAATTCAACTCTCTCAACGGACCACACTGACGGCGAGGATGCCACTGATACACCATCAGATGTAAAAATCACACTGATCCCTCATCTGACCCTCACGCCCGACTGGGAACCAGAGCCTTCTTCCTCCACACCGCAGGAGTCTCGGTCTGATCTGGAATACAGCGCCGAGCCTCCTGTCGCTGAGGAATCCGATGACTCTAAGGAGCGAGAGGTCGTGACTCAGATCACCACGAGCAACGTATCCTCACACACCGGTTCGTTTGATATCTTACAAAAAAGATTTCAGCTCGTTACGCGAATACAGTCTTTTCAAAATAAACTTCCGTCTCTACAGGAAACAACTTAGGCTAGGTTTAAATATAACCAATATGAACTTAAGATAACCACATACTACTGCTTTTAATGTCTAAAAAGCCCCTCAAGTTGAGCTTGTTTGCATTTAGAAATAACCCTGATGATAAACTGTGTCAACAGAACACGGATCAGAGGGAGGTGAGGGGGAGACCAGCACAGATTCAGTTAAAATGTGCACGTGGCGTCCGGATGAGGAGGACACCGCCGGTCCGACTCTCACCGCCGACGGCAGCGATGTGACCGCGTACCCGGAGTATCCTGCCATGGCTGCCTCCAGGCCGGCTGCCAGAGTTTCTGCTGCAAAACCAGGAGCCATTACAGGTACTGGTGCTCCATAAGAGAGGTAGCAAGAGAAGCAACAGCTGGTGTGTGGGCAAGTAACGGTGTTAGAGAGTGTCTGTCTCTGGAAATGCCCAATCAGGAGGGAGATTTACTGTATGCTGCCATTTGACACCTCAAGCTGACTCAGCACAGCGGAGGGATTAGCTTCCTATTGTTCATGAACTCTCAGAGAACACTGATCACAATAGGCTTCTCCTCGATGTGTTTTATTTAGATTTGTTTGAAAAATAGAACTAATTCTATTCTTCAAAGTTCAAAAAGACAAAACATCTGAAATTGCTTCAAATTAAAAAAAAATTTCAAAATTTTATTTTTTTCATTTGAACATTCAGTTTGTAGGGATGACAACAAAAACTACTTAAAGTCATTGTACTTCTCAAGATATCACCAATATGTTTTTTTTTAAACATTATCTTACAAACACACACACACACACACACTCACACACTACTGTTAACATTCAGTTTATTTATTTTGCAATACAAATGTTATATTTCATCCCTTTCTGCACCGTTTTATGTCTCACGTCGGCCTTTTCTCATAAACATATTTAATGAGCATCGTTGGAGCTTAATATCTAAAACGTGTGTTCCCAACATCTGCTGCTCTGTTATTCTTGAGACATTAGAGAAGTTGAAACTCGACATCCAATAACTGAACAGCGGGTTCCTGGTAGCTGATGTAACAGCTCTCTCTGCTGGTGACCGCATGTAAAGCACTGTTATAAATCAGGCAGAAGATGACGTATAGATGAACTTTATTGATCCGACATTTGGGGATTCAATCGTTACAGCAGCTCAGTAGTCAAAGCAGCAAGATAGATGCAAATAAAAATGAGGTAGGATTAAAACTATATATTATACCTCTGTGGATTCATGGGAGTGCAGGACACATGCAGTTAAGAGTAAAACACCATCAAGTCTGATGAAAAAACGTGTTTGTTGGTAAATGATAGTTAATATGGAATATAGCGACACGATTAATGAAGAATACGACCAATATCTTTTATACACAAGATAAGATAAGTGAAGATAGAACTTCATTAATCCTGAAGGAGACTCTTGTGCCAGAGTTTCATTGAAGATTACAACAGAAGGAAAACAATAGAATACAAACACATATGAACAATAGAATAACAAATAGTATCTGTAAATACATATTAAGACACCATAGCTAAATAGAACACTATAGCAATAATAGTAAAGTAAATAAATAAAGTAAAAAATTCAACTAAAATTAAATACACGAGTAAAACTATAAAGTGTTTAAGAAGTGATACTAATAATATTAATTTGAGCATGATATTGAGAGAGATGATGTAGAAAGTTATGTTGCACATGAAATTAAAATGTAATACTGCACGAAGTTGAAACAAGTAATATTTCATGTGATTATGGTTGTTATTGATCTTCACTGTACCAAAAAACACATTGAATGAAATCGATCACATTAAATGTTAGTTTGTCCCTCTCGAGACAGTTTTCTTCTGGAGTGACTTTATTTGAAGAGAATGTCTGAGACATTAATGGAGCTCTTCTCCTCACGGCTGCAGACTCCTGCCTGGAGAACCCGTGTTTGAACGGAGGCACGTGTGTCGACGGGGAACCGGCGCGATGCTTCTGCTTGAGCGGATACGGAGGAGACTCGTGCCAGACAGGTTCGGAGTCGGCTGTTTGATAAAAACCACATCTGTGATCTTCCCAGAGAGACCTTCCTGCTGACTCTCCTCTGTCTCCATCCCCCCCCCCCCCTTCAGACCTGGAGGTGTGCGAGTCCGGCTGGGACAAGTTTCAGGGCTTTTGTTATCATCACTTCGTGAAGAGGCAGAGCTGGGAGGCGGCGGAGCAGCACTGCCGCCTGTGTGGAGGACATCTGCTGTCTGTGATGACGCCCGAGGAGCAGGACCACGTCAACGGTAAGGACCCCGAGGAACACCGGCCACCCTGACCAACGCTGGAGTCATCTGGAGGCACAGAGGAGGAGGAGGAGGAGGATTAATATAGAGATAAAATATATTAAAATATATAATAATAATAATAACAATAACTGTAAAAACCCTGAGGAACACCGGCCACCCTGACCAATGCTGGAGTCATCTGGAGGCACAGAGGAGGAGGATGAGGAGGATTAATATAGAGATAAAATATATTAAAATATATAATAATAATCATAACAATAACTGTAAAAACCCCGAGGAACACCGGCCACCCTGACCAATGCTGGAGTCATCTGGAGGCACAGAGGAGGAGGATGAGGAGGATTAATATAGAGATAAAATATATTAAAATATATAATAATAATCATAACAATAACTGTAAAAACCCCGAGGAACACCGGCCACCCTGACCAATGCTGGAGTCATCTGGAGGCACAGAGGAGGAGGATGAGGATGATGAATAATATAGTGATAAAATATATAAAAATATATGATTATAATAATAATAATAACTGTAAAAACCCTGAGGAACACCGGCCACTCTGACCAACGCTGGAGTCAGTAATAACAACAGTAATAATGATAATCATTATTATGATACATTTAATTATTATAATAATAGTAATAATAATGATGATGGTAACAATGATGATCATTCAAATGATACAAAATTATATAATAATAATAATAATAATAATAATAGTAATATTGATGATGAGAATAATTATCATTATAATGATAAAAACATTATCTGATAATATTAATAATAATAATAATAATGGTGATGATGATGATAATACTATTACTAAATAATAATAATAATAAACATGATAATGATAATAATAGTAATAATAATGATATTAATACAAATTATGATAATTACAGTAATAATAATAATAATATGTTCAACACCTTTTGAATCAATATGTGAAGACAATAATTTGTATCTTGTCAAAGTGTCAAACCTTCCTCTGACGTTGATAAATATAAAATATTAATAATTAATAATGAAGATGAACAGAAACAATGGACTGAACTTGGACGCCGTCTATGATTCACACTGTTTTATACTGTCAAATGTAAAGTCATGGCAAAATGCTTCATAATAATATTTGAAAATAACCTTTAAAATATAATACAAACCACATGAAAGGGTGTGAGAGGTGAATCTGGTTGTTTGAGGCGTCCTTTCGACAGTAACAGACGTATTTCTTGCAGCAGATATCTAACTAGTGATCTTTAATTCTTCCACTTCAGACTCTTGAACAAACCTTTTCCTCTCAGAAGTGTCCAACGAGACAAAACATCGACCTTTCATCTCGTCCCTTTTATTCAACCCGGTTTTATTTTACCTATAAAAGGTCGGTGTTTTGAAGTCGGTGTTTTGTCTGGAAGCCAGGCGGTGAGATAGTTATCTGATGTTATCTGACGTTATCTGACGTTATCTGACATTCCTCCAGTGGTTGCTTTTCACTGTGCGGGGCAGTTAGACCAAAACACACACAATGATAACATTCATCATTCAACATTTACCACATTAAAAGGTCAATAAATCATCTTTCTTTGACGTTCTTTATTTTCACATCAATTGACTTCTTAACTAAATGCACAATGATTGACTCGAGGCCTGTATATGACAAATAAATCTGATATGTTACTGCAAATTATTATTATTATTATTATTATTATTATTATTAGCTGCAACTGCATTTCAGTTGTAAATGCTTTGGTCTCATTTGAAAGTGATGAAACAACATTAAACTCATCATTCAATAACACGCAGTGGGTTCTACAAGAACACATATTTATTTTAATTTAGTTATGTAGTTATTGAAATAATAATAATAATAATCATGTCTCACTTATCTTTTTATTTCTCACACACCTGCACATTCCTCTGATTACACTTATGCATTAATAAATATATACGACACACTTTCATCCTTGCACACAAAACGACCGCTGACAAAAACAACAAAGAATCGGTGTAATATTTAAATCATAACGTCTTGTGTTCGTGTTAATGTCCGTCTCTTTAGTTAAACCTTTGTTACTTGCACTTTAAAGCATTATGTAAAGGTTTATTAAATGCTATATAACACATTATAATGCAGTTGCTCTCAGCTAGAAGGACTTTTGAAAGTGTTTATAAAAGAAGAGGCTTTGATGAAGACATATAAATATATATATATATATATATATATATATATATATATATATATATATATATATATATGTGTGTTTTTTTCATGTATTATCTGTTAAACAAATACATGAATAAACATATCACTTCCAACTACATTATCATGTGTTCTAAATGTTTATATGCATCTTATGAAAGTTGAATAGTGGGACTTATCTCTATGTTATTTATTGCTTTTGTGAAGCACTTTGTGGCGTCTGATGTATAAATGTGCTGTAAATATGAATTTTACGTTCTTTCTTCCTACTGTATCTGCCTTATATAGTGTACACAGCTATAATGCAGTGACCGCTCTTTTATTTTTAGACAAATACAGAGAATATCAGTGGATTGGACTGAACGACAGAACCATCGAGGGAGACTTCCGCTGGTCTGACGGGAACCCTCTGGTGAGTTTAACGGAGAATATCAAACAATGTAAAGTCATCAATCACAGGAGACAATCATTTCCTCTGGTCGTTTCAGCCGTGTATGTCAGGTTATCACGTCACTCTCTCTCTCCGTAAAGCTCTACGAGAACTGGTACCGAGGTCAGCCGGACAGCTACTTCCTGTCGGGCGAGGACTGTGCGGTGATGGTGTGGCACGACGACGGCCACTGGAGCGACGTGCCGTGTAACTACCACCTGTCCTACACCTGCAAGAAGGGCGCCTGTGAGTTCCTTTTAAAGGTCTTATTTTTTATTTTGTATCTCCCCTGGTGGTAACGATGTAAGAAGCAAAGTTCTCTCTTTATTTTCTATCTGACAGCGTCCTGTAGCGAGCCGCCCAAGGTTCCCAAAGCTAAGGTGTTCGGGAAGAAGCGGCTGCGTTACGAGACCAACACCGCGGTGCGGTACTTCTGTGAGGGGGGTTATGTTCAGAAAAGGAATCCTGTAATCAAGTGTCTGCCCGGCGGCCAATGGGAAGAGCCTCTGATCACCTGCATCCCCAGTGAGTGCATAGAAGTTTAGTTAAAGTTAGGGAACTAACTTAGAGTTAGGTTTAGGTGAGAACATGTTTAAAAGTAAAGGCTTTAGTTTTAGTTAAAGCGACTACGAGGAACTTTAATTTAGTCTCTTTAGAAAACCTCTAATTTTACTGCAGCAGGGTCTGACAGTCGGCCCTCTTAGTCCTGGTTCCCCCGTGCCTCCCTTCCCTCCAACGGGTCCAGCAATACGTCCTGGGTCTCCAGCAGCGTGGCGTCGGTGTTGACTCCCAGAGAGGAGAAGCTCTGCTCCTGGAGGAGGAGGAGGAGGAGGAGGAGGAGGAGGAGGAGGAGGAGGAGGAGGAGACGCTGCTGCTGCTGCCGTGAGCTGAGCTCTCCTCCTCCCTCCGGAGCTCCGGATCTGGGTCTGTCCACGGTGGGCCGGTCTCTGCTGGAGGATCTGGGTCTGTCCACGGTGGGCCGGTCTCTGCTGGAGGATCTGGGTCTGTCCACGGTGGGCCGGTCTCTGCTGGAGGATCTGGGTCTGTCCACGGTGGACCGGTCTCTGCTGGAGGATCTGGGTCTGTCCACGGTGGACCGGTCTCTGCTGGAGTCTGAGCTGAAGGAGACCAGAATCCGACCCGGTGGCTCCGATGACGAGCATCAAGAATAACTCTATAGAAACAGACCATCTTCTCTCTGATGGTCTCTTTACTGATGGAGGTCTGATAGAGGATCAGGACTAAACTGAGACTGGTTCATATAGAGGATCAGGACTAAACTGAGACTGGTTCATATAGAGGATCAGGACTAAACTGAGACTGGTTCACAACCTTGAAACTTATAAAAATAAAAACATCAACAGAAATACTTTTTCTCAAAAGTAAAACTTTTGTAATTGAACGCTGGTCGTCAGACATCATCTGTCCAAAGTCTTCTCATTTCCTTTTGCCCCGATTATTTTAAAGGGAAATGCCTCAGATTCTACACACAAGTCTGTTTACAGATGTTGCAGAGTATTACTCTATTACTCTCGGTCGGGTCTCAAGAAGTTTGAAAATGAGAAAATAATCCGTAGGTGTGGAGTTAAAACTATCAAAACATGTCCAAGCATTTGGTGGTTGAGTTGCATTGTGGGTAATGTAGGCCCCTAAATTTGGAATAGAACGAAAAAGGACGATATCTCTGATAATCCTTTTACTTCTTCATTTGTCTCCCACCTGCAGCCCGTTGGATGGACGGAGACTCGGTCACCTCGCTTCCTCACCAGCAGGAGGAGGTGACGCAGAAAGCAGCTCCGCTCTTCTGGGACATTGCGTGGAATGTCTGAAGCCAACCTGCCTTTTAGAAAATAACAATAATAATAATAATAATAATATATTCCACCTTGTCTTTGCCCTCTGTTCTTGTGTCTCAAGAGACTTTCCATCTGTAGAAATCTAATCTTTATTATTTATGTCACTTCAAGGCCACAGAAAATCTGGAAAACTCTCTGTACTCAAAGTTTTTATTCTTTGCTTTATGAAGAGATCAGAGAGGATCCTCCAAAGTGTTCAAAACACTCAACAGACACTCAACCGACTGCGCTTTGATTCTACATCCGTCCTTCTTACCTCCGGCCAGTTTGCAAGATCCTCTCTGATCTTTTGACTTTCACACAGAAGGGGGCGCAGTGGACTCTAATATCTTCACAGAGTATCTATCTCCTGTACTACTGTCAGGATATAGTGACTGTTTGAGCAAATATGACAAAGAAAAGTTAGTTTTTATTAAAGTTACCAGCTGTAGCTTTAATTGCACACTTTTGACATAAAGCTCTAGCATCCTATTTCCACCTGGTAAAAACACGAGATCTGTTTCTGGATACGTCATCTGGTTTATGACTTCTGATCACCTGCCTTTGGTTTTATACCTGTTTCTGAATTTTGTCCTCATTTAAATGCAATTTGACACTATGAGCAAAACATTGTTCTTCAAATTTGTGATTTTGGTCTATTTTGCTTCCATAAAATGTTTTCTGTCAGACTCGTGGAACGTAAACATCCAAAACACACAGTCAGGTGTTTATTTTACTACTTTGTCTGTTTTTGTCTGTAGATTTCTACTAAATTCAAAGGTTACCATGACATAATGCCTCATTTGCATATTCAAACATAACATTTCAGAAAACTTGCAATACAATAAATAATAATCTTAATGTTGGTAATGAAGTGGTGAAGTTTCATGGTGATATCTATGAGTTCATGTTTTTACTCTATTCACCTGTAGTGTCTTCAACATCTCTTTAGAATGAGTTTGTTCTCAGACTCTGATGATAAATCTCCACTTCAGCAGCTCTTACACACACCAAACTTCACACGTTCATTCCTCTCTATGTGCTGAAGGTTCACACATCACTCACACACTCATTTATACATTATATCACTAAAAACATGGAGGAAATAGATTTTTTCTACTGCTTGTTAATAGTATTTTATGATTTATGTAGATATATCCTAAATCCCCTCAGTAAAAACAAAATGAAACAAGAATTTTGAACCTGGTTTTATCCAACGTTTAGATTTATGTTCTGGAAATTAGCACATATTTCATAAGTTAATAACTCATTTTCATATTGAACACAAAACTTCAGAAAACTTATAAACAAATAATTATCTTAATGTCAGCTGTGCAAGTTTCATGTTGGTATTAGTTATTTATTTTACCTTATTCACCTGTAGTGTCAGATTCAATCTTGAATTAACATATTTGTCCTCATTTGCATAATAAACTCACACACAGATCACATTTGAACACCAGGTGGAAGTGGAGATGAACAGCTGGAGGTGTAGGTGTCGAGCTCACTTAATTAGTCACCTGAGGAGGAGATCGCACCTGAAGCCAATCAATAGACTGAGATCGTCTCAGTGACCGTGAGTGAACTCTACTCTCTTTGTGTTTTATGTCGACTAAAACATTATTTAATACATCTTTGCATCTTTAAAGTGCAGCTTTAATGTGAGCAGATAAATGAATGAATATGTGCTGAAAATACAGCTATTGTTTTATTCTTGGAGAGAATATATAAGTAGACAATATCTTATTTAGAGAGTTACATTTTAAATGTAGATCTTCCGGGATCAATGAGGATTTTTTTTATTATTTCTGTGATGCAACAATATCTCATCTACTGTATCTTTTGTAGTTTTTAAAGAAGTAATGTAATGGACACTGTGGCAGTAATGAAGTTGATGTGAATTATTGATCTAATGAACGCATACTAAATGTACAAGTAGAGATAATACAAATAGATCCAAATAAAAAATTTACTTTTTGTTAAAGTAGAATTTTTAATACATGTCTGTTGATTTAACTACAATTAACCCATTAAAAATGTTTGTAAGAATGTATTTGTAATATTTATCATGACCACATGATTAACAGCACAATGTCTGATCAGATTAACTGTACTTGACTTTGCAATGTTATCACTTTATGGATTTAGGCTGTTTGAATTGATCATCCACGACTTTTTAAACTCAAAATAAGTTCTTGCTCTAACTAACGTAAAACCTTCAAATTGAAAAGCTGCAGCCTCCACAGGAGTTTAATATTATATATTTGTTTTTTTAATCACCTCTGACTCAGTTTCTAATTGAATTGTGGTTCAAAATCTTTGCTTAATAATTGAGAAGTGAAGTAAGTCCATATCCAGCCTGCTCTCATGGTGAATGAATAACACTCCATTTTGTTCATTTGTGAAGTGTAATTTATCTGCATTTAGTCTGTACTGACTGCAATGTAAACCCATCCGTGTGAACACAACGAGCGACGCTCAACGAATGAGGAAGAGCAGCTGACGAAAAATATAAAAAGTCAGAAAGTCAACTTCAAACGGGTCAAACGAACACTTTCAGCCAGGAGACCGGTGTTCGTTTTACATGCTTAACTTATGTACAAATGTTACATACTTATTTTACGTAGTTTAGATACTTATTTTATGCACTTATTTTATGTAGTTTAAGTACTTGTTTCATTTACTTATTTTTCATGCTTATTTTATGTACTTATTTTAGGTAGTTACGTACTTATTTTAGCTACTATTTAAGGTAGTTTATGGACTTATTTGATGTAGCTGACGTACTTATTTGACGTAGTTGACGTACTTATTTTAGGTAGTTTAGAGGTTTTGAAGCCTCGAGTTCGACAATTTTGCCGTCACCATCTTGGATTACGGCCGCCAATAAACGGAAGTTACTATATTAGGAATGTGGAGGAGTGACGTAGAGACGGTCTGGTAGAGACCTGTCAATCACTGTGTAGCCCCGCCCTAAAGCATCCCCTGCTTTATGGTCTGTTTGACTCTAAATGGACCATCATTTACTAAATGAACATCATGCTGTATTGAAGAAGACTTGAAACTAGAGATTGAGACCATAAACTCATGTTTACAATGTTTACTGAGGTAATAAATCAAGAGAGAAGTAGAGTCATTTTCTCATAGACTTCTATACAACCAGAGGAGTCGCCCCCTGGTGGTCAGTAGAGAGAATGCAGGTTTTAGGACACATAACCGGAGGTTCCCGCCCGGTATCAGCACATCCTAACTACTTCACTTCTACCATGACAACTTCTTCTGTCTCTCTAGTGCGTTCGGGGCGTCCCACGTCACTGTACAAGTGAAAAAATACAAATCTTCAGACTTAAGGAGGATCTTTAAATAATGCACAAATCATTTATTGGCAAATAAATTTGCTGACTTGTGAACACATCTTTATTTGAATAAAATAAATGACATGCAATTAATTTACAGATAAACCAGTACATCCTCAAAGTTAAGTTATTTACAGAGTTTTAGGTTCGGTCTAGTATGGACACGCTGGCAGGTGATCGACCCAGAATTAACCAAACATCTTTAACTGAACTTTAGTTAGTCGATGCAGAAATGTCAACACGTTATTAGTGCAAGAGTGATGATTGTGTAACATGTTTTATACCATTTACTTTCATTCTGCCAGTTCTACTATTAGTCAAAGTGGTTCGTGGCTTCCAAAATAAAAGATTGTTTCCTGTTTTTACCATCCAATTAGTTCTTAAATGTTTATTTTGACAACCAAATTTTCTCGAAGACAAACTACAAGCATCATGGAAAAAATAAAAACGTATCTTTGTCCCTCAGTTCAGGGTAGATTTGTCTTTATCTGAAATGGACTCACGGATGAAAGAAGTGTATTTCGTCTTTATTTTGGGGCTACCTATAGCAATAGGCGCCGTACAGATGCGTCATCTTGTTGGGGAATCCAAATGAGCGCACCCCTGCTTCGGGGATGCCCCCGCAGTGCTCCCTGGGGTCGCTGATAGGAAACCGTACGCTACCATCGCTCAGCCAGCCGCCGTCGCACTGGTCGTAGTTTTGGAAATGCCAGGCGGAGTAAAGATGGCCGACCAACGCCAACTCGCCACCCTGACGTTGACACGCGTGTCCTGCCTGTTCGAAGGAGAAAGCTCCTGATACGTAGGAGACGGAGCCTGTGAGAGGACGAGACACATCCACAGAAGTTCAGTCCACTGGCTGTTTATGATTTAAATGCGAACATGGTTTTATTTAAAATGGGACAAGTGCTTTATTTTCCCTCTAATTCACATTTTCATCATGTCGCCCTCCTTTCGGCCACTTCCCCAGACCCCTCCGATCCTCTACCTGTCCACCAAACCCTGTCCTGATTAAAAGCATTAATAATAACTAAATAGAAATAGACCATCTTCTCTCTGATGGTCTGGTTTACTGATGTAGGTCATATAGAGGATCAGGACTCAACTGAGACTGATTCACGACCAGGTAAAAGTTCCACACAGTAACCTTAAGATAATAATTTTACGGTTGTTATTTCTACTATACATTTTTGATGGAAAAATTGCTGGGGAGCACCTCCCTGAGCCTGCTACCACTCCGAGCCGGCCCCTGATAAGCAGAAGAAGCTGGATGGATGCATTTTTTTATTCATTGAATCCATTATTATTTAAATCTTTCCGATACCGATTCTGCCTCCAATCTGCTTCCAGCTTCCAGTCAGGAAAATGAGACTGCTCCGAGCTTACCAGACGTCTGGGAGGTGAAGCAGAAAGCGTCGAACCGATCGTGGTTCTTATCTTTTAACCCGTAACTGCGAATGCCAGGGAGCAGTTCTCCTCCACAGGCAGGCCGAGGATTAACAATGGGGTAATGAACGGTCCCATCGTGGAGCCAGCCGGCATTACACCAGTCCAGACCCTCCGTCCACGCTGCAACGAGGAGACATACTGGTTTTAAGAGAACTGATATACCAGCAATAAAATACATTATTGGTTGCACAGTACCTCTGTACAGCTGGTTGTATGAGGCCAAAGTGCCATCTTGCTGAGCACAAGCCTCCTTAGCCTCATGGAAAGTGAATCTGTAGCGCCCACTTTTACTCTGATATGGGAACACTACACCTGGAGATGGAAGACATTTGTCAGAGTTTATGTTTTTAGACTTGTACTGTATCCTGTGTATTTCAAATACACACATTAAAACGGTAAGTTTAACATTTTGAGAAGACACTGGGCTCGTTTTTACTTCAATTCACCACAGAAACAATGCTGAATTGATAGAAAATAGCGAGCTGATTTGTGCGTTAAAGTTTTACTTTCATTGTTTTTTTTATTCGTAAATGACAGCGTTGGCTAACGACATTAGCTATGTGTTTGTTTGCCAGGCGATATTTGTGTTTGTCAGCTGAATTAACTAGTCTGGCATTCTGTGAAACATTTTGGTTTTGCTTTCAATAAAACTTGAAGGGAGCAGCACTATCGCAGTCAGGGCAAAGTTACAAATACAACCTAGCAAACAAGCACATAATGCTTGCTAAAGTTTGTGCTTTGCGTTAGCTAATGCTAAATAACAGTTAGCTTTAGGCAACAAAACCACCAACAGTTAGGTTCAGGCAACAAAACCAACAGTTAGGTTAGGCAACTAAACTACCAACAGTTAGGTTCAGGAAACAAAACCACCAACAGTTAGGTTAGGCAACTAAACTACCAACAGTTAGATTAGGCAACTAAACCACCAACAGTTAGGTTCAGGAAACAAAACCACCAACAGTTAGGTTAGGCAACTAAACCACCAACAGTTAGATTAGGCAACTAAACTACCAACAGTTAGGTTCAGGAAACAAAACCACCAACAGTTAGGTTAGGCAACTAAACCACCAACAGTTAGGTTCAGACAACAAAACCACCAACAGTTAGGTTCAGGCAACAAAACTACCAACAGTTAGGTTAGGCAACTAAACCACCAACAGTTAGGTTAGGCAACTAAACCACCAACAGTTAGGTTAGGCAACTAAACCACCAACAGTTAGGTTAGGCAACTAAACCACCAACAGTTAGATTAGGCAACTAAACCACCAACAGTTAGGTTCAGGAAACAAAACCACCAACAGTTAGGTTAGGCAACTAAACCACCAACAGTTAGGTTCAGGCAACAAAACTACCAACAGTTAGGTTCAGGAAACAAAACCACCAACAGTTAGGTTAGGCAACTAAACCACCAACAGTTAGGTTCAGGAAACAAAACCACCAACAGTTAGGTTAGGCAACTAAACCACCAACAGTTAGATTAGGCAACTAAACTACCAACAGTTAGGTTCAGGAAACAAAACCACCAACAGTTAGGTTAGGCAACTAAACCACCAACAGTTAGGTTCAGACAACAAAACCACCAACAGTTAGGTTCAGGCAACAAAACTACCAACAGTTAGGTTAGGCAACTAAACCACCAACAGTTAGGTTAGGCAACTAAACCACCAACAGTTAGGTTAGGCAACTAAACCACCAACAGTTAGGTTAGGCAACTAAACTACCAACAGTTAGGTTCAGGCAACTAAACCACCAACAGATAGGTTAGGCAACTAAACCACCAACAGTTAGGTTCAGGCAACAAAACCACCAACAGTTAGGTTAGGCAACTAAACCACCAACAGTTAGGTTCAGGCAACAAAACCACCAACAGTTAGGTTCAGGAAACAAAACCACCAACAGTTAGGTTCAGGTAATTAAACTACCAACAGTTAGGTTTAGGCAACCTATTTTATGAACTGCCATGATACTGGGCAGGAATATTGTGAATTACCTTCAATCCTCAACGTAATGACAACACTCTCATCCTCGATGCCGTTGACAAGCTCGCAGCGATACATGCCGCCATCTTCCAGCTCGAGACCACAGAGCTGCAGGGAGGCGTCCATGGTGTGAGCCTTCCGGAGGGAAGCCCGCGGGCCAAGATGGCCGTATGGCTTGAAGGCGTGCGCATTTGATATCATGATAATGTTCTCCTGACCCACGTGTTCCGGCTCCAGCTTTGTCCATTTCACTTTGTAATGGCTTGGTCTGATTCTCAGAATGCACGGCAGGGTGGCGTTTTCTCCCCTTCGGGCGACGACATCAGCGTGCACGAGCGGCTCAAGGAGGTACTTCAGCTTCCTGGGTCCTGCATGTGAAACAGGATCCAGGAGGTGTCAATAGAGTGCTGCAGGAATCAGTCCTAAAACCCAGAAATGAGTCAGCGCTTTTGCACTTCCGGCTCCCTCGTCTTGAATTCAGTGTGTTTATGATGAACACTAGTGCTTGTATCCATACATGTATCGAATCCACTCAAAGCCATTCATACACTGATGGCTACAGGGCCCATATTCACCTGCCCATCAGGACTACTCATTCTCACCCATTCATACACCGGATGCACAGCCTTCGAGAGCAATTTGTCACCGGCATGGACTGGACGGGGATCGAGCTGCCAATCTTCTGACCCTCCCTGTCAGTACAGATCTAGCCGCTCCCTCATGCCCTGCAGTAAAACCTTTCCCCTCCGCTCCACCCACTCACTCACCTGGTCCCCATCTCCCTGATTAGTCTCTCAGTATATATACCTGCCCATCCCCAGTATGTCCACATTGTCTAGTGTGGATCTTTTCAGTGTTATTCCGCTTGCCAGTGACTTGAGCTTTTGGGTTTAAGCTCATCTATTTTCTAAGCTGTAACACATGGCCGAATGTGGAGTGGAAACCACATCCGGCCAGCTCACACCAGTACTCTGTAGGAGTACAGCCTTCCAAACCCTATGTTTTCTCCTCCACACACATGGCCAATCACGGCGTTAAGTGGGTGTGCTTGTCATATTGTCAGTTTCAGAAAGAAACAAAATTCCTGAGGTAACCAAAACCTCATTCATCATCTTTTCTGTACCTTCTCTGTTGGAGGTATAGATAGCTGAAGTCCAGGCGAAGCAGCTTGATGTTAATAGAAGAATCACAGCAAAGTTCATTATGAAGGGAGTCTCTCTTTTAGCTCCTGCAGTTCATAAGAAAAAAGCTTCAGATTCAGTCTTATTCGGTGCATTTAAACCAATCACACTATGTCTTTGTTCTCACATTCCACCTGAGAAATTGTAGTAAATTACAACAAACAATTGTAGTTGCTTAGGATCGCAAATTCCATGTCAGCATACAAACTTGTGTTTTTAGCTTTGCTCTAATATCAACAATCATAAAGGAAAATAAATAGTTCAGAACCTGTGAAGTTGTGAAGATGTGAAGATGCAGATGTCCGATCATCCTCCTGCGTTGTCCCACATGATGAAGATGTTTTCAAAGTGTCTTGAGTTCCTGATTAATTCATAACTTCTGGGATTAGAATCAAGTGTTCATCCCTGTTGGCTCTTTAGTCCGAAGCCCTGAATGTTCAGCTGTCATACCCGGTTCATCTCTCTGTCACTCTCTCACCCCTCCCTCTCTCTCCTCACTCTGGTCTTATGGTCCAGTCTGTTGTCATCAACGTGTGAACAGGATTGTTGTCCTCTCTGCTCCAGATGTTTACGACCATATAAAGGTCTGACACACTGTCTTTGTCTCCGATTTCTTCTGTGTTTTGTTCATTCAAAGCAGAACAACATGAAAAAAAGGAAAAAAAGGAATTCATGATTGAGTAGTTTCACACTTTTTCAAGTTTCCTCAACTGATATTGAAATGTGAAACAGACGTTAGACTTTTGGCTGTACTCAAAGATCGAGAGGAAGACCCAATCCTGCATCTTTAAGAACCTGATCTGAATCCAACTGGTACCCTAAATTTGTGACCCAAAACCTCAAACCCAAAGCTTTATCTTTTTCTTTATTTCCTTCATTACTGACCATTAGCAAGCTAGGCTAAAGCAACAAATTGGCTGATAATGATTGGCTATTAAAAAAATGACATTGAAGAAACAAACAAACACCAAAGTGATGCATTATTATGAATCTTACCGCTTATTTTTGACAGACCCGTCCTGCATAGTATTCAAGCGCTAGAGTTGGTTAGGCGTCTATGGTCGCCGGGGTACCCTGACCTGATTTGTTCAGCTCTGACCGATGGATTTTTGTGACCATAACTTACTCGAGGTTGATGCCATACTTCAGCAGTCGTCTCCGCCTCAACCAGCTACACAGGGCGGGTCTTGCCAAGAAATGCAGTGGGATTGATAATTCTGCAAAAACTGATGGGTCCATTTAATTTAGAGTTATTTCATTGTCTCTCTGATAGCAAGCATGCTAATTAGCTAGCGTGCAAGCAAGCTATGTTGCTACCAGGCGACAACCTCTGAAAAGCTGCATTCTCTCTAATGTCCACCAGGGGGCGACTCCTCTGGTTGTATAGAAGTCTATGAGAAAATGACTCTACTTCTCTCTTGATTTATTACCTCAGTAAACATTGTAAACATGAGTTTATGGTCTCAATCTCTAGTTTCAAGTCTTCTTCAATACAGCATGATGTTCATTTAGTAAATGATGGTCCATTTAGAGTCAAATAGACCATAAAGCAGTCCAAATATGGTCACTTTGTTTTTTGTTTTTGTTTACGTTTGGCAGCGAGCACCGAGCGCTTGGAGGTTGGAAGTTGGAAATTTGAACTGGGAAATTCCCACTGCCAACTTTGACTGAAACGCAGCATTAGCTAGCTCATTAACTGTGTTGGTGCCACCATTTCTTCAGAATTGGGGAGGTTAGACAATGATTTAGTTTGAACCCTGAAGAAACGGTTCAGATCACATAGAAACATTTTTTTTACTAGTCCTAAACCTTCAGAATAAGAATCAGAAACAGTGTATTGCCAAGTATGTTTGCACACAGAAGGAATGTGGCTTGTAGATTGGTGCATGACATTAAACACAGTGCAATAGTATAAGACATCATTTAGAGATAGAAAGAATTTGCAGGAAAATACAACCACTCGGTGTTTCGTAACTGTTTAACACAAATCATTCATTTCGTAACAGAATCGAACTTTTTATTTCCTGTAAGAAGAGGGATGAATATGGAATATATATAAATATCCTAACTAATACAAATGTGAAATGCACATAATGGCTACTTGATCGGCTGTCTAACAGCATATTGTAGCATGCAGTGTGTTCGCTGATGAGCCGTCACTGAGCCCTGCGGACAACAAACCTGTCTGTGTTTTCTAACCTTTCCCAGAAGGCTGTTGCCAACGAGGACTATAGTGTGCATTCAGCCATCTTTGTTGTTGCCCACAGAGCTCTGGGGGGCAGTGGGAGAGGAAGCTGGGTCGGCTCTAGTTTCCTCTGCCGTTGTGGCTCCCCCCCCCCCCCCCCCCCGCCCCCCCCCCCACTGGGACACAAGGGCCGCTTTGTGAGGGTCACGGTCTCCACGCAGTGACAGCAGACGAGGGTCACACAAACACCGTCCAATGCGGAAAAAAGATTAAATAATGGGATTCTTCTGTTTTTTTACTTGTGTTGCCTATCCATTGTGCTCCGTCATCAATGGGACTCTTTCTTGCCCTCCAATTAGTATTCACCCAAACACCTCTGGGTGAAAATGGCCAACTGTCTCTGCAGCACTACTATCGTCCGTCCGTCTGCAAATACTTTTGTACGGCTAGAAGGACAGCAAATGCACTGCAACAAATCACATGCAAAGAGAGAAATTCTAGCATGTGAAGAACATTTCTTTATTACTTTGACATCAAATGGGTCTCATTAAGAAAAACACCTGTAAAGTAAGAAATATATTCACCATTTTGACCCATAAGTCAAAATGACACGCACTGCAAATACGTGTAAAGTAGTAAAGAATTAAGGCGTAATTTATTTTCAGAACAAGGTTGATTTTTCTGAACTTTAGCACCACAAATAAAGTCATCAACCAATCACGTTGTCTGTAGTGGAGATAATCAAAACATACACTGTAGTGTACAACATTACATTACATTATTATTATTACATTATTCTACAGCATTGCACAGCTACCTCAGACAGACTGACCCAAGTTGTGTGTGCCTCCCCTATTACCAAAATAAAAAAACATACTTTCAATATTGTAATTAATTTAAGCATTTAATTAAGCAATTACTTGGCGTCCCCATCTCTTCTCTATCTAACAGCTCCTCACATTTTGGTGAGTGAGCAGCACACTCATCGCCCTCTGCTGCATGCAGACTGTATGAATACTGTGACGCTCCTCTTCTAAAGGCTCCTTAGTTTGAACTGTGTCCAGTTTAACACAACTGTGCGTTTCACATTTCATCCTGACTAATCTTTAACGAGTGAGGTCAGAGGTCAAACATGAGGATAACACCACGTCTTCATGCAAGGAAGACAAACATGTAACACAGATGTTATAATGCATCGTGTTTATTGTGTTCTTTTATAATAAACTGAAGTTAGTTTGAGTTCCTAACGTGAGAGATTTGAAAGATTGTTTTACTTTTAAATGAGTGAGTCATTTCTGAGCTTCTTCGTTTATTGATTTCATCTCCTTCCTGCTTTCCTCTCTCCTCTGCAGCTCTTGAAGTCTCTCAGTAACGACGTTGGCCTGCAGGTGAACTCTCGGCCCTGCGGCGATCCCCGCCACTTCATCTTTATTTGATTGATGGATTCGGGCTGAGTTTTAGATTACACTCCTGAAGCTGGGAATCATTGAGGATTTATTTGTTCATGATTATTCTTGTTCATCCTGTTTTAGGTTTTTAATTAACCCAACAGAAACCTCTTGAAAGCACAAGCTGCTCTTCTTTTCAGCAGATCTATGCTGCCATAAAGAGCCATTTGTCTTTGTGATGTGCTGAATGACTGAACGTCCCCTCCCGTCCATGTGAGGCAGATGAGCGAGGCTGATATGGGAGCAGGTCGGGCCTGCCTGCAGCCCTGATGTCGTATCGGTTTTGCGTGGTGCACCAAAGCGTGACTCTGCTGCCAAAAAGGCATGACAAACGGGCGGGGTCACGAAGGCCTCACGGGTTTAAAAGTATGTCCTTTTCTACAACATTTCTACAACTCTGAAAGGATTCCCCGTTTCGCCCCATGTGTAGACACGCAACCCCTGGAACATTTTTAACATTCCCACAGACGCCCCTGCTCCTGAAGCCCTCGCTGAGAGCGACAGTTTTTAAACATAGTGACAGATTTGCCCTCCACACAGTTTAGAAACTTATAGGTTCCTGACAGCTGTCTGACCGAGGGGTTACCTGTACCCCCCCCCTTCCCCCCGCTATTCATGCAGGTAAATGCGGGTACCTCTTTGTTGTCTGTTCATACCTCACAAGTGTTCGGTTAGGGAGTCTAAAAGGAACTGGATTTCACCTTTTGACCCTTCGTTGTGCAGCAAACAATGTTTTGCATTCCTTTTCCTCAGACACATGTATGAGGCGATGTTGTGTGATTGCAATGAAAGTTGGTCGCCCAGGGTGCGGTATGGTACGAGTCTTTGTGTTTCTGGAAAATAAAAACAGCATTTCCAGAAAACTCGTTCACTATTCTTTTCCCAGCTGCATTCAGGAGTCCTGTCACGCTATGAATGCTGGGCAAGTGAACCGCGTGGCGCTTTCTCGATCTTCTGCGGCTTGGATTGTACGTAATTTGTTCGGCAAACTCCAAATTAATAAATGTGAATGTGGTCCCATGATGCAAACCTCGGCCACCATCATCCTCCTCATGAATTCTGTGCAAAGTGAGAAAGTAGCACTTTGTTGAGAGGAAAAAGTGTTGCCAGATAACTCTATCCAAGCAGCATTATTATGTGTTCTCCTCCTTATAATAGGAAAAAAATGTTGTACTGCAGTTATCTAACATCCTCACGTGACTCTCGCCATCTTTTAAACATTTCCGTGGTGCGCTGGTTGTGACATGTGACTGTCTCCAGTCTGCCAACAGGCATGCAGGCTCTTCACTGATTGGCTCAGATACTCTGCCAGTTCATCAATGCTTCATTTAAAGAAAACTGATCATTTTAACAGCATTTTAATTATTTTTCAGTCTAAAATGCTGACCTAGTTTTGGTGAAAAACCACAATCATTAATGTAAATTAATTCATTTAAGTCTTTTTGACAAAAACAGGAGAGCGAACATTTGACCTTTTGACCGTAGCGTGGAGCGATTTACTGATGAACCTGAAGTTCTTCTACCAATCACTAACCAGTTGAGTTGTTTTTGTAACATGTTGACGCCCCGTGTGATAGTCACACAGGTAGATACAGATCAGAGCGCAGAGACAGGAGAGACATGCATCTACATTCCCTGCCTGTCTCACTACGTTCGGCCTGGAGCTCCTACGGGTGGTTTTCTCTGAAGCTAACGGCACAAAACCTCAAAACAATACTGAAACTGTGTGTGTGTGTGTGTGTGTGTGTGTGTGTGGTATCTACAATCCTCCTCAATTAACAAGGATACTTTTTACATCCTTCTGGGGGAACAAAATATGGTAAATGATGTAAATATTAATGCAGAAAAACTGAATAATGCCATGCATCCCATAAACTTACAGAGGAATGTCACCTATTTGAAATATCTAGTCTAATAATTGTGTAAAACATAATGAAATAGTGAAAGACAGATATATGTGTAAATGTGATAGTTGCTGAAAAATGGTATTGCTGCCACCATGACAGAAATACATTCAAAATGATAAATTGCCAGAAAAAAATGCCTTTTGGTTTTATTGAGCAACTTCATTTTCAGATATTTGTTACGTTTCCTGAACTTCTGTATTAAATTAGATATTTTTGCACAGACACACAATCTGAAATGAGTGTGAAGCCCCCCCTCTATAAAGCCCCCACGGTGCAGTATAATGGCTCTACTGTGCATTAGCAAGTTAAGTGTGAAATACCTGTCCAGCTCCCTACTGTATGTTATCTCTGTGTTACGTAACAGGCAGGTGTGGACCTGCGTTTATCTCGTCTCATCTGGTGCCAGGCCTCTTGTAGCCTCCATGCTGTTGCTACTGAAGTCCTCCCGCCTCCGATTGGAAGATTGTGTTATCGGAGGGGCCCAGGAGCCAGCCTGCTGTACTGATGGAGCGACAAGAGGCCTTCACTTCCACAGTGAAGAGAAAAAGTCTTTTATACGTGGCACGCACTTCTGCAGTCCCACGATGGGGGTCAGGTGCCACAACTGACAAAATAGTTCTAGTACTTCTCTATGAGAGTTTTATTGTTTCAGTGACAACTTCACCAACTGTTCTTTTTTCTTTTAGTTAAACTCAGTAATGGAAGACAATTCAGGTTTTTCTCTTAAGTAAATACTCTGTTTTGAGTAAAAGTCCTGTTTGCAAAGTCTTAGACTGAATTATGTATTATCAGCAAAATGTATCAAAGTGAAAAATACTGATGAGGTTATTATATTACATACATGATATCGTTATTTTTATTGTGAAAAGTGAAGTGTCTTAAAGCTGCATTGAGTGATTTATTGTCACGTAACTTCCGTAGTTATTTTAACCCAAATGACGATCTTTTCCGAAATGAGGCCACTGCTGAAGTGTCTTAAAGCTGCATTCTCTCTAATGTCCACCAGGGGGCGACTCCTCTGGTTGTATAGAAGTCTATGAGAAAATGACTCTACTTCTCTCTTGATTTATTACCTCAGTAAACATTGTAAACATGAGTTTATGGTCTCAATCTCTAGTTTCAAGTCTTCTTCAATACAGCACGATGTTCATTTAGTAAATGATGGTCCATTTAGAGTCAAACAGACCATAAAGCAGGGGATGCTTTAGGGGCGGGGCTACACGGTGATTGACAGGTCTCTACCAGAGACACTACGTCACCCCTCAGTCCAAATATGGTCACTTCTTGTTCACTGGTTGCAAAAAAAAACAACAACGGCGACGGCCTTAATCCAAGATGGTGACAGCAAAACTGTCGAACTCGATGCCTCAAAACGGCAGTCCACAAACCAATGGGTGTCTCAATGATTACGTCCACCTCTTACAGTCTATGTGCAAGAAGCACTTTGATGTTTGCTTCAAGAGGTGGAGCTACATTCAATTGCTTTGCAGCCATTTCTCAACAGTGTGATGCAAAAATGCGGTGCGGCAATAAAGAAAATCTGCATAGAAGCTGTGTTTTGGTATTTGAATATTGAATCAGCTGGATAATCACAGTCACTACACTTGTCCCTGTTCCCTAACTCTTTTCATACAGCTGTGATATTGGACGTTGTTTCAGTGATACCGTCAGTTGGCTGCTTCATCCAGTAAAAAAATAAACAGTGGAAGTTGTTGGACGCGGACAATTTAATCTAACTAAGCACTTTGAATTTAATGCAGTTTTTTTCCGATTTTTGACAGAGATATGTGGATTTATTTCAGCTTTGGTTTAACTTTGCCTGCTGTGTGCAACACTGTGTTATCTTATTATGGAAACATGTGAAGCTGTTGAAAGAAAGAATTACTTGTATGTGCACACATTAGTCGAATGTTTACACTCGTGCATCCTTTAATTTTGCATACTTTCTGTTTTTGTTCAAAGTAAAGCAAAATATAACATAAGAAATTAAATCTGAATGATTTCTCTCCAGCTTTAACAAAAAATAAAGTTCCACATTTTGCAAAATACAAAGAGCAGAATCATTAAAAAACGTTTTCTTGGTGAAATAGATTTGAATCTACAAAAAATGTCCGCTGACCAACCACTGACACAAGACACAGGAATGACAGTATTGCAGCACTTACGGTGCAATTCAAAGCATTTGAGGAATTGTTCAGTACTACGATCTGACGTGAATGTCTCAATGACGGGGACGCTTTGTATTTTTACTAGCACGAGACTCCTCGTGTCTGGAATGACAGCAAATCTTGGCAAGAGTCATGTGCTCATTTCTAAACATTTCTTATAAAGCTGCAGGAGAAAAAGCCAGCATATGGGTCTCCGATGGTTTCCTAAATTTGGAGGCAAACTTACTGACATCTCAATGTTTTTATATCTTTCTGTATTTGCTTCGGATATAATTTGTCTGCACTCACAATCGCCGCACTGATACATGATGAACTGAGAGGTCAGAGGTCATTGTCTTGATCTGTTTCCCCTCAGCTTTTTCCTTGCAAGACCACAAATGCACATGAGCTGCGGTGTCATTTGAGCGGCAGTGATGGGCTGAGTGGCTCAGCGTGTGAACCTCAGGTTGGCTTGTTGATTTAAGGTGAAACCTGTTGAGATGAAGTGATGAAGAACGAGAGACGCTCAGGAGAAAAGACCAGATGAGACTTGTCGGTACTTTAAGGCTTGAAGGTTTAGGTTCCTGTAAGTTATCGATACAAATATGTTACACAATCTAATGGGTTTTCCTCCAAAGATTTGACTACAGCTGCGTGATTCAGTCTCCGTACAGTATGGGATGTGTGGACACATGCTTCTGGTCCAAACCAAGAGCACAGCTGTGTAATCTGTGATTTCATTATTTCAAAACGAAGATGATGTCGTAATAGTTTCTTTTATTGCATCATAAGTCAACGTTACGACATAATTCATGTTCAATAAAGTTGATTTGGAACGAATGAATGCTGTTTAAATAATATTGAGATGTTTCTCATTTAGGAGCACCAAGAGGAGGCTCCGTTCTCACTCCCAACATGTCGAATCATTTTGGTGTCAATACTGTGTGTTGGTGGCTCTCAGCCTCAAGCCCTTAGCTTCCTACTGAAGACCCAAACCTTTTAAAACGAGTCCCAAATGTATATGAGGTCTCTGTAGTTTTTAATCAAACAAACAGCAGCAAATAGTGCATTTATTGGGGACTATTTTAGCGGCGGATTAATCCACATTTGGTGCTCTAGTGAGCATTTGTGGCAGCAGGACAGTGTGTGTGGGGGTGAGTCTGAATGAACTACAGCGTGTGTGATCATGGTGATGAAGGAACATGTCACCCAGTTGATGTGTTTTTAATGGCACAGAGGAAAAAAGAGAAATCAGGCTTTTTCACTGTTGGTTTTGTTTTTTTCATGAAAGTTTTTGCCAATAATAAAAAAACGTAGAACATAAAGATTCATCCCTTAATAATAACATATACGCTCAGAGTTTGTCAGGTGTCATAATGAGGCAGGTTGAGTCAATAACTGGATACAAAGGCTGATTGGACGTCCGACTGACTCGTTGACAGGTGGCTGAGCAGACTTTTCAGTCACCGCAGAGTTTATGTCTTCTCTCTGACGCCTGTGCTCTCAAGTATTGAAGGTTTAAATTCCCCCAAATCATAACAAAATTCCTACAAGGTCCGTCACCTTTCTGAAGTAAAAAGGCTCCGTCCCCGCTGATGGAGGACGGCGATACGTTTGTGAACGACATCTCTTATCAAACTCTCGAGCAGGAAGAAGAGGAGTAAAGCATAAACCCAACCTCCTTTCATATCTAATCACAGTCTTCTCTGTAATCCTGTGTGTTCGCAACCATTAGCGCAACCAACCCGCTTCCTTTCTCTATTGTGACAGTAGAAGGAAAAGTAAATGGTCTAAACTGTTGTGGTTTCCTGTGCTAATGTTAACTTTGTAGGATAAACAAGAGTTACTACAAGGAACTTTCATTTTGTGTTGATTTTGGCGGCTCCTTTGGACAAAAGTAGAAGTGTTTACAAAACCTCCAATTTTACTGCAGCAGAGTCTCCATTTTCACCGTCTGATTCTGATGTGAGTCGCGCGGGAAAACCAGGCGAGACCTCGAATCTCTACAAGAGTCGAAGCTGACATGCAGATGAACCTGTTAACATGGGCTCAGAAATATAAAAAGCAAGAGGTTCTGCAACCCACATCTTCAGTCTAAAGATGGCGGCAGGACTGAAGTAAAACTATCTGTTATCTACGTTCATGACATTTAAAATTTGTCCTTGATTTTCCCAACAAAAACTGCAGACAAAATTATTTTTACAAGAATGTTATGATATCAGTGTGTGTGTTAGCGAACCAGCAGTTTCCGTGTCGTCTCAGACACATCAATGCTTTTGTGTTTACTTTTAAACATGTGATGCAGCTGTGACAATGTTGTTTGAGTGACTGAATGACTGCTGCCAAACAGTGATCAATAGAGGAATTATGCAGAGAAGATCAAAGTGGCTTACATCTGATGCTAAAATCAAATTATGCAAGACTTGTCCACCTCAAAGTAGTCATGCAGTCGGTGAAAACGCCAACACATATTATCACTACAGAGTTCCTATCACATAGTGATGAATTATTAGTTATTTCTCATTTCTAAAGTCCACCTTAAAAAGTACAGTAGCAAAGGGGCGGGGCTTAAAGTCAGCCTGCATTATTCATACCGGAGGCAGGTCCGGTAGGTGTGACCCAGTAAAAACACATGTAAAACCAACTCTGGTGTCTTTCTGTTAGCTTCTTCTTCTTCTTTCACTCTCTCTCACACACACACACACATACACACATACACCAGCCTCCTGGCTCTGCACTGAGGACTCTCCGGCGGGTGTGTGAGAGAGACAAAACTTTTTGTGCTGGATCTTTAAAGCCCTCTCTCTTCCCCTCAGTTAGAGAAAAACATGACAGACGCGGCAACCAACATGCGGCTGAAGCTGCCGATCGTCTGCTTCATCCTGCAGATCATCCTCATCATCCTCTTCGGTACTCTGGTGCAGTATGACCACGACACAGACGCCAGGGCATGGCACAACCAGAGCAAATCTGACTATGAGAACGAATTCTACTACCGTTACCCAAGTGAGTGTCCGGTGGATGTGTGGAGGTTCAGGGTCAGAGGTCGCAGTGAGGCTCAGGATGCTTTTGGTTCCCAGTCTGTGTCTGAATTTAAGTAATATTTGAGTAAAGGTTTCTCAAGAGTATCAGTTTGAAGATAACTCATACAGTAACATTGCAGACTTGAAGTGAGTGGATGCTTTAATATGACAAAAATGTTGCAGATGTTGTTTATGACTTGGAAAGTCAAATTTTCTTTTATTAACAGCAGTCAAATTTTTTACATTTTGAATTATTATTATTATATCTTACACAGGCTGATAATGCAGAACACTCTGCTTTTGGGCTCCACCCAGTCGGCAGAATTTCTTTTGGTATGTACGTTGAATGTCGATGTTTCTGAACCAAAAATACATTTCATATCGGACTTCATATCACACTTACAGAAACGCATAATGGAACATGGGTAACGCTTTGAAACGATTGGTTGGGTTTAAGCAACATAACTACTTAGATAAGGAAGAAAAACGATCCTGGTTTGTGTTCAAATAATAACGTAACAACATAACGTAACAACGCAACGCAACAACGTAACGTAACAACGCAACGCAACAACGCAACGCAACAACGTAACGTAACATTGTACGTAACAACGAGAAGTAACAACGTGACGTAACAATGTACCGTAACAATGTACCATAACAATGTAACGTAACAATGTAACGTAACAATGTAACGTAACAATGTAACGTAACAATGTACCATAACAATGTAACGTAACAACGTGACGTAACAATGTACCGTAACAATGTACCGTAACAATGTACCATAACAATGTAACGTAACAGCGCAATATAATAGTGTAGCGTTACAAATTAACGTAACAACGTAAGTGGTGAAATAACAAATGCCCAAAGCGGACTTTCTTACGTAATGTTATGTAACAAGTGCAACGTTAAGTAACAAGCGTGAAGTCAACCTTTAGTTTTGTGTTCACACGGGACACAAAGGTCTTTGAATATAATCCAAATATCAGGTGTGAACAATTTATGAATAAAAAAAGATGAACAAAGTTGTTAATTCAGGCAACTTTTTGTCACCTGAAGCTTACATTCTGGGCGATCTTGCACAACATAAAACAGTCGTACCAAATATTTTAGTACATTTTCTGTCTTTTGTTTTTTTTTGCATTAACTCTTTCATGTTTTTGTCTTTCATATAATGCTAAACCAGCCTCTCTAACACTGAAATGCTGTCCTCTCTTACATGCTCCCTCAGTGATTTTTTGAAATCTGTAAGTATGCCATGCTCGCATGCCACTTCAACTCATTTACACATTCAGGATAGTAATTGTTAACTCGTCGTTATTCTGTGTGAAGAGATGAGGGGCTGCTGAGCTCCTCTGGTTTCCCCTAATTGGACGGGTCCCATTCTTTCTGAGCGAACATTTCATAGAGATGTCTTCCAGTCCGCTGCCGTCCCACAGAGGCAGATCCATTGATTGTTAATGTCCTGATTTATATGGATTGATGGAGTAGAAAAAAAAGGCTGGAGGGAAAACACAAGGCGTTGATTAGATGCTCATTACTCAACACATTTTCTATCCATTGACTCTTACTGCACACACAATTTCAAGCTGTTTTTCTGTTGTTGTTTTTTTTAACCCTAATCTTTGGCGTGATGCCTAAAATGACTACATAGCAGTGTAGTGTGAATATGTCATTGGTTGTACAAATTTGCGTTTGATTTTCAACTTTAAATGTCAGAAAAACGTTTAGGAGACAACATATAACCCCGTTCTTTAAAAATCTGTGATAATTATCCAAAAGCACAGTTTTTTAAACCAAAATAATGATCTTATAATCTTAAATATCTAAAATATCTTTAATTAATGTTTGCAAACAACCATTTTCTTTTACATTTCTCTGTTTCTTCCGTTTGCAGTTGTGACACAAACTTCATTTTTCATTCTAGCCACTCGTTAACTCAAAGTTCCACCTTAATAAATCAACGACTGAGGGCTGGTGGGCGTGTCCTAACTTGTCAGACTCTGTCGGAAGTTAAACTGGGCGTCTCTCTCTCTCCCAGGTGTGTGTGTGTGTGTGTTAGATTATGAGGAGAATGTAGATGAGACGAATACTCTCTTCTTACTTAAGAATCTTACTGTTTGAATCTCCAACGTGCAACCTTTAACTTTAACGTTATCTTCCTGTCAGCCACTGAACTCTTCACAAACACAAAAAACATCAGGACCTGCTCAAACCAATATTTGGTGCAAGATTTTATGTTTAAATTTGACCGTTTTCAGTATTCATGTTTTCAGCCAGTGGTTTTCTTTCCACTGCAAAGTTCAAAATAAGTAGTTGAAATAGAAATACATTACTGGGGATCAATACAAAATGCACACAATTATTTAAATCATTCACAAAATATAATTATAACAAACGTTTTTACAGTCTGACAAAGTATATAAAAATGTTTTCTGGCATTGCTACAGAGACACAACAAATACTGAAACACATAAACAGGTTGTGGCAGCTAAAGAAGGTAATTAGCAGCCTCTTGGCTTGTTATGCAAACCGTAGTGCCCTCAAGCAAATGTTCCCACACTCCAGAGGGTGCTGCTCTGTATCAACTGTTGACCTCTGCACCCGAGCGTTGGAAAAAACGTGAATTTCAAAGGGACAGCGTGTAGGATTTGGTGGTGTGGTTGCAGATAGCTGTACTTTGTGTTTCTATATGTTAGCAGGCTACTACGCTAAAACATGGTAAACCGTACACCTACTAAACATTAGCATGTCAGCATTGTCATAGCTTGTTAGCATGCTAATGTTAGCATTCAGCTCAAAGCATCACTGTGCAAAAGTCTCACAGAGCTGTTTGCATCGCTCGTAGTTTCGTATTTTGTAGTAAATCACTGAAGGGTTAGGCAGCTAAACTATACTTGGTGGAGGTTAGATAACGGTCACGGTCAAAAGCAACCAATGTTGACAGTTTCTGCTTTAAAACCTTGACACACAAGGGTCATTACTTACCCGGCCAAAAGACGACAAACATACTGGAGTTTGGTTGAACCGACAGTTCAGTTGTCTATTTCAAACCACAGAGAAGGTAACAGAGTCTGAGGTTAGAAAAACAAGAGCAGAGAGTTTAAGGTCCATTAGCTTTAATGGCTTCAGACAATCTTTAACCCGACACCTTCGCTGTCACGGGAGCTGAAACAGACTTTCATGTTTCAGTGCTGTGTTTACGCAACCTCCATCCTCCATCCTTTCCGCACGCCGAGAAAAAAACGGTACAATAAACAGACGAGTTCACAATCTGCAGGTTATCTGAAGGGCAGCGTGTAAATCCTGTGTGTCGGCGGTCATATAGTCAATGTATTGTCTGTCCCATAGGTTCCTGTGAGATAAGGATGGTGTGTCAACTGAAAATATGTCTCCCTCATATACGGGTTCTCCATACAATTACATTCCCATACAACTGAACCACATCCTCAATTACGTTTGGACGGAAACATATTTTTGTCCCGGATTCCAGTGATGTGATTTAAGTGCAGTTTCAAGTCTTATGTTACATTTTATTTCAGTCAGTTTACCCCAAATCACTAAGTTTTGTTTGCTGACTTTTTAAAACCCTTTTTTTGTGTTGTATAGGGGAACTATCCCTTTAAAGAGACCTAACTAAGACATCTTTTGGACAGATTTAATGGAGAGTTTTAGTTTAGTTTTTTCGAATCTGTCCATTATTTTAATAGTTCAGTATTGTATGCAAGATAACAGGTATGTCCTTGGCCTGAAAAACGTTGAAGACCCCTGGTCTCAATGATCCTAATTCACAGGAGAACACATGTTATTTATAGTAACCTAAATGTATAAATCAAATAGAGATTTAAAGAGACAAACTGAGTTGAAAGTGTTGATGTGGGGTTCTCACAAACCTTCAATAATGTTGAAAAGAATTATTAATATTTACAGTTATTTACATACATGAAAAAACTCCAAAATGAGTTGGTTTAAAATCAGTTTAGATATAAAAAGACAGATTTATGGGGGTTTTTCTTACATTTGTCTGCATTCTACATTTGTGTGCACATACTGCGAAAAATATTTTCATAACCAGAACTGTTCTATAATAATATTAAGAGTGATTATCACTAAAGATTTATGCATTTGTGTTACTTTTTATTTTGGGTTCCTGGTAGTTTTATACTTATTCAAATGAAAAGTCCAACTTGAAGGAGGGTTACCATGCATGAGGGGGTAAAGACAGTTTAAAAGTTGCTAAACAAAGACAGAAATGCATGCATTGAAAGTCAGCAGGAATATTCAAAAAGTGAATCTGGACTCAGGAGGGTTAAGAACTCTTTTTTTTACCCTGCAGGCATGAAATAATTGAGGGAAAACATCAATCCCTCTCATTTTGTGGCAATTCTTGGCCTCAAAAATGGTCACATTTAACGAAAACTTCAGCAAAAAATAAAAGTTGAGCTTCAACAGATCGAACCAACTTGTGCCGAGCAGAGGCTGAGTCACTGCTCTGATTGTACGGCGTCCTGCTGGATATCGGTGCGTGTATCACGGGCCAACGGGGACACTGGCAGCACATCCGCCTGTCCATGCCAATTAAACGGGGACCACAGCGACATCAGCCACCGCATAATGCAATATTGGGTGTGCGGTAGTTTGGGACAAATAAGGAGAGTTAGAGAGCAGATCACCATCCTTCCTCTTTAGAGTCTTTAACACAGCGGACCAGCGATACTTTGTCAATATAATCCTGTAACTTTACAGTTATGGGTTTCTAAACATGAATAGCCAAATGGAAGATGTGCGGGTCCGTGTCACAGCCGGACCTGAAGTCCCCGTTGGCCAAGGCTTATGTAACTGTGCTCATTCACAGAGCGACGCTGTTTTCTATGACAAAGCCCTCGAGTGACTCAGTTGTTGGCAGTATTCAGGTGTTTTTTTTGTTGATGGAGGCTTTTGAGGAGCAGATAACATGAGGTTGATCTAAATGACTCGTATCCTCACTGAACTGCTCTTGGCTCTCTGCCAAAAGGCTTTTCATTGGAAAAGTATGAAAGGAAATTTTAATGTCGTCGAACAAGTTGGTGAACATTTAATTTTCACCTTTAATATTTCTTTTAATAGCTCCTCATCTTTCCCTTTTTTATTAAAAATAATAATTGGTTTCAATTGTAAATAGACTTTGATCTTGATTTTACGAATGTTACATTTCTCAAAGGTAAATAAAAAGTTACATCAGAGTCAATTAGAGGCGTAATAGTCAATTAATCCATTGGTTAAACGTATGTATCAGCAGCATTTTTTTTAAAGTTAAAATGACATAAATCAGTTCCAGATTCTCAAATGAGATGATTAGCTGCTTCAGTCAGTTTTATATCGATGTAAACTGAATATCTTTGGGCTTTGAACTGTTGGTTGTACAAAACATGCAGTTTTGAAGACCTCCCATTTGGTCTACGTAAAAATAAATTCTTGACATTTAATAGATATCATAATTGTTATAATTGGAGTCAATTATAAACCCCAAAGGCAATAGATTAACTTGAGATCTCCTGTCATAACAACCTGATCTCATGGGAAGGCGTATAGATAACACAACATGTCCGCTTGTCTTAATAATACAACGCTGTTTACGTAAAACGGCCGGAGCGAAGTTTAGGAAACGAAACCAGTAGTTACATTTCGGAAAAACATTCTGGTTGGGCTTAAAAACAAGTACGTAAACTAAGTAAAACTTTACAACGTAATATAAGTACAGAAAACACGTCACAAACGTAACTTAACGTAACTTCAAAATAACTTCAGGACATGAACAAGGGTCGAACAAGGGTCCTGGTTGAGAGTCCTGTGTTTGTTTGATCCCTCCCTTCCCACGTTCTCACTTTTTATACTTCGTCATTTGCTCTAAGCGTAGTTTATACACGCAAAAAGCAAGTAGTTAGTTGAGACCGGGCTGGTGTGGTGGGAAATTATTTTACCCGCTGTTGAGTCTTCTTAAGTTGAAATGAAGAATATTGTCAAACAGAACTTGTCTTTGAAAAGTATTTATTGGCCAAATAATCTTCTTTACAGAGAAGAGGCATAGTTACACCCCGTAGAAGTGTGCACTACAGATTAAAATTCTTAGAGTTATAAAGAGAGTGATCAAGGGTGGGGGCCTGAGTACTGGAACATCTTGCACAACATGCAAATTTATGATAGTCTGATTCACAACAAGTTATAAAACAGTTGTATTTTATAAGAATATAAAATACACATAAGAATATAAACTATGATAAGAATATAATATTTCCATTACCCAGACAGCAAGATACATTTGAGCACGTATGTTAACACAAAGGATGAAGGTGTACTGAGTTCAGAGCAAAAGTACAAGTACTTAAGCATTTACACAATATACTAAGTAGACATTTTCCATTACACTGGTCACATATACAGAGTTGAGTGTCATCTGCAAAGACAATCAATACTTTGCTTGTATGTTTCTAAGGAGGGGAAAACTAAAAAAGTGGAAAATGGAAGCAGTACTTCAAAGTAGTGGGCCCAGGACTGAGCCTTGTGGAACTCCACTTGTCTTCTGGGTCCATGTTGCCTCTCCATCACATAAAATAAACAAAAAAATCTATCTCCATAATCTTAGCCAGTGTGTTTTTCTACATTGTTTAGGTTTCCAGGATGTGCACGTGATGATCTTCATCGGTTTCGGCTTCCTCATGACCTTCTTGCAGCGCTATGGCTTCAGCAGCGTGGGCTTCAACTTCCTGATCGCAGCCTTCTGCATACAATGGGCCACGCTCATGCAGGGCTTCTTCCACGGTATGCATGGAGGCAAGATCCACATCGGAGTGGAGAGGTACGTGTGAAAACCATATTGCACATGTATTAACGCACAAAAACCACTGACACATAAACAATATGTTGGACGAGGTGCATGAAAGAGAAGAATACAGACTGAGTTAAACATCTCTAACACACAATAAATGTTTATTTGTTGTCAATGCTCTGCACACGATACGTCATGTTTTCTATCAAACTCTGTTTCTTTCAGCATGATCAATGCTGATTTCTGCACCGGCGCTGTGCTCATCTCATTTGGAGCCGTTTTGGGTAAAACCAGCCCTGTCCAGCTGCTGGTGATGGCGGTTTTCGAGGTCACGCTGTTTGCTGTCAATGAGTTTGTCCTGCTGTCCGCTCTTGGGGTAAGCTACAAAAAAAACAAACAGATATACTCTAGAAGTAATTCTCTGTTGTGTGATGTGCAGAGCAAAACAACACAGCAAGGACTGATTAGCACCAAAGATGAGAAAAATATATCGCTGTCAAATATATAGAATTTTCTAAACCATATTGTGGCTAACTTTGTTGCAGGCTAAAGATGCAGGCGGCTCCATGACCATCCACACGTTTGGAGCCTACTTCGGCCTCACGGTGACCCGGATCCTGTACCGGCCCAACCTGGAGAAGAGCAAACACAGGAACAGCTCCGTCTACCATTCTGACCTGTTCGCTATGATCGGTAAACATCTGTCATAGATGGACTTTTATCGTTTACGAAATACTTGTGCTGCCATCGAGTGGTTCATTCGTGCTCTGTCCCACCGTTGCATAAGATCATTGATGGGTGTTGTCAGGTGTGGTCATAGGTGTGATAAACTCAAACCTTCAGACCCATTCAGATCAGTGCAGCAATACTTAAATACATAGATTTAGTGTGAATTTGCTCTAAAATTCAGTTATAGAAATTTTGGAAGATTTGTAATATTTTGCCACACAGATTGATGCCCTGACTGGCCTCAGGAATCGGATGAAAAGAAAATGATAAAAGGACTTTGGCTCGACATTGATCTTTAGCTTTTTGATTAAGGATTGAAAGCCGTGCGGGAATCCAGAATAATTAGCATGCAGATTTTCCGTACGAAAACCATCGGGTCCAGTGTGAATTATACGTTTCTTTTTGGTCAATGAAGCCCATTCCTTCTAAATACAGCCTGTGTCCACTCCACACATTAAAAAACCCTCCCAGCAAAGAACGTCTATCGTTAAGTACTCAATACATAAACAAATCGGACCCAAAATGTGATGCTAAAGCTAACGTTATCTTTTGTGGCTTGCCCCTTTCCTTGACCAACATACAACATTTGCAACATCAGCTACGTTACCATCTTCCTCGCCTCCCAGTTGCTAGGAAGAACTCAAGCAATATATCGTCCTTAACTTGGTGGTTGAAGAAGTTATATTGTTACATTATTGGGTGATGAGAAGGAGGCTTCCCAATTTTCTGAAGGCACATTATTCCAAAACGCCAATAGTCCAAAGAATATCCCATTTGTCTGACAATCCCAAAAACAAACTCCTATTGTTCCGAAGGTCCATTGCTCTAAATAATGACAGCAATATTTTGTATGACATCAGTTGGAACACAGGACTTCATCACTGGTCAAACACTTACTTTCGCAGGTGGAAATCTGCTGAAATCGAGCTCCGTCCACATACTTCTTCCCCCGTACAAATGTTCCACAGAGGTGTGCAAGCATTCATAGGAACCCACAAAACCAGTATTTGTAAATTTCCGCGTGACTTTTCTTTGTGGAAGAAAATTTGTGCTTGGTGTGAAACAGGCTTTTCATGTTTTCCCCAATTCTAAAGATTCAAAATAATGTTGTCAGAAAGTGTGTAACAACAACACATGTACTTTGGAGGTAAAGGTGCGTTTGTCAGTTAAAAGCATTTCTTATTTCTGTAGATTTATTGTAACAATGTTCCGGTGCATGTAAAATGTCATTACATCTGGTGAAGTGCGCCTAATGACTAACACAAAGTTTAGCTCTCAGACTTGACTTAACGTGTTGGTGTTTTCTTGCAAAACAATGTTTTGATACTAAATACAAATAGTAGCATCTCCTCCCCTTCACCTGGGATTTACCTCAATAGATTCCTGACTTCATCATCAAAACTTCAATGTTAAACATGAGTTAACTTATTGAACAGCATGAGCTCCTCTCAGAGACAGATGGAGACTTCCCAACATCAGATCTGTTGACATCCTTTTGGTTTTCTTCCAGACATCAGATCTCACGCAGGCTGGAAAACAAGTTGCATGCTGTTTGTAGTTAGAGTGAATTTGTTGGATTTGCCCAAATGCATCTTTTTAACCTCTTTTATAGCAATAAACCAACTGAATGCCGCTGTGCTTCTCAGGTACCATCTACCTGTGGATGTTCTGGCCCAGCTTCAACTCTGCCGTCACAGCTCAGGGAGACGACCAGCACCGCACGGCCATGAACACCTACTACTCTCTGGCAGCCTGCACTCTGGCCACATACGGCATGTCCGCCCTCACGGCGCACGACGGCAAGCTGGACATGGTGAGCACAACCGGATTATCGTCACTAAATTCAATCAGGAAATAAAGTAATAATCGCTAATTTACTGGAATCGCCAACTTTAGGAATGAAACTGAGGCAACAGGCTCCTCCAGAAAGACAAGAATGCAAAAATCAAGAACTAGAACTTGAATTCCCGTCAGGATCTTATCAGAGCTAAAACTCATGACAGAGTTACTCAAAAGATAAAAAGCTGATGTGTTTGTCACCTGAAGACATGAACCCTTCCCCCCCAAAAAAACAAATGTGAGCTGTGGCTCAGTCACATGGAGGTTCACACTGTGCTGTATCGCTGTCATGCTCAGCTGTCGACAGTTACTCATCCTGATATCAAGATGAAGCATTCCTGTGCTGATAGCGATCGAACCCTCAGAGAGTCATAGTCAGAGCGGTAACTCATGACAAAAAGGAGACGATAGAGTCTGATGATAGTAAAGAAACGCTCGTCAGTCTCTTATGTATTCCACCTGTTTGCTGCCGTGTGTGACCTTCTGACCTTTGTCAGAAGGTCTCATCCATTTAAGTTGCTTCGTCTGCAGACGTGCAGATCCTTTTGTTTTTTCTCACTTTTGCAGATTTACAGTTTTAGAAATAAAAGCAGGGAAAAAGACATTTTCATAATTTAGTAATATAGTGTTGTGCAAGTCAGATTTTATTGAATAAATACAAAGAAGACCTGGAACGATGTGGTGGTGTGGTGCACATAGATTATATTTTGTGGAGAAAGAAAGCGATTTTCATTTGAGAAAACAATCACGTATTCGGACATAAAAGCATCTGAAACATACAGAAGTTCTCAGATTAGCTGAGATTGTGGCACATTTAAGGGATCATATTTGTGTTTTGCTAAATAACTAATTTACAAGCAGCTGGATGATTCATCAGATAACCAGAGCTGCTGCTAGGAAATGTCATGACTCATGACCTTCACTTCTCAATAGTTCCCCACCCTGCGCCCTGAACCAATCCCAATGTTTGTCTTCATTTAAACTTTTCATTCAGTTAAACTGTTCAGTTATACGTTTTTTTACATATTTATTTCCCAAATAACTATATTGAGGCTGAAAATCCAAGTTGCTATGTCACAAAATTCCCATGAATTGTATCTAGTACCTCAGTATAATGTGTGTTTCAGGATTAACGTGCATTTTAATGTATAAAAACATCTTTTTCTCATCTTTAGGTCCACATCCAGAACGCCGCCCTGGCCGGTGGAGTTGCAGCAGGAACAGCCGGTGAAATGATGCTGACGCCGTACGGCTCCATGATCGTCGGCCTCTTGGCCGGCATCATCTCTGTTCTGGGCTTCAAGTACCTCTCAGTAAGGATCACTCAGAATCTAATGATTAAGACGAGAGACGACACGGATCAATTAGAGGCACAGCAGAGAAAGGACAAAAAAAAGACCTCAAACTGCACACGTTCTACTGATCGGTAACATAATACGGAGACGTCTGGTCCTATTTTCTGTTGTTCTTGCTGTCACATACCTGTGGAATGAGCAAATTTAATAACTAAACAAAATGCACATGAAGCCCGTTTAAACAAATGGATCTGAGATACTTTAGATTCCATTAATCAAACAGAACGATAATGTAACTGATCTGATAGAGAAGCACCTTTATAAACAGTGTTAGTGTTCATGAATCCGTTAGGTGCTGTGTGGATCCCCACATGTATTTATTTCATTGTATGCATATAAATATGAATATAAATAATAACATTTATTTATTTATGTATTATCAAGGTTAATGCACATTCATCAACATTAATGTAAATGTTAGACATTAAAGCTTACACGAGTACAATAAGGCCGCATCGTACAAACACACAAAATGAATACACAACAACATCTTCATTACAAATTCAAGTGCATTTTATTCTGTGACGTTCTCCTCCAGAAGCAAACCTCCGTCTCTCTTTCTTCTTTCAGCCCATCCTGGAGGACAAACTGAAGATCCAGGACACCTGCGGGGTCAACAACCTGCACGGCATGCCCGGCATCCTGGGCGCCATCGTGGGAGCGGTCACCGCCGCCGTGGCGACCACAGACGTTTACGGAAAAGGGTGAATATTTCATCTCAGCTGTTGTCGTGGACACGAAACACACCTGATGCAACATTATAAAAGACTGAGAGGCTTAGAGGGGCCAACTGGGACCATCTCTACTCCAGGTTGTTATCATACAGCGTTAGTAGCTATATATATATATTCACTAACAAGGACCACGCACATAACTGTATGAGTTTCGAGAGGTTTATTGCATAACGGAATGATTGTTGGATGAGGAAGCGGAAGAGGTAGAGGGTTGAAGGGATGAAGGGATGTAGGGTAGGGGTAGAGGTAGAAGGATGTAGGGTAGGGGTAGAGGGATGAAGGGATGTAGGGTAGGGATCAAGGTAGAGGGATGTAGGGTAGGGGTAGAGGTAGAGGGATGTAGGGTAGAGGGATGAAGGGATGTAGGGTAGGGGTAGAGGTAGAGGGATGTAGGGTAGGGGTAGAGGGATGAAGGGATGTAGGGTAGGGATCAAGGTAGAGGGATGTAGGGTAGGGGTAGGGGTAGAGGGATGAAGGGATGTAGGGTAGAGGTAGAGGGATGTAGGGTAGGGGTAGAGGGATGTAGGGTAGAGGTAGAGGGATGAAGGGATGTAGGGTAGGGATCAAGGTAGAGGGATGTAGGGTAGGGGTAGAGGGATGAAGGGATGTAGGGTAGGGGTAGAGGTAGAGGGATGTATGGTAGGGGTAGGGGTAGAGGGATGAAGGGATGTAGGGTAGGGATCAAGGTAGAGGGATGAAAAGATGTAGGTTAGGGATAGAGGTAGAGGGATGAAGGGACGTGACGGGGGACCGTTGGTGTCCGGCGGCTGCTGGGAACGGAGACTGTTGGATGGGGGGCCGTCTCTTAGGAAGCTCTGGAGGTGCAGAGTCCCCAGTCGTTCCTGTAATCCTGCGAGAGAGAGAGAGAAAAAGGAAAACAAAAAACGGGGTTGGGGGGAGGGATGAGAGAACAGATCCAAAGAGGAAGTGAACGGGTTAGTAGAGCTTAAATACTTGTCCGGGGGAAATGAGCCGTGTTCTGGGCGTGGTCCCGTTCCTGAACAAAGTTTATAAAACTACATTATATATATATATATATATAAGATTAATGCACTGTAATTCATAGATATCCCACAAAATCAATTTGTGTGTAATCCACAAAATCATGAACCAGGAAGTATGAAGACTGCAAAGTCTTTCTCCAGGAAACCGTTGTTCGATCCGCGAGTAAAACTAGAAGTCAACGTCGATTTATTTGTCACGCAACTTTCGCACTAAGTTCGGTTTGTTTGGTAGTTATTTTAACCCGAAACACAATCTTTTCATAAACCAAACTAAGTTGTTTCCTATGAAGACAGAAGTTTATGTTGAAAAGACGTGCGTGTGAAGAGCTGAGTTTGATAAGAACCGTTTGTCTGAAGATACGTTGCACCTAAAGTGTGTACTGACCTACATACTGACTGTTTCCTAATCAGGATTCCAAATGATTTACATGTATGTGGTGGGAAAGCAAAGTGACTTTAACAAGTCTAAACACCAGCAGTGGTTCATCCTGAATAACCACATGTTTTCACTTGGTGGGAGAGAATCTGTGTGTGTGTGTGTGTGTGTGTGTGGTTTCAACCGCAGCAGTTTATTCAGTCATAGATTGTATCACTGACAGATTAGAGCTCCCTTCAGGCTGCTCTCACATTCCTCCTTCAGTGCAAAGTCAGCATGCGGGGACCTGCAGCGATACATTGATACGCCTGAGTGCGTTTTAATTAATTGTTGTTACTTTAAGTCCTCCACTAATAACTCGTTGTTGTTGTTGTTGTTGTTTCAGGATGGGAGACGTGTTCCCCGACGTGGCGAGCGGAGAGATTGAAGCGTCTCACCAGGGCGTCCGTCAGATCATCTCCCTCGCCGTCACCCTCGGCATCGCCCTGGGGGGGGGGCTCATTGTCGGTAGGTGTCGGCCTGATGAAGAACTCTTAAACTGGACGTTTGAGCAACGCGAAGTTAAACAATTAAAGAGATTAAAACTGGGTTTAATATGATTCAAAGATATCATCTTGAAACTAAGATAATTATTTGTTTGTGTTACAAGTTTTCTGAAAATGTGATGTTTAAATATGCAAATGAGGCATTGTCTTATTAAATATGTGCTCACTTTCATACATTTTCAGAACATAAATCTGAACATTGGATAAAGGTTCAAACTGGTGTTGACATGTTAGAGTTAAAGGTTTTTACAGATTCATGAAAATACAGAAAATAATCTCAACAGCCATAAAAGAAAATCCATTTCCTCCATGTTTATATTAATATAATGTATAGATGAGTGTGTGAGTGATGTGTGAACCTTCAGCACATAGAGGAATGAACGTGTAACGTTTGGTGTGTGTAAGAGCTGCTGAAGTGGAGATTTATCATCAGAGTCTGAGAACAAACTCATTGAGAGAAAACGTCCTTTAAAGAGACGTTTAGTTCATTACAGACGTTTAGAGACTCTACAGGTGAAGAGTTAACACATGAACTCATATATATCACCATGAAGCTTCACCACTTCATCACTCACACTAAGAGGAGGAGTTATTGTGTTACAAGTTTTCTTTTTCTGAAGACGTGTTCTGGAAGAAACATATTTTGTCCAAACATCTCCAAAACCTTCCCTTTCAAACGGATGCAGCCTTTAATTAACCGAGACGTCGCGACACTTTACTGTGAAGGCTCATCAGAAGAAGCAAACTGAACGACTTCACCGCTCCTTTATTGTGTGATTAACCTGCAGATGCTGTTCCGCGTTAATGATGAACACCAGCGACTCACTCGACAGTTAACTTTCGTGTTTTGTCTTGTTGGAGCTGCAGAAGAAAATGAGTTCTCACAACAGAAGTGGTCACACATAAATGATGGTTTGTCCTCCTCTCAGGTTTCATCTTGAAGCTCCCCGTCTTCGGCGCTCCTTCCGACAGCATCTGCTACGAGGACGGCATCTACTGGGAGGTGAGTCACGCTCTCCGTTGTTTCTCACTCATTTCGTGCAACATTTCCAGAAGTTTCCTGCAAATAATTCTGTTATTTGTCCCCAAGAGACAGTGTTCAGTCAGTACACTTCATATTCAGTCATCTCGTTCTTGTGACTCTCTGTCAATGGAGAATACTATGATACATTCATATTTATTTAGCTTTAAATGGACTTAAAATGTCCCTTTAATTAGTAAATTACATCCCTCTTTCCTAGAATTGTAGGAAATGAATCTGAAAATAAATGGTTGTAATCTTTCTTATTGGTGACAGTCATATTAATTAACAGGACAAATATACACAGTGTTTAATTACTTCTTTACCAATTAATGAATTCCTATTAAATGGCAACAGAGAGTCTTTGAAGTCAGCTGACGATGCAAATATAAAGTATGAAGATTCAACATTCTAATAATACATGAATGAGAAATATATTTTTATTTGGGTTTAAATGGAGCAGGTCTTTCCAGGAAATTCCTATTTTCTTTATGATCAGCATAAAATGACATCATTCTTTCCAGGAAACGAAAGAAAGAATGTATTAATTCTCCAGTAATTAATAACGACCACCAGGTGGCGCCATCGCGCTGACATTCATATGATCAGTGACCGTGGTGCTGCTGATGAGGCAGTGCTGCTGTCTGACCACCAGGGGGCGCAAATTCCCCACCACACGGGTGTCTCAGACCAGGTGGAGTCCCTCCTGGATGATGTCATTTAAATTTCCCCCACAATGCAACGTGCAGCATCGTCATGCTTTAGTTTTATGTGTGCACGAGTATATATATATATCATGCAGACTAGATGTGCGCCTCTTTACTCCGGGTTATTTTACTAAAACGAGGCATTTTGTTACAAAATAATTAAATTAAAATAATAGCATGGACTGGTTCTTTCGCTGTTAATGTGGGATGAACCTCATTATTAGACATAAAAGATTAATTCAATTTACTAAAATTGAAATGTTTTTGTCTCGTTTTTACCACCAGTTTAACAAAAATATATAATTGATTTCTCTCCATTTCTTTCATAAACCACAAATAATAAGTGATTCTGTTCTTTTTAATGATTATCTGAAAGTGGGAACAAAAGGCAAAACGCTCGTGTACATTCATGCAGCGCCTCGCGGAGACCTGCAGCAACGATGACATTTAGACACGCAGGGAATGAAGTGCACCTTTGAAAAGCCACAATTAGACCAGTTTAGTCTGGAAGACATGCAGGATGAGGTCACGGAAGTGTAGAAACTCAATTATCTCATGGTCTGTCTGTGTGTGTGTGTGTGTGTGTGTGTGTGTGTGTGTGTGTGTGTGCGTCTCAGGTGCCGGGAGACGAGGAGGGTCACGAGGAACAGTTGACCGCAGTGAACACCGCAGAGTCCGAGAAGCTCAACAGTTAGACACACACTCACACACTCACACGCACACACACACACTCACACACACTCTGAGGTTTTTACATCCCAGCACTTGAGTATTACACTGATTCTGTTGTAAAAATAAAAAACTCCAAAATTCTCATTTTATACTAAATCAAAGCCCGCGTCCCCACACGGTGCGCAGGTTATTGGCCGCTGCGGCCGCTAGAGGGCGACCTCGGGTCGTGTGTCACTCTGAGCTGCAGGCCTGTGAGAGAAAGAGTGCATTTTGTGAAATGATGTGTCTATTTGATGAAAGATGCTGTCTCATTGTTTCTCCTAAATCTATTAGACAGAATATAATGTGAGCAGCCGGTAAAAAAACCAAAGACAAACAGACTCCTTCAGAGCCACAAGCCTCCATTCAACACTCCGAATATGAAATAAAACGTTTTTAAATTGTTTTTTACTGGAAACCTTTTTTTTTTTTTTCATTTTAAATACGTGATTTTCATGTAAAACATTGCAGATGTTTTTTTAATGTGTTTATCTCCTAATACTTCAGGGTTGGGATTTCATTTGTTTTATTATACTGTGTGTGATTAGGTCGAGATATTACAGGTCAGTCATGTACCTTTGTTATTAATTCTATGTTGGAGCAATAGATTTTTAGATTAATTTTGCCTTAATTAGCTGAAAGCTGCATTCACAGTTTGACACTATTTCATGGGAATTGGAACAATGTTGGAATATTGACAGAATAAATCGTTGTGCCTTTTGTGTTTTGTCTGATTTGTGTCATTTGACAAGAGGCCGATACAACAAGAGGAAAAGTCACAATATTGACAGAAAGAAAGAAACAAATCATTCATCGATTCACGTTGTTTTTCTTTGTCCTCTGGACGTCTGTCACTGTTCAGGGTTTCATAATGTGAGTCATTTTCTAAAATGTGGCAGAGAGGAGAGAGCGATCACGATGACGTTTCTTAATGATCTCCTTGGAAGAGGTTAAAGCCTCCGATCACAGGTGGATTTTCTCTCACCGCCTCATTCACACAGTTTCACTGTCAGGCATCAAACAGGCAAAAGGTGTCCTTGTTAGATTCTGGTCTCCTCAGGGCCCGGGTATGACAGGTGATTAATGCCACTGAGGAGGACCAGGAGGAAGAAGTATCAATAACTACAATTTGATTCATTTTACCTGCGAAAAAAAACACTTCTCATGAGTTCTTAAGAAGGTTCAGTCTGAGCGAGACGACGTTCAGAACCATGGAACCAACAGGAACCTCCTCTCTTAAAGATGATCCTCCACAGTCACATGAACATGTTGTCTCGCAATCTTTTTCTTCAGCACAATAAACCTAAAATCTCGTCTTTATTGCTGTTTACCAGCAGCTTTTTGTCTTTCCTCATCGTTATTTGAGTCTGTTAATATCTGAACTCAAGCCGTCTATTAGCAAACCTTAATGACGTCCCTCCTCTGCGCCTGCCTCTCTGTGGCATTAATCACTCCTCATACAGTGGGCCCCTTGCAGGCTGCAGGGGCCTTGTCCGACCCCCCCCCCCCCCACACACACACACACACACACACACATTTTGGTGATGGTACCTCTGCGTGAACAGGCGCCGCAGCCTTTTCCCAGGAAGCAGGAGACAGGTGGACAGCTGTTTACTGAATAGGCGCTCTTACTGAAGAGCTTAATTGAGCTTCATAGGGCTAATTAAAATGCAGAGAAAAATATCCATGATTATGGTAATTATTCTATTGTCTAATACGTCTTCCGGAGATGAGCTTGTTTGGCATCATACCTGCAATATGTTGGAGGCCCTGGAAATATAGAAATAGAGCTTTTTGTGTGTGTGTGTGTGTGTGTATCACAAACCACTATAATTATACAGATAAAATGTTAATTGTTTTAATTTCTGTTGCTTAAGATCTGTAGTGAGCTGGTATAATGACTTGCATAATAACGTCTAATTAAAGGCTGCAGAACAAATGACCTAGATTATCATTCAGGGAAGAGCTTTGAGAATAAGTTCAAACTCAAACACATTAGTTTAGTTTGTTTAAGTAACGTCTATTAAGTCGATCTCACCTGATTCTGTGGATGTTTTTGTATCCGTCCCTATATCTGTCATTTTACATTTTGGGGATAATCGGTGGTGAAAATGATCTGCAGCGATATTGATCTGTGGCCACGTCCACTTTTATTTTGAAATTCAAGCCTCAGCTCCAGTTTGTCATATTTTTTTGTTCATATTTCAGCTGATTTCAGATATTTCAGATACTTCCGTCTCTTTTTTTGTCGTTCTTTGAGTGTAACCAGAAGGAAATGGTCACAGATGCTGAATTTGATGAATGAGATCAAATGTAACATGCAATAAGCATCAACCTGCTTTCTTTGCATGTGTGCACATACTTCTACAACATTTACATTAAAATAAAAAGACACTTTTACTTATATGTGTGGAAATGACAGCAGTCACATTCATACATTTATTTCTATATATTTTTTAAACAAAACCACTCAACCTGTAATTAAACACAATTTTCCCATTTTCACTTGAACGTGACGTGTAAATCCAGGGGGCCTTATTACGCTCTTGACCTTATCGCCTCGGTTCTTACCGCGTGGCCCTTGAGCAAGGCACGGCATGGGAACGGCACGGGAGCGGTGCTGATCGGCGCCCCCGGGCTACGCCGGCTCTTTTCTCAGCAGCTGTAGCCTCCTGTGGCTCCGCCTCCAGCTTGTATGCGATTGTTGTTCCGTAACGCCGCTGTAGAGGTGAACATAATGGGTTAATGGGCTCCCAGAGGACCTCCTGGTCCCCTGTGTGTGTGTGTGTGTGTGTGTGTGTGTGTGTGTGTGTGGGGGGGCCAGCTCACAGCCCCGCGGGGGCCGCAGCGGGGCCCATGCGGTGCTAAACACCACCGAGGGGATCTGACACACTGACAGGACGTCCGAGCCGGATTACATCACATTTATTTTTACAAGAAAAACTGTGTTCTCCAGCTCATAACCTCTAAGTTTACCTTTAACCCCAAACACCTCTGCAGAAACCTCTGTGGACTGAATTAGAAACTTTTGTGATTCATCAAAAACAAACGTAATCAACAAGAAAATGGCTGAAACGTTTTCCCTCGAAGCGTAATTCTCGATGCGGTTTCGTGGTCTTGGAACGTTGTTTTTAGGCGACTGGGTTGAAATCCTCTCGTAAGTTGAACAAAAGTATAAAGTCTCACAAAATAAAGTGCCAAACTTTATTTACTTTCCCTATTACACAAACTAATCTCTTAAGTGCATAATTAGTCCATGTGCTTGTGTTTTTTTCTTGAATTCTTGAAGTATCAACACTTTGGTGATGCATCTGGAGGTGCACACTCATCAGAGTTAATTCAACACTCGTTTTCAACAGTCGCTCCTAAAAAAAAAGCCGAATCAACTCTGCAATCAACTCTGAATCATCATCAGCGAAAAGAAATATGTAAATCTGTGAATGTCGCCGTCAGAAAACACAACACGGTCGAAGAACTTCGGGGCTCCGTGTGTTTCAGGCTTCAGTCGTCTCTCATTTTGTTCCGGATTACATCCCAGAGTAGAGCTGTGGTCGGAGGCGGAGAGGTTGTGACGGATGCTAAACAGTGATGATGGAGCTGTGTGTGTGTGTGTGTGTGTGTGTGTGGGGGGGGGCAGGAAGTTGTTCAGCTGGAGAGCGTTTCAGCCACTTGACTGAGGAGGAAATTGCCTTCAGTGCTCCACGAGTACTTGGGAGTGCTTCACTTGAATTTCCTCCCCTGAAAAAAAAAAAATGGCCAACCAGCCGTGTGAACCAACAGAAGTAGAGCCACAGTTACCCTCAAACGTTTCTCCTCTTTAATCGACTCGCCTGTGAAACGAATCCTGCCACGACCAATATATTATTATATTCACCTTTAAACATAACTCACCACTTGTTGAACGCACAACAATAAGAAGCAGGGACGTGTAGGAAATGATCGTTCATTTGAGGTTTTGAGTTCATTCTGCAGCAAATCTTATTTGCGTGATTTGTGTATTTGTGTTCACATTTAAGTACAATTTCTGTTGATGCTTTCACCCAATTACACTTGGGCTGTGCGGATATTATTAGGGGAGGAGGGGGAGTCAAAAAAGGGGGAGTTTTCTGTATTTATTTCTCTCTTCTTCATGGGACGGTAGTCTGCATTTCTTGGTTCATGCAGGAGAGGGTCTTTCCCCCCATAGAATCTTATTTTATTTCCATCTTCCCCTTAAAATGCAAAGTTTTATTTAAATGTTTGTTCAGAAATAGCAAATCTTTCAAGGCCGTAACATGAGCCTTAACGTTGTATAATAAATAAAAGAATCGTTAACAAACGTAGCACACAAATGTGTGAAATCGTCCCTTTAACACCGATAATACGTTAAACACACATCTTATCAGAAATGTAAAGAATTTCTCACTCGTAATCATCTTCCCTCAGACCTCATCCTGAGGGTCCTCTGCTCCTTTAAGTCCTTCAGGTGATTATATCATGGGGCCTTTCATTCTGCCTCAGATGTCTAAGCAATCCCACATTTTAGACTCTTTTTGAAGCTTTTGCAATTAGCAAGATCTAAAGAAATGGTTTCCATCCACTGGCTGAGTGACCATTGTGACGGGGGGGGGGGGGGATCACAGCCTCTAATCCCAGAGTTCCTGCGAGGTCCCCTGGCTGAGCACCCCGCGCACTAACAAGGCCTCCCACCGGACCCATTACAAGAGGAAAAACCAACAAAGGCAGTTATTACACACTCCTTATGAAAGACACCAGGGGTGAAGGGGGGGCAGGCTGGACACCACCGGAACAAAAGAGCACTGACCGACCCCCCCCCCCCCCCCCAACAAACCAGCCACTTCCACCACACGCATGCCTCCCCAGCTCCAGCCATTGTGGAGGTGCGTGACTCAAGGGGGGGGGGCTTCATGGCCTGTTAATTGAGTGAGCCCATTGAGGGAGCATGTGGCCCAGCGGGGCCTCACCGGGGGCCGAGTCAGCGCTGTGAACGGAGAGGGGAGCGACCAGGAAGTCACGCTAGAGAGAGAGAGAGAGAGAGAGAGAGAGAGAGAGAGAGAGAGAGAGAGAGAGAGAGGGATGATGGTACATGGAGCTCAGGTCCGGACAAAAACACAGAAATCCGAACTCTCCTCTAGACTACAGACGCTCGTCTATAAATCTCTCATAACGCTTCTTGTACCATGTGAACCCTCTCTGCTTCTCAGCTCACCTGTTTGAGACCAAACTTAAGTGGAAATAAAATATGCAACTCAAACACTATTTTCTTTTGCGTGTTTCATTTGATTTGCCAGTGCTGCTTTGTTGTAATTTAAGTCTTCATGTAAAGGCGATAAACCAGTTCGCCCACCAGTGGGTATGTGGTGGATCAGTCTGAATAAGTTGCTAACCCTGAAAGAACAACCACAAAGAGACACACAATTACCACAACACGTAAATACAGATAAACGGCTACAAACAGACTCAAACAAACCACCAAATGAGACTAAACAACTACCAAGGTGTGTGTGTGTGTGTGTGTGTGTGTGTTGCTCTCATGTCGGAGAGGTGGTGGGGCCTCTTGCATGTCTGTGCCCTTATGGGGACCCATCTCCTTATCCACGTTTTGGGGGAAAAAGCTGGGTACGTGAATACACTGACGTGAAATATCAAACGTACAGTAGCTGAGTGCAGTCTGTGAACACGTTGGCCTTCACGACCACGCACACACACACACACACACACACACACACACACACACATCTGTGTTTCCATTGTAATTGTTTGTCTTCACCTTTTACTCTGATCCTGACTGAGTGCATCTTTTGCTAGCCGAGCGATAGTCTTTCTTGCTGCATGCATGTTTTCCCATGACACATGACCAGAAACAGGAAGCAGCAGTTTGGCCATGAAGTGGTGTGTGTGTGTGTGTGTGTGTGTGTGTGTGTGGAGGTTAAGGGTCAGGCTGAGGTTTACACATCTACCTACCTCTTCAGGGACACTGGCTTTAGGTTGCAACTCTGGGAGAGACTTTCCTCCAAATGTTTCTCTCCTAACCTCAACGTTTGTATTTGCATGTAGTTATTAGTAGAACATTAGTTATTAGTCATCTTATAATCACGTCAGCGGATGATCTGCACCGGTTGAACGACTTGCAGAAAACAGATTTGTAGGAAAAGCACACAGGAGCTCTTTAATATCAAACCCTTTTTGCAATCAAATCCACTTCCGTCATTTGAGTTCACTGGAGTTATTGAACCTCGCTGCGTCGTACGTCTTCACATTAGACGGGTCCTCTCTCAACTTAACGAATAACACGAGACGGATCAGACTCGTGGTCGTCTCCAGTCCTGCTAAAAAGCAACTAAAGGGATTGAAACTGTGTGAAATTCTCCAGCATTATGAAACGATGAGGACTCGGCTGTCCCGGGGTCATTGTAGCAGAGATCATTGCTGAATCCACACATGCCATTAAATTATGAATTCAGACCGTCATATTTGGTCTTTAAGCCTTCAATATCGTTTGAAAAATGTCCCTGAGGGGAATCGAAGAGTGTGTGTGTGTGTGTGTGTGTCCTCTCCTCTTCCTCCCCTACACGCTGCACATTACCTCATTCTCATCAGCGAAAAGACAAAAAAAAGACGGCTCGCTACTGATAAAAGACCGATGGGGAGAAAGAAAATCCAACGCGATCAAAAGAGACTGCGGAGAGGAAAAAAAAGATGGAGGGGGCAGGCGTTAATTAACGAGTGACTAATCTCAACCAAATTAATAACCGGGTCATGGACGTGAGGAAGAGAGGGATGAAGAAGAGGGAAGAGAGGGGAGGGGAGGGGGGGGGTGAATAAAAAAGGAGAAAAGAGGAATGTAACATGATGTCTCTGGGTTTCGCCGATGGGAATTTCGTCCCTGTCTTTTCCCCATAACCCCTCCTAACCTCTCCCATTCTCCTCGGCGCTCCGATCACAAACCCTCTTTGTGGCTCTCCTTAAAAAGAAAAACCTTTATCGGACGCCAATTTGCATGAAGGCAACAAGCAACAACACTTTTTTTCTCTCTCTCTCTCTCTCTACTGTGGGATAGGACAGCGGCGGCTCCTCCCCTAGCAATGGCAATGCAATCCTTCTTGTTTTAGGACACACACACACACACACACACACACACACACCATACGTGCAGGATGACATGACGATGAATGTGCTTGTTTTATGATTCCCTCGGTGCACATACTGCACGTTTGCACACACATATGCCGCACACACACACACACACAGGCGTTGCTCATGCATTAATAAATGCAACACACACACACACACACACACACAGAAAAAACCCTCACCCGGCTCCCCTTTTGAGCGTAATTAAAACAGGAGGTGCTCACACAATACGCTTTTGTCTTAGCTCATGGCGAGGAGAGGCGGGGCGAGGGAGGTAGGGTGGGGGGGGGGGGGCTGCATATTAATTAGGAGGCCACGGTGTGAAAGCCAATCAGGCGTGTTAAACAGATGACATACTGGGACAAATATGGCACTACTTTCTTCCTCGCTGCTCTCTCCCACGGTGGCGCATGGATACAGGCGGCTTGCTGCGCCGCGGCGGCTTCCGGGGGCCGTGGCACGCTGCCAGCGGTTTTGGAAAAAAAATGAAGCAGCAGGAGCCGCTGGGATGAATTAGCAGGGCCTGAACAATGCAGGAGGCTGCGTGCTGCACAGCGGGGGAGACAGAGAGGGGCGGCCAACGTCAAAACCAGTAGGTGGCGACGTCGAGCAAAGCCGAGCTCAGACCTGCACAACAGCTCCTTTTTTTTGTTTTGTTTCTTTTCTTCCCCCATAATCCTCAGAATGAGCATTCAAAAGCTGTCAATGAAAGGTATGTTTCTGGATTTCAGATGAAGCCTTTTTACAGTGAAGAGAAGAAGAGATGTCACCTGGGAACCCCGGCGCCAGGAAACACACTGGAAACATTATGGCTCACAATAACCCCCCCCCCCTCCGGCTACTACTCCGCGTTGTATTTCCCTGACAACAAAAACCGTTAGCTTGAGATTTAACGTCAGACGTTCATTCCAAACTGGACACATCTGTTTGGTTATCAATAACGACGGGAGGGTTTTGGCACACCGTCAGCTCCCCCCCCCCCCCCCCCCCCCCCCCCGCCTCCCTTTTCCTCCTATTCACGACTCTGTTAAAGGAGAACAATTCAGGTGTTATAAATCAGCGAAAGGGGAGCGAGCCAGCGAGAGGCTGACAGGCTGTACAGTGGCAGAGGGAGACCTCCATCACCCTGCCACCGTTTTTTTGTTTTTTTTTGTATCCACCCAGGGGCCACCCAGCTTCATTGACGTGGGCGATACCCAACCTCCGCTTCTTTGTTTTTCCTGCTCAATTTCCCCTTTTCTTTTCTGAGGCGCTCTGTGTTTGGTTGCGAGGTTTGTACCCCATTTCCTTCACCTCCTTTCTTTTCCTTTTTTTTGTAAATTCGTGCCACAAATGCACCAATTGAATTTGTCTCATTCGGTTAATCTCTCCTGCTCCTTCTCGGCCTTTCTCCCCCCCCCCCCCCCCCCCACCTATGCCTTCCTCTTTGCCAACTCGTTTTCACCCTCCCTTTTCTCACCATCCCTCCCTCACCCTCCCTCCTCCCCTCTCTACCCATCCCTCTCTGCCATTTCCCCGGTAAGGGGGCACTTTGCAGCTCCTGTCTCTCGATCTCCGCTGTTGGCACTCAGTTCTGAGCGGCCCGGCCCAGTGTGTGCGGAGGGGAAGCTGTGTGTGAGCAAACGGGTGCCCACGCCTGCCCCCGGCGCCACAATGGAGCCTTTCTTTTGCCCATCAATGGCTTCCATTAACGCCGGGCCCTCTCATTAACGCCGGGCCCTCTGCCTCTGGAGGGGATGTCAGGCTTCCCGAGATGGCACACAGAGACGGCCATTAGAGGCAGGAAGCCGGGGGCAGGGGCATCATGGGAGAGCTGCCAGGGCAGAGAGAGGGGGGGGGGGGCAAAGAGGGCATGAGGCGGCGTTTTGTGTTCTGATCTCAGGCCTGTGTGTATACAGACGCAAACTCCCAAAAGGACACATTTACTCCCTCACACACACACGGAATGATTCATGTGAGGGTTCAGCTGTTGCAGGCTTTTAGCTAACACAATTATTAAACGGTTGCAATTCTAGATTTTTTTTTTTTTGTTCTTGTTCTGCAAATACAGAAAATATCTTTTGGTTCTATTTGTTGGTGTAGTTTTAATTCACAAACACAATACTTGTTAGGACTCATTGTTTCTGTCTTTTAATGCAATTTTATTGAAATAATTTAGAACCCACATCTTCTATTATTATCATTATTATTATTTTTTGCACATTATTTATCAGCTCCAGCTCTCACCTTCCTGTGGACAGAACTGCCTCTCCAGTACTTACATATATATACATATAAATATCCAACATAACCAAATACGGAAGGCCAATATCTTTGCGACAGATGCATCAGAACACTGTGAAGATAGAAACGAGGAAAACAGCCACAAAAAAAAAAAGAAACACTCTTTGGAAACCACATTGAGTGTGTTTGCGTGCACCGTGACCTCACATGTACAAACACACACACACAGAAACCGACCAGAAGCCTCTCGGCAGTCCGCTCCGGTTTTATCGCTGACGTTTCTTTAAAAAATAACATTTTCTTTTTTCCTTACCTTTGGCTTGTTTGAGAGCGGATGCTTTTGATGGCCCGCGTCGCTCCTTTGGGACGGCAGAAAAGGATCAGAACTGCTAAAAGAAAATCACCGCGTTAGCACGTTTTTTACTAATGAGTCCTGTAAGTCTTGCCATTGGAACCATGAAAACATATTTTACTGCAGTAAGATCATTCCAACGTGTCTGCAAAAAAAAATAAGAAAAACGACGCAAGAAGACGAGTGAAGGGCAGACCACGGGACACGTCCAACGACAACGCTTCTGAACCAAATTACGGTAAAAACAAAATTCTATATCTGTCCTGTATCATGCTTAAAGAAATCTCCAATAGTGAAGCTATCGGTTGGGTTTAGGCAACACAACTACTTGATTTAGTTTAGAAAAAATATCATGTTTTGTGTTAAAATCTTAACCGTAACAATGCAAATTAACAACGTTACGTTACAAGCATGAAGTCAACGATGATTTCGTTTTTTTCACATGAACAATGGTCTTCTGGGTTTGTTGTACTTTGATAACGGTTGTTCGTTTACTATGTCCCCGAATGCATTAAATGCATCATTTATCAGTACTTCCTGTTTTATTTTGTGTCACTTACCTCTCCTCTCATTGAAGATCACTTCACTTTCTACCTTTTGTGTGTTTTTCCCGCCACTGTGATTGCCCCTCATTGATCCCACCTGTGTCTCATCACCGACACCTCCCCGGTGTATTTAAACCCCGTGTTCTCCTCTCTCTGTGCCAGTTTGTCCTTGTCCTGTATCAAGTAAAGACTGTCTCAAACCTACACCTTATCCTGGGTCCTGGTCGTGCGATTGAGTCCTCCTTTTCCCCCTGTGGTTCATCGTTTTGCAAGAAAGTACAATCCTAAAAATTTTTCCCGGTGTCTGGGCTGCACTTTACTCCAGAAAGTTGTAGAAACAAGTTGATTTTTCTGGGAAATTGAAACGATCTCACTGCTGCTGGGTGTGATTTCCACTGAATAAGACTTAAATTATCCAAGAGAATAAGGCTGTTAAGGACACAATAAGACACGAACAAACAATCGATAAGACTTTACAGGGAGATGGACCACAAGCGTGGTTAGAAAACACAGTTGCAGCACGAGGACGGTCTCCCATCGTCCCGTATAGTCAGAGGGAGATCACAGCGCCGTAGACGCGAAAGGAGGCCGGTCGGCCTTCTCAAGACCTTCAGAGGAGACGCCACGGGGCGGTGAAAGGGAGGGTCCGCTCTGTAGGAGGGGGGGGGCGTGCTGAGAGAGCAGGTGGGGCGTTTAAAAAGAGATGGGGGAGTGTGTGTGCAGATCAGAGGGGGTGTATTGCGAGGCCGCCGACGGTCAGCATACTGATCTAATGACGGCCTGGCTTCAGAGCGACGCCGGCTCCCTTTGCACTGCGCCAATTAACTCCGAGGGTGGGGACAGTTGACGGACAAGTCTATTATTAGCATGTGAGGAGCGCCGCGGCGCCTCAAAGAAATCCAAGAAAAGGAAAAAGTCTTGAAGGAAGTGGCAAATGCAAAGTGAATGCGGTGTGATATGCTTCATTGGCCCAATTGTGGTCGTATTGCTTTCTTCTCCCAGTCCTTCCAAATACACCACCGCCGCCACCAACTCTGCAGAGGTGCCCCCCCCCCCCACCGCCGTCCTCAATTATACCGCTCTGCGAAAACAATAAAGGATAATACACTCCGTTCAAAAACACGTATCAAAGGTACGTCCTCCCCGTTCATCCACCTATCATTGTCTTGAAGCAGGAGGGGTTCGCTCCTTCATTGGGCTCCATTTCAAACACATTTCTCACCTCCACCAATGAGCTTCTTCAAGGAGAATCCAGCACAGTCTCACGGCTTGAGATTGAAATTAAATCTATTGGTTTAGGCAACAAAACCACTTCGGTAGGTTGAGGAAAAAAATCATGGCAGGCCTTTAAATAACTACGAACAGTTTACCCAACAAAACCACTTAATTAGGTTTAGGAAAACTGTCACGAACAGTTGGGCCAATCCACCTCCCCTCTCGTCCACCAATAGTCGTTTTTTTGGATGTTATAAAGTTGCTTAGTCACGTGGATGCATTTAATTCTTGTCTCCACCCCGAATAAGACTCATAATTAACTTTCCTTTTTAATTTTTTTCATGCTGAGCTACACAAAACTGAAACAGGACAAGACATTTCGTGTCCCCGTACACAAAACCCGTACATTTCATTTCGTGACTATTTCACGAACTGCTGTGATACTTGGCTGGACGATCAGTGGACCATCATTCTGGACCGTCACTGACAGGTTCAACGTCTCCTGATGATAAGCGACGTATCTAGTTATCAACAAAGCAAGCAGTATGTTATGAGCACTATGTTTTATTTGTTTCGAGGAGAAAGATTCGAGATGTTTATTGTCATTCGGGTTGTACAAGTACAAATAGTTAAAGATAAATAGTTAATATAAAAATAAATCTAAAATATAATCACATGTAGTATATAATAAATATATATAAATATAATAACAAAAACATTAGATGCAACTATTAAAGTCAAACAAAGAGATCAATGCGTAAAATAACGCGGGGCCGGCTGTGTTGCATACAGACCACACACTGTATAGAAGAAGTGGACGTAGTCATCGTGACGTCACTCATTGGTTTGTGGACGGATGTTTTGAAGCCTTGAGTTCTGTGATTTTGCTTTCGCCATCTTGGAATACGGCCGTCACGTAGCCGTGCTACGAATGAACAGAAGTGACCATATCTGGACTGGACTAACGTAGAGACGCCGTATACGTCTCTGGTAGAGACCTGTCAATCACTGTGTAGCCCCGCCCCTAAAGCATCCCCTGCTTTATGGTCTGTTTGACTCTAAATGGACCATCATTTACTAAATGAACATCATGCTGTATTGAAGAAGACTTGAAACTAGAGATTGAGACCATAAACTCATGTTTACAATGTTTACTGAGGTAATAAATCAAGAGAGAAGTAGAGTCATTTTCTCATAGACTTCTATACAACCAGAGGAGTCGCCCCCTGGTGGACACTAGAGAGAATGCAGCTTTTAAGACACTTCCGCATTGGCTTCTCTCGGCAGAACTGAAGGTTGCCGCCTGAAACAGACACTAAATGGACATTCAACGCAGAGGTGTGCTAACGAAGCTGCATCATTTGACGCCTTGGGAGTTGCTAGTTGCGATTGCACATATTGCATAGTGGTTGGATAATGGAATACAAAACTACATAACATATAGAAACCAAAAACTAACCCTAATATAGCGCTGCAGGAATTAATCCTAAAACACGGACATTACTCAGCATTTTTTACACTTCCTGTTCCCTTGTCTGAAAGTCAATGTGTTTCTTTAATGTGCTTTTGCTTAGATGTCTGAAATAATATCTCTGTTTAACACAAGCTGAAGAGATTTGAACGTTTAGTTGTCTCATATAAAACAGGTCAGTGAACGCCCCTCTGGTGGATCTTAAAAAGAGTGTAAATGAGACGACTAAGCGTCCTCACTGGAACACTAGTCCTCCTTTAGCTTAGTGGTGGAGACGTGAAGTCATGTGACCGTGGTTTACACTTCAAACATCATAAAAGTGGAGTTCAGTTGTGAAGATTATCTTGATGAACAAAACCTGTAAATTTCATAAACGTTTGTTTGACACAAAATCCTAATGGACGAATCCCGTTGGAGTTTTGTGGAGGGAACCAGCGCTGCTAACTTCCCGTTAGTCTACAAAAATACTTCATCTCTGCAGCTCTCTACAAATAGTCTGAAACCTAAAATAAATAACCTAAAATGTATCACTTGTAAGGAGCTCCCGGCTTGTCGCCTTCCTCCCGCGACGCAATCTTAGTCCTTTGTTTCTGTTTTGATATTTGACAAAGACAAGAACACAATCAAGAAATGAAGGAATCATTGTGAGGAAAAGAAGTCCTGGAGGAAGATGGTGTGATACGATAGAAAGCTCCAAACAGTTGCTGATGGACCTTTGATTTTGTCAACTGTTGTTTCAAGAATTAACTGTCAATCCATTGACAAAGTGCTGCTTGTCAATGGAAATGGAATATCTACACAGTTCTATTTGCTGAGGAAGGCTGTGTCACACGATCAAAAGCTCCAGTGATGAGATTTGTTTATTGTTTTTCGTCCCCCGCAAAAGAAATGGAGGAAAGTGAATATCTTCCAAAAGTAAAACAAAGCAAAAAGAATGGAAACACTTCAAGGATGAAAAATCCTTCAGATGCTCAGACGTTCTACAACAACATGGGAAACTTCATCTGCTGAGGAAGATCATTTGATGTGGTAGAAAGCTTGTAATAATGAAGGAAAGCAGTGGGGCAATGTAACCAAGTACGTTTACTCAAGTATATATTCAAGGTATTTTAGTGTTTAATACCTTTACTCCACTACATCTATCACTATATTTGAAGTTTAAGACAACACAATGAACTTCTTAGCTCCACATGTACACAATATTAATTGGTTCTTACATGAATGTATCTGTTTTTATATATCCAATAATATTACATCAATACAACACAAGCAGTGGTCATTTTCTGCTGCACAACTACTTTTACTTTCTGCTGATCTGAATTCTTCTGTTGTAAGATTTCGAAGGTCAGACTATGACTTGAAATGGAGTATTTGTATATTGTGATATTGCTTATTTTAATGAAGTACAAGAACTGAATACTTCTTCCATCGCTTGCAAAAGGAGATTTCAGACGTGGTTTAGTTTTTTTTTTTTATACAAACTTAATTTCTAGAACTTCCTGGAAAACACAAAGTTCAAAGTATCCACACGGGGATGAAGTCAAAGAGGCGACAGGTGCACACACCACAAACAATACAACACAAACTGTATCTTTAGGGTGGAACAACACACTCAAATCGTTTTAGAGCTGCATGTTGCGTGTGGAAGACGGTCGAGCTGCTTGAAAAGACTCTGAATAAGAGTCCTCTCTGCACACGCGGACACGTGTTTGTCTTTGAGGATTCCTGTGGGATCAGATCTCACGTGACGCTTCCCAGGAATATGTGTCGCTTCGTCCGCGAGAGCCAATCAGGAGACGCGCTCAACTTCAAAAGAATGAATTAATCCTCATGTTTAATCAGGGCTTAATCTTAATGTCTGCTCAGCACTGTGTGGACGCATGATATATAACATATGCACGGATTAAAATGCTGAAAATGGAATGCTAATGAGAACGTAATCAAGAGGAAGAGGGACTAATATGGAGATTCATACTGACTGTTGAATAACACGTTTCAGCGTCAAAACTGAACACGTGAAGACATTTTTAAATATTCTTTATGTTTGACTTATATTTACACTTGTAGCTTCATTTAAAGTTCATTAACTTACAGTGGAATTTATTACCAAAATACATGATAGAAAGAAAAAGGGCCCACTTGAAATAATAGTATTGCTAACGGAGATAATAAATGGGATCAGTAGCTGGTTTCACACATAATGAATAATGCATGTTTGTCCTTTGATTGACCAGATGATTTAAGTCTTACAGTTTAAGAGAGACATGGAGGAGGTCCGTTGCTTTCATCTTGATGCTATACGAGTCTGAACTGCAGGATTACATCAATACAAAAAGTGACTAAAGTGTGTGTATCACAGCCTGATGTCTGTTCTTCCTCTGAGCCACAGATCTCCATTAAAACGCATCAATGAGCCTCACACTGTAGTTTCCTCTGACTCAACCCCTCACACACTCAGTAGAGCACCAAATGTGGATTCATCCGCCGTTGAAAATAGTCCCAAAACAAACGCACCATTTCCTCCAGTTTAGTTTGATAAAAACTACAGTGAGCAGCTGTTTTGAATGTGAGGTGTTATTAATGTTTTTAATCTTCAGGAGGAACCAACGGGCTTGAAGCTGAGAGACACTGAGAGAAGTCAGGAAGTAGACGGACTAACGTAATGTTGTTTTTGTCTCATGGTACAGAATAATGTAAGAATTATTAGTTTGCTGTCTTTCTTTGTCACTCTTCATCCAATTCAACTAAAATAAAAATAATTCTGAAGATTCTTATTGTTTGATGCTTTGCCTTTTGGATTGATTCCTCATTGTGTGATATTCTTGTGCTTTTATTGTGAAACCCACTTGTAACTTTTGTTTTGAAAAGTGCCATTTAAACACATCTTCACCTGGTTAATTACAGGAAGAAAAAGGTGGTTGAGTCAAGAGAACCCTATAGCATCTCATGTACATACATTCAGCATTTAGAAATATGATATTCCTAATTGTTGTGTATGTATGATTTGTTATGTGAAGTACAACATTGTTCCTTGTCAGAATATTATAGCTTTGATCAGGGGATTTAAAATCTATATTATTTTTATTAGGAGGGACATTAGAAATAAGAAAATATTGTCTGTTTGACTTTGTTTTTACTCTTCAGTATTATGCTGTTAATGTGTTCATTGATATCTTGTGTACTGAAGCCAGTGTACAATATACAAAAAAAGAGGTTTAATCTTAATGTTTGCTTCCCTTCAGGCCAAATATCATACTGCAGGAATATGATTCACTCTGGATTGTGCAGAGCGGGACTATGGAGGAAAACCTGTGATTATTACAGTGATTATTCCTCTTCCTCCCTTGCAGGGCAGACACATGCTTTCATAAGAGAGCGATAATCACATGCACGGCTTATTTTAGAAATGTGTTCTCCTTTATGCGCAGAGGAGCTTTCCCTCTTGTTCAGAACGTATCTGAGTGATGCTTCTTCCTCCCGTCGCTGGAGGAGGTGGAGGACGGATTAAAGTGAGGCTAATCTCCAATCCGGGCCTCCTCCTCCTTCTCCTCCTCCTCCTCTCTTCTCTCGTTCCTTCAGTTCAGCCTCCTTGCAGCTGCCATGGTTGCTGTTCCACTTCTCCGCGGCGGCTTTATTCATGAGGAAGAGGGGACGAAGGGGGGAAACGAGCAAAAAAAAAAATTGAAAATGGCAGCTGTTTGTTTACGCGTTCCCACGACTCCATGCCAATTAAGCATCGTCATTCCGTCAGCCGCTTGTCTTCCCTGATTAGACACCCCTCAGCAGACAAGAGGAGGGGGGGGGGGGGGGGGGGGGGGGGGCCGGGGAGGAGAGAGGAGGCCCGGCCACCAGCACAATCGAAGGCCCTCTTTTGTTTTTTTTTATAATCACGTATGATCATTTTCATACTCTTTTAGGATCATTTCAACCACTTCCGTCATAAATAATATTCATAATTATTTAATCGCCTTTATCATATCCTAAAGGGGCATTTAGCGCGCTTCTCTTTACATGCAAAAGGCCACTTCTGCTGCAGCCCGATGCAGGTGATTTATGTGAAATCCACTCATGAAATAATGAAATCAAATGGACACGGTTTCTATTATAATTTAAAGTTTTATTTTTCAAGATATTTGCAGATTTAAACCACCGACCAATCATAATCTAGTATAACGTTTGAATTATTTTGTAGCGTAGAAAGAGTTTTTTTTTAAAAGTAGAGAACTTGGCCCGTTATGAACTTTAAAAACAACATTTAAACCATTTCTTCGGGGAAAAAAAGGGACGAAAAGAAAATATTTTTTTAAATCCATGAGAGATTTAACGAGCAAACGCGGACAGAAAACGAGAGTTTTAGTTGTTTCATTAGAACAGCCTTTCACTTTCTGCTCCACTTTCTGCTCCTTTATTTGTGTTAGAATATGAATTTATGAACAAAAAAAATATATATATAAACCGACTGATTTGTAGACATTGTAAAATAATCTAAACAATTTCAACAACAAAACCAGCAAGTTGTATGAACGATGTCACGACGAGGCATCGATCGAGTTGTCTGCTTTTTAAAAAAAAGAAAAACAGAAAGAAACCTTGAACAGAAAGAAATGTCTTTTCTGACAATTATCGGGATCGAACAAATGAAACGTTGTGGATTTCTTTATGTTCAATGTATAAATAAACTGAATTTCAGGATGTGACTCCTGCAGGTCGACACACATCTGGTCCTGATGTTGTTTCTGATGAAATCAAATATAAAAGGTAACAATTCGTTAATATTTTTAAATAATAAAGTGAACGAATTATTGCGTATTGAATAATGTGCTCATTAATAACGTGTTGTGTTATAACCAACAGGGCTGCAGTGCGTTCACCAGGCCTCCTCCTCCTCCTCCTCCTCCTCCTCCTCCTCCTCCTCCTCCTCCTCCTCCTCCTCCTCAGAGAGACAAACTCTTCTTCTTCTCTGAATGTCAAACTGAACTCACATCCACGTGAAACTAAAACCAATTTAGAACTTTGAACTGAAAAAAACAACAGCAACAGCATTTGACTCGAGGCAGGTTGATGAACTGCAGCTTTGTCCTTTGGCAGAGCAGATGTGTTTCTCTGCTTATTATGGGATTACTCCACGGTTTAAATTGCAATTAGACTCAAATGAATCACCGCATATGAATAATGTGAATATGAAGCCACTGCTGTATGACAGAGGAGTTCTGTTAGACCGGATCTGCTGTAGGCCTATTCTCTTATTATTATAGTAATACTAATAATAATACCAATAATGATAATTATTACCACTACCACTACTAATAATCATGATAATCATGATAATAATAATAATAATTTCAAGTCTAAATAAAAGCGAAGATTTCATTCTTTTGCATGTTTCCTTGTCATGACAGTCCTGAGGCAACGTTTCCATTTAAAGGGGATGATAGCAGCAGCATCATGCATCACACACACGGAGGTTCACACTTCAGGTTACTGTGGGAATATTATGGTTAATTAAATATGAAACAAAAATATGAAACAAAAAAAAGGTCCCAAATAGATAGATGGAGGTGATGATTGACAGCGCTGAAGGTAAATATACCGTTTTTAGATGTGAACATGTGTTAGCAGTGAAACCATATTTTTGTTATAATATTAATAATAATAGTTATGCTGATGATGATGATAATTACAATAATATATTAGTTTTTAAGACGTTTCAATACATTCAGCTGCAGTTCCACTAATGGCCACTAGATGCTGACTTCAGAACAACTACAAAATAAATCATGAATCATGTTTTACACAATAAATGGGTTCTCAGTACTCACTTGAACTTCTTTATAATGTGAGTTATTGCTCCTTTGATTGACAGGTTTCCGTTTATTTGATTTTTCTCGTCCTCTTTCCTGTTGCCCAAAAACTGGGCTTCAGTAACGAAACATATGAAGGTTTCTTTTGCTTGAAAAGATTAATAAATATACAGAAATGTGAGTTCAATTTGTTAAATGTGAATTCAGTCTTCAATTCCCCGTCCTCAGTTAGAAAGTAAATCATCTTAATAAAATACAGTGCTCCTGTAAATCGTTAAATAGTAATAAAAAACTAAAATCACTGTTTTCCTGCAGTCTGTAGTCTAATCTGTATCCCAAACATCACGATAACATGTTGAAGTTATAATTTGTGTGAATTTTAGACAATGATATGAGACAAAAGTCACTTATTTTCTTCAGGGATCTTCTGTTCTGTTCAGAAAATCCAACACAGAAACGCTACAGTAGAGTGGTACAGCAAATTATAGGTGACATTTTACAGTAAAGATATCACGCCGTATGTGGTAGACATCTTGGCCACCGTTTGCCACAATCAGGCATTTGATCGACCTTTCGGAGCCGCATACTTGCTGCTACGGTGTCTGCTGCTGAGACCATCAGTCAATCAAAGAGTCCAAACCAAAGAGACAAAAGCAGGAATGTGTCTGTGCAGCAGGAGAGATATTCATCATATCAACAGTTCGATGCTCTTATGTGTTTAGTCAGTCATGATGATGATGATGAGTATTACTTGGTGTAAAGTCTTTTATTCACATCAAATACAAACAGACAGAGAGGGAAAAAGAGAAATCCCTTAAACGGCAGAATAAAATGTCTTCATTTTTACCCCCTCAAAGGATTATTGCAGGTGTGTTTTGGGCGGTTGCCCTCCAGGCCAGCAGAGGGCGATAACACAGCCATGTTCATGTAATTACAGCACAATTTAAACCTCCTGGACACACAGCTTCTGGTTTGTTTGGATGGTGGGAAGAAACAACAGCTAACAAACTCAAACCAGATTGTAAATTAAAGGAAACAACCTGCTTCAGGTGAGTGTTTGTCATGATCACTGATGAAGTTTTGCTTAAAAGAAGAGCACCGTGCAGTTTTGAATGCCGCAGTGATTTCAATACGTCTCATCGATGTCATGTGGCTGTTTTCTGGCTTTAATAAATCTTTTCATTGATCTCCAGTTCCTCCTCCGGACTCAGGTTTGTGCCCATCGTGTCTCTGTCATCCAGCGGAGACGCCATGAAGCCAACACACCTGCTGTCACAGTGAGTATTCTGGTATTTTGGGGTTTAATGTTGCCAGCCGGTCTGAGTTCCTCAGCGGCCTCCATCAATCTAAACAGCCTCTCCCTCAGCCTCCAACTCAGAGCCACGCAGCTACAAAAGTGTGTGTGTGTGTGTGTGTGGGTGTGTGTGAGTGGAGGGGTGTCAGGGTGAGATCCAGCCCCTCCTGTTGTTTTTTAAGTTCACACATCAAGGCTTTTTTTTCACCAAATAGTCACAGGAACTAAACCCAGAAACTTAACAAGGAACTACTTTTGTTGGCACATTAATTTCTGCGTTTGCATCTCAAGAGCGAAGACGATTACGTCAATAAATAGAGACACATTCCAGCTAAGGTCAAAGGTTACTTACTGCATGAAAGCATGTAAAAGGACAGATTCCGCACACTGTAGAAAATGCTCGGTGAAGCTCTTTTTCAGACACGAACCATGAAAACGTTCCTTAATCAGTTTTAAAGGTGCAGTGGGACGGATCTGGTGCCATCTAGTGGTGAGTTTGCAGATGGCAACAAACTGAAACTTTGAGAACTATACGGTGAATGTACAACATCTAGAGCCGGTGTTCGGTTTGTCCATTCTGGGCTACTGTAGAAAAAATCTAATTTTCCTTGAGCGAGACACTGAACCCTTTTACAGCAGCCCACTGCTCCAAATTTCAGGTGTATACCTGTATGTATATGACGATTCAAATAAAGTTTAAGTTTATTTTCAGGTGATTATACACGAAAGAAAACAAAAATGTCTAAATGCAACACACTTAAATACCCTTTAAGCACAGCCAAGTTGTTTCTGTGCCGCAACCTGACAAAACCTCGACTCTAGCGTTGTCACATCATAAAACATATTCATTTTTCAAACTTTAACTTTTAACAATTCTGCAGAGTGCAGACGTGCTGTTTGTCGTCGTCCTGCTTTTTGTACATGTTGCACTCTTAACTTCATTACTCTCTGCTTGAAGCGTGAGGAATTACTGGCAAACAATTCTACCACATCAAGCCCTGCGTGGGTTTCATCCAAATCCACCACAAACTGGTTCTCCCAATGTTTTCAGGTGAACTGGTTCATTTTAATTTATGCTCCTCACTGATTATTGGCTGTTTGGTTTGTCATTCTCCTGAATGGAAGAAACAAAATGAAATTAATTCCTCCAGGAGCAAAAACAGTATTCCGTCCACCTAAACCTGCTGTACTGAAGAGTCACTGATGTGTCGCTGTGACTCACGGTCGTCTGTATTTATTTCATGGATTCCTCTCGAGGTGCCGTTCATTATAACTACCATGGTATTCATAAAGTCTCCCCTAACAGCCCTGGAATGATGCGGAGTTGTTTGCGACGGCATTACCATGAGAAAAGCGCCTCCATCTCAGTGCACTTATTTGACCTCTGACCTCCCCTTTGTGCCACCCAGACAGCAAATTGCTGCCGTGGTCGCGGCGGGTTCCCTCGCTGCTCGACTGCTGCATCTCGCCGGAGAGAGAGGAGGGAGGGGGGGGGTGGGACGGGTGGGTGTCTCTCGTGTAATAGTAAAGTCAATTCCCATACACCCCCCCCACACACACACACACACACACACCGTCACACACGCTCCCACACTCTCAACCAGACAGGCTGGAGGACTCCGTCTCAGCGGCCTTTCTTTGCCGCCCTGCTCCCGTCTGCACCCCCTTTTCATGTCTGAGTTTTAATGAAGAGAAAGGGGACCCGTGGTAGGAACATGTTTAGGGGGGACCCTGAGACCGCGGAGGCCGTAGACTTTGCTCGCTCGTGTGTGTATATATATATATATATATATATATCTGTGTGTGCCTCTGGCTTTCGGAGGCTTAATCCCACAGAGTTGCGGCGGCATGAGGAACATATGCGGCATATTACGGGGTGCAATCGCATTCACAGCGGCATCAATGGTGTCCTCTGTTTTTTACCGTCAAAGCCTGGGAACGTCTTTGTGTCGCCATATGGTAATCGCCCGCGTCTGCTTTCAACACTCAGAGCAGGTTTTGATTACAACAGTGTTGTTTTCAGATTTTTGCTGCCTACAGATATGAGATTTGTTTTTGATGGAAGATCTAATTATCATAAAGACAAAGTGGGGAGAGTGTTTTAGAGCAGCAAAGACTGACGGTTTATCATCTCGGGATTTGGGGTTTTGTAGACGGACATCAGCAGCATCTGTGGTTTGCTATCAGCTTCCTATTTTACTTTAGAAATGTGCTTTTTTTTTTACGAATACAGCATTTATCTAGCTTACTTATCTAACATGTTGGACAAAAAAATCTGCCAGACACCCATCACTGATGTAAACCCTGCATCATCTTTTATTTTTCTTCTTTCATCTTATTTCTTCTTATAAGTGCAGTAATGTATCTCAGAGCTCTCGATCAAAGCCGTCGACAACGTTTGTGTCAGAGGGTCATGCAGCCTTAAAGAGCTGTGAAACCTGTTAAACATAAGTTAAAACATCCCACGATGGCTTTCCCTTCCCTGTTAGAGCACAATCCTGAGAGTTTGAATTTTGTGGCAGGAGAATAATCAGATTTTAAGCGGATGTTGTTTGTAAGGATCTACACTAAACCAGCTAAATCTGAATGTTTTCATATTCAAAGTCATGTGCATCCAGCTTTATTTTTAACAAAAAACAATAATCCCTTTCAATCCAGCTCGTCACGATTATCTACAGTATGCTATGTGTTAGTTAGGGCTGCATATTGGTACCTGATACGTGCTTAAGGTGTTGACTCAGTACCGAGTAGTATCGTAACTCAAACAAAGTCACCGGACAACGGCGTGGTAGAGACCTGTCAATCACAAGGTAGCCCCGCCCTGAAAGCATACTCCCCTTTATGGTCTGTGTGACTCTAAATGGACCATCATTTACTAAATGAACATCATGCTGTATTGAAGAAGACTTGAAACTAGAGATTGAGACCATAAACTCATGTTTACAATGTTTACTGAGGTAATAAATCAAGAGAGAAGTAGAGTCATTTTCTCATAGACTTCTATACAACCAGAGGAGTCGCCCCCTGGTGGACATTAGAGAGAATGCAGCTTTAAGACACTTCAGCAGTGGCCTCACTCGGCAGAACCAAATGTTGCCGCCTAGTCTTAGAACACAGATGTCTGAGCCACTAGCTAGCAGCTAACAGCGCCAACAGTGTTGACTTAGCTAACAGTTTTAACCTGTGGTGGAACCGGGGGGGGGGGGGGGGCGCGTTGCGATTCCCCCGAAGATGAAGGGGGCGACGCTATCACCAGTAAATGCTGTATGAGCAATGTGGGGCGGTGATTAGCTTATCAGTGGGACACACAGCTTCTATTCACATGATGGGTGTTAAATGAAGTACTCTGTTGGTATCACTTTGGTGTTGGTGTTTTTTTCCCGTTCTAGACCGCGTCCGTAAGTTTGAACCACTATCCTCGTTTCTTTATTCGTCCTTCTGTAAATCGGCAGGTTTCTTACCTCATAAAAAATGCTTGTCCAGGACTATTACGTTCATATCAGACGATTCCAGTGCCACGTTAGTGAGAGTTAACCATGTGGTTGCTTTGCCATGGACCAAAAAACACATAAAAACATTTGAATTCATGAAATTCTTTGATTTAACCACGCAATAAACCAACGTATCCTCACACAAACGTTTCGTATGATTTCTTATGAAAAGCGTACTCTTCATTTTTTTTATATTTTCATCATTTTCATTTCAGGTTTCATTTTCTGCCCTTTACATGCGGACAGTCTTTTCAAAATAAACTTCCATCTTCACAGGAAACAACTTAGTTCGGTTTCTGCAACAAAAATACTTTAGGAAAAGATCGTCATTTAGGTTAAAATAACTACGGAAGTTACGTGACAATAAATCGACTTTGACCTCTCGAACGACAGTCTCTTGGGTGAAAAAAGTTTTTTATACATTTGTATTTGACCCATTGCCTCTCTCGCACCCGCCTGTGAGTTTTCTTTTTGCGGTCTTTAAACTTCCTGGTTGATGACTGTGGATTACGTGGATTCGTTGGATATCTATGAATTACAGCGTGTTTATTTTCGTAGGCGTACAAACGCTGTATGAGAACAGCCTCAGAAAGACTAAAAGACAACATGAAGCTAAAGTTTAGAAGTCCACAGGACTCTCAGCTGTTTTAGCCCGACTCGCTTTGCCAAGAGGCGTTTTTTAATCTGTTTTGACGCGTCCGTGTGTGATCGAGGGCTTGAGAACGTACCACTAGCTAGATATTCTTTTGAACTTATGGACGATTCTCAAGTCAAAATCAGCAGTGGCGAGGTGTAGAAACATCTGTTTGTGTCTCTTTCTCTTTAAGGAAAACGGCTAAGAGACTGGACTCAGTGACGTGTTCTGTCTGTCCGTCTCCTTTGCTGTGGTTCAGCACTACGGACAGCACCGAAACCAACGCGCAACAACCAGCGCTGTCCGTGGTCCTGAAACAACGGCTAAACGATGCATCGCTGCCGATCTTTTTGTTGTTTTTTTGCTGCACCGCATCCAGATAATGCACGATGAACACGCACATATTGAAATGATCAGAATAAACGTTTATTAACTAGTTCCCCATTAGCTGACGCCATGGCGGCCGCTAATCTTCCTGGGGTCCACAGAAAGGACAAAACATAATACATGCAATACATGACATGAAACATACAGTTAAAACAGTACAGTCAGAGAGGATGTATAGTATCAGAACCGACCGTATACGTCACGCTAAAGAAGGACCTGGAGCCTACAAAAATAATGGAGTTGTAGTCACATGGTCAGTGGCCTGAGGTGAGCCTTAAATTGTTTTATTAAATGACAGTTCGTTGCCTGTATAAGTGATATGAGGAGGTGGTGAGTTCCAAGCTTTATTGAACGGTAGATAACTGTGAGTTTGAGGAGTCATGTCAAAGTGCACGGCAGCTGACCAACGTCGTCTGGATCATTTAAAGTTCACATTTTGACAAAAAAAAACACAGATACAATTCAGGCTTTTCTTCATAAAAATATATAATCAAAAGTTACCTGGACCACGGCCCCCCCCCCCCCTGTCCCTCCCCCCCTTTGCTCCGGCGGTCTGTGAGGTCTGCCCTGAGTGCCTAATCACCGACACTTACTCCTGATTGCTCTTTGTCCCGGACAACACTGGAGCCGGCTGTAGGAGCCATCAAGATGCTCCGTCCTCTGCCGTCCTCTCGTTCCCAGGGGGGGCGGGGGGGGGGGGGGGGCGGCGGTCCGTCTCACATGCAGAGGTCAAGAGACGAGCGGCGACTTCTCACTTCCTGCCTCCATCCGGAGGGTTTGATTCACAGTCTCAGCTCTCCGAGGTCCGAGGTGTTGAACAATGCTCATGATGCACACTCGGAAGTCGTCCTTCCTTTGTGGCGTCTCAGCCCCGAGGTGTTCAGGTGGTAATGGTGGGGTTTAGATTCAAACATGGCCTTTAGTACTTTTATGGAGAGCAGCTCCAAATTCATCCAACAGCAGCACAGGAGGCCTGAATTCAGGGAACTTACTTTCAGGCCACATTTGAACATCCACAGACTCCAGGACGTCGTACGGACCACACTCACTTCTGACGGGTTAGACGTGGATCTGGTCATTCCTCTCGTACGCACCTCTAACCAATCACGGCAACCGAGGAAGTTTATGAAATGAAAACCGAGAAAGTCCGAAAATTGTCAAATTTGAGAAGCTTGGAGGCAGCTAATGTTTTGCATCTTTGCTTGATGTATGACTTAAAGGCACAGTAGCGTTTAGGGGGATCTATTGGCTATATAGGAATATGATATTATTAACTATGTTTTCTTTAGTGTATAATCACCTGATGATATTATTTATCAATTAAAAACTATTTAAATTGCAACGTGTCTTTAATAACCTTCATATTGCCAAACTTGATTTCTCACCTCATGACTTCTGTCCAGCCGAGGCAGGAAGTAGTCGTGAGAGTGCAGAGGTTCAAGCTTCAGCGGTGAAGAGACGGCGTCGCGTTGAGTCTTCTGCTGACAGACAACAGCTCGAACGTTTGATTCAAATGAAATCACAGACTGTGGAGCACTTTTGTATTTCATTGCTTTGTAAAGAACAATGCGTTTGACAAACCTATTCGCTTATATTCTCACAGAGGGAAGCTGTGATTCACAGTCGCTCCTTTCTGCTTCAGTTTTTATCTCATCGCTAAGCAACAATTCAGCCAGACGAGCCACGTGAGCGCTTCCTGTTGAACAAACACTTTGTGGACTCTGAGAACAAAACCGATAAAACCCAGAGAGCAGCATCGATGAGTTGAACTCATCAAAATGACGCCATGTTTGCTGCGACTCTCGTTTTGTTTCTGACCTTCCGTCTCCTCGCCGTCCGTCTGTAAAGTTCATCTCGAGGCTTGTTTGTTGACATCGTTGGATTCTGGAGAATTTGTAAACTGTGTGTCGACAGTGTGGCGTTTGGATGGAGCCGTTTGATGTTGAGCATCAACATTGAGTGTTTTACTACCTTCAGAGGGGATTTTTTTAAAATGCCATTATTCAAATGTCTGCTTTGCTTTGTGTGGATTAAAATGTTAAATCCGCGCTGCTAAGAGATGTTTGGTTCACTATAAAAATAATAACGCTTAACCCCGAACAGATGACGATCCACCTTTGCTAATGCAGAGGGAGCGGTTTAATAGTGGGGACAGCGGTGATATTGTAGCTTCATCTGTCAAATGCATCTGATCTTTTCCTTCATTGTGGTTCATTTCTGCTGCAGTTCAGAGACACGAGAGCATGAAATGTGTTCCAAGCTTCATTGTTGTACGAACAAAGTAACAAACAAAACAAACGGATTAAACCATTTTGTATAAACAGGAAATAATACATTGAATTTTCTGTTTCCTTTCTGTTTCATGAAGCACATAAATACGTTTTTTATTTTAAGTTTATAATTTTATTTTTGACGATCAAACTGCAACTTTGAACGTTTTTGCCGATTAACTTCAAAAAACGAAGTGAGATGTTTTTCTGAGGTTTCCTGGAGATTTGGCGGTGAGCAGCTCTGTCATGTCATTTGTGCAATGCATTGTGGGACAATAGTGTCAATCAACACATTCAAAAATCAAGCTTTTAAAAAAAAAAGCAGCTGTGGACATACAAGCATGGACTTATTTAGGAAATAATAAATGTGCTGTAGTTGTAATAATTTTTTTGTTTTGAATGTAAAAAACATTTTTTTGTTGAAGTCTGGAGCCCAAAACACGACGGTACGAAACCTAAACGCTGCTGTGGAGGTTTGCTTTCAATCGTCAAGCGAATTTGAGTTTGTTTAGTTAGTTTCATCAGAAGTTGGTGCTTTAAGCTTCACTTTGCACATAGAGAGAGACGCTATAGATAAATATCTGGGAAGACCCCGACATGCAGAAACACCTGTGATTCATGTGATTCATGTGAGTTACATTTTTGCCAAGTCAGAAATGATTCAGCGAAGGCTTTTCCATTAATCATTTAGGGAATCGGCTCCTTTTTTAATGAAAACAAAAACCACATCAAGCGAGTGTAAAGAAATGTTTGCGCAATTGAGGAAATGATATTCAACTTTGATGCAATACTTCAAAATGCACACACACACAAGCTCCTCTGACCTTTAAAATGATTTCGCTCACATGAAACCACATGACCTGATAAAGATGAATCTATTAAACGGCGTCGGGTTGCTGTGTGAATGGAGCTAAGTACACACATATCATTCTGTGTACGCCCCTCCTTTCCTCCCTATGCCCTTCTTTGCAATCTCTCTATTACACACACACACACACACACACACACACACACACACACACACACACACACGGGCTGAGCGGTGGTGTAATCCAATCAGAGCTCCTGAATGAAAGAGGGAGGAGGCGTTCATGTGGATTAAGGTGTACAACAGCTAACCTTATGGGATCAAATAAACACGTCGCTCCCAGGAAAAGGACCTCACGCCGGAGGCCCCTCGAGGCCCCTCTGTGGCCCCCTACCAACCATACTGGTCTATTTATATCACGTCACTGATCTGACCGTGGTATATTCACACGGATGGGTTTACATCGCAGTCAGTACAGACTGCCCAATGCAGTCAAAGCAACAAGCAAGATGTGACAGCAAGAGAAATCATTTATTCCTCCGGCATGGCTGCACGTCACGTTAATGCATCATCAACATGGCTTTCCTATTAAGTTTGGACCAGGCGGCAAACCTGCAGTTCTGAAAAGTGAAGTCAAAGCTTCACGTGTTAAAGCTGCATTCTCTCTAGTGTCCACCAGGGGGCGACTCCTCTGGTTGTATAGAAGTCTATGAGAAAATGACTCTACTTCTCTCTTGATTTATTACCTCAGTAAACATTGTAAACATGAGTTTATGGTCTCAATCTCTAGTTTCAAGTCTTCTTCAATACAGCATGATGTTCATTTAGTAAATGATGGTCCATTTAGAGTCACACAGACCATAAAGCAGGGGATGCTTTAGGGCGGGGCTACACAGTGATTGACAGGTCGCCACCACGCCGTTGTCCGGTTCGGGAGTTATCCGTGAGTTCGTCTTACAACTTTAACCCCTAACATTCTGGTCGCCTAAAAAATGTCTTATTCAGTGTTCTATACTTAGCTCCGCCCTCTCGTGTCTCTTCTGGTTGCAAAAGAAACCAAGATGGTAACAGTAAAAAAAATCGCCAAACTCGAGGCTTCAAAACGTGACTATGTCCAAATATACAGTCTATGTTGTAGACCAGAGTCTCAGTAAATACCGTATTTTTCTGAAAGCTCTGATAACTTGCCACTTAATAATATAGAAATGTATTTTTAATCATGGAAAAGCTCTATTTTGACCATAAACATGACAATATTTCCCATTTCTGCCCATATGACACGATGATATTAACAATGATCCTTCACACTAAAAGACAGAATCCATGCAACAAAGCTAAAACTGTCCAATGGGGCCGAGTGTGAAAACGCCCTGAACGCGTATAGGTCAGCGGTCCTCCGTCCTGGACCCGAGGCTGCAGAGCCCCGTTGCTTTTCATTCGAACCCTCTAATTAGGGACCGCCTCCACACCGGGGCCAGCAGGTGAATGCAATTAGCTGCAATTATCTGGGCAGACAGAAAACCAGCAGCGCTGAAGGCTGCAGCGCTGCTGGTGCGATATATAGTGATGGCATGGTGCCGCCAAACAAAGCCATCAAACAGAGCGGGCTTCTGACGCTACCGGTGATGAATGTGTGGAGATGAAAGCTTAGTGTAGAAACAGATGTTTCCCTATCTGACTTTTGAGGTGTTGGTAGAAAATGGCGGCTCTTGAAGCGGGCGGTATGATTCTGAGGGAGTCGCGCCACGATTTTGATATTTATAGCTTGACACCTTTGCTCGCTGAAACATATCCAATAATAATCACATTAACGGTGCAATCTGAATGGCAATTTACTCTGCTGCTGCTTTTTAATACAGGAATCACATTTTCTGATAAAAACGTTGCTTTGATGGGAAGTTTAGGAGAAAACTACTCGCACATGTTGAGTAGTCGTGCGTTGTTTTTAAGTGTAAATAAAAGTTAAAAAAAATGTCATTATTAACTCTTCCATCATTGTGTGACCTCTTAGGATTTATTTTTAGGACACGATGTTGGCAACACACTTTTGCTGGTGGTGGGTGGAGCCACAACGCCCAACCCTCCATGAACCAGACCTGAGCCCAAACCATGACAAAAGATTTGGGCCCAAGCCAGATAAAAAAATGAATTTAAACTTTTTATTTTTGCAAATAAAAGAAATACATTTAGTTTTTTTGTTTTGACCACTTATTTTAAATTAAGGGAAATCTTAAATTCTGCAGCACACGATGATATTTGACACAATAGTGTCGCAACTGTTTGCGTCCCAAAGCACAAAGTCAACGCCGTGCATATACAGAAATGGGTTTCCAAGTTTGGTGCAGAAAACCTTGACTGGCAAAGAGCCCTGAACCGTGACCCCATCCAAGACCTTTAGGACAAAGTGGATCCAGACCTGATCCCCCAACAGAGTGTTGGACCTCACTAATGCTCTCACGTCTGAATGGCAGCAAATCACATCTGAGCATCATTTATTCAAATTCATTTAGAAAACAAACCGCTGAATGGAGACATGACTATTTTTAGATAGTAGATTTCAGAATATAATGCACACAAGCAATACATAGCAGCTAATGCACGCATTTCATTTTTACACAACAATATGCACACAACTAAATCAGCTTTACAGGAGGCACTTAACGGACATTCAGTCTATTAACGCCGGTAACGATTGGCACTAATTGTGTATTTCCAGGCATTCAATCATTCATTTGAGCTTTTATTGTTGATTCTACAAAACGAGGCTTTTATTCAGAGAGAGAGAGAGAGAGAGAGAGAGAGAGAGAGAGAGAGAGAGAGAGAGAGAGAGAGAGAGAGAGAGAGAGAGAGAGAGAGAGAGAGAGAGAGAGAGAGAGAGAGAGAGAGAGAGAGAGAGATCCAACATGTCTTGGCTTGACGACGTGGTTCTGTTTGGCCACTAAAGGGGACGTGTGGTAATACCAGGCTAATGCTAATCCTGCACTTCTCACAGCTTCATAAATTAGTGTGTATGTGTGATGGTGTGTGTGTGTGTGTCTCTGTGTGTGTGTGTGTGTGTGTCTGTTGGCACTGTGTCGAGGACAACGTGAACAGAGAAAGGGAGAGCAGGAAATGCAGATACACACACACAAAAAAAAAAACGTGTTCAGGAAACACACACACACACACACACACATAGCCAGTTGCCAAGGCAACCAGGAGCTAGCATGAAAGCCGTGAGGAGAGGTGGAGCATGGCGCCAGTCTGACAAGCAAGTGTGAAGGTGATGTGTGTTTTGTGCATATTCTTGTGCTGACCCATAATGACAGGGAGGTGTGTGTGTGTGGGGGGGGGGGGGGGGACATTAACAGACAGAAAGAGTAAATAACAAAAGATGCTGTTTCCATTAACCGTCGTCAGCTTTCCAGTTACACTAAATTGAATAATGAGATGTCGCTTTACGGCTGGAAAAACATTTTCACCCCCCCCCCCCCCCCGCCGTGAGTTTACGGACAGTGTACGCATGTTAAGGCTGAACCCGGCAAAAGGATTTATCGCCACAGTTGTCACATTAAAGTCGAGGCCGTGAGGCCTTTTCAATGCAGGCGCAAAGACTCCAAATCAGTCGGAGCTCGAGTGTAGTTTTCATCAACAATAGTGTCGCTGAGTTTCAACAGCAGCCCCGTCGAAGGCCAAAGAGTGTTTAACCCAAGGAGGCAGAGCCCCTGTTCCCTCAGTCCTATGTTCCCTCAATCCTATGTTCCCTCAATCCTATGTTTCCTCAGTCCTATGTTTCCTCAGTCCTATGTTCCCTCAATCTTATGTTACATCAGGCCTATGATCCCTAACCCCTGTTTCCTCAGCCCTATGTTTCCTCAGTCCTGTGTTCCCTCAGTCCTATGTTCCCTAAGTCATGTGTTACCTCAGTCCTATGTGTCCTCAGTCCTATGTTCCCTCAGTCCTATGTTCCCTAAGTCCTGTGTTACCTCAGTCCTATGTGTCCTCAGTCCTGTTTCCTCAGTCCTGTGTTACCTCAGTCCTATGTTACATCAGGCCTATGATCCCTAACCCCTGTTTCCTCAGCCCTATGTTTCCCCAGTCCTATGTTTCCTCAGTCCTATGTTTCCTCAGTCCTATGTTTCCTCAGTCCTATGTTTCCTCAAAATAATGTGTTTTCTCAATAATAATTTATGTAAACGTGTTCTAGTAGAAACACAAAATACAAGTATGAACCTAAAGATAAGCAACATATGTCTCCTTTAAAATATAGACTTCTCCTTTTAGAAAACAGAACCGTCAGAATATAAAATGGCAGGTTTTCAGTATTCATACAAATGTCACATTTTGTAGATACAAGCTTCTTAAGAAGCACCTGCAGTATGCTTCACAGGGTCCTATTGTATTGTACAAGTGTTATATTTTCAAACTGGGAAGTTAACTATACTGAAATACAACGTTCCCACCACCCCGAGTTGCCAGTCGTGGTTTGAACCGGTTCCAAGCTTTAGTTGAGATATTTATCTCTTCACTGAGACGTCCCACAGATTTCGGGGTGTGAGGCCAGAAGGCTGAGGGGTCAGGGTGTGGGGGGGGGTGTGGGGGGGGGGGGACATGTTGTGGACATGTTGTGGACATGTTGTGGTTTGTCTCGTCCGTTTGAGGGAAACAAAACGACACGAGGACACAGATTTCCTACCCATTAACCTTCCATTGTTGCAGAGGTTGGAGAGGTGACTCGGCAGTGATGTCGTGTTTAATGGGGTGACGGTGGTGGTCTGCCCGACCTCTGACCTCTGCCTGGTCACAAAGGGGAAAACAAACATACGTTCTTTTTCAATGGGCTCTAACTCACGAGGGACAACTTGTGGTGTTCCAGTTCATTAAATGGATTTGAACTTTTGCTCTGTGGTCAAGATTAGTGAGCGGTGATGAAGCGTCACACCCCTCCGATCCCTCAGACCGAAGCACCAAGCCAGGAGAAACCAAAGGTCTGGTCTCAACACAGGTTTAACCAGTGCGACGCTGCTTTGTTTTAGTTTGAAAGGTTGTAATGTTGGTTACTATAGTAAACATATACTTTTACTTTAACATTAACATAGACACTGGTAAAGGATTTCCAGCAATCACAGCTATAAAGTTTGCTCTTTTTGATCACAAAAGTTTAGTTTCATCAACTTTTCACACAGTGAAATCATCGTCTGTTCTCTGTCAGCATTGATTTGATGCTTTCCAGGTCAAAAGACAACGAGACGTCCAGGTCAAACTCAGACTAAAGTTGTTGGAAAAGTGAATGTTTTAGGTGGAAAAAATCTTATTTTATCTACATTTATTGAACATACTTCAACATGTAAAAGTTGCTTTTGTTTTTGCCGAATGTTTCTGAAAAACTTTCAGTGACGTCGTATTTCTTTACTTTTTCCTGCAATATTGTGTTTCAGCACTCGCATTACTTTGTAACGGTTCAGGTTCAATGCTTAATAACCACAACCACCATCTTTTTAGAAGCCTTATTTTAACCACATGTGGGATGCAGGACATGCCCCAGTAATTTAAAAATATTCACTCTGAAAGTTCACCAAGTCCACAAAGGGAATGTGCTTCGCCGCCGTAAATAAATGTGTATTCTGCCTTGCATAGAATGGAAGTGAATGGGTGGCAAATGGTCATTTTAGAAATTCATTTTCATCGTGTCACCAGCTTCACCACAACATCACTTCTCACACAGCCGCCACGGCTCTTAAAGTACGTGATGATGGCCCTCGACATATTTCAAGGTTGTCGCAGATTTCATTCCCTCCTTCCATGCTCAATTGTTTTGGCGTCCTAATGTAGCCTTTGACATGAGAGAGAGAGGCGGAGATAATCAATATAATTGGCTTTAAAAATCTCATCAGGCCATTGTTCTGCATAAGCAGAGTCTTCCTTTCAATGCTCATATTCAGGCTATATATAAGATGGCTAAATATACACACAATCCCACTTATAGGGTTTAACTGAGAGTGTTTCATGCAGCCCAGTCAGCAGGAACAAATGTTGAGTTGTGCGTTTCTGTAAACCACGGATCAGAGCAAAGTAAAGTATATCGAGCAAGCCTCGTCAAGCATCACAAGACTTTTACCCAGGAGACTGTTGTTCCTGCCCCGCGAGAAACCAAAAGTAAAAGCTTGTTATGTAACGATGTGCAAGAACGTTTGTCGTGGATTGATTTTATCTATTTACTCTAGTTACATTGTTCCGCGACATTGTTGCACAACGCTGTTGAGTTATGCTGGTTGGTGGCGTTGTTGTGTGACGTTGTTGCCTTCCGTTGTTCTGTTCTGTTCCACTGTTACGTTACGTTCCGCTGTTACGTTACGTTGTTACGTTCCGCTGTTACGTTACGTTCCGCTGTTACGTTCCGCTGTTACGTTACGTTGTTACGTTACGTTGTTACGTTACGTTGTTACGTTACGTTGTTACGTTACGTTGTTACGTTACGTTGTTACATTACGTTCACGTTGTTATGTTACATTACGTTACGTTGTTACGTTACGTTGTTACGTTACGTTGTTACGTTACGTTTATGTTACGTTGTTACATTACTATCTTAGCACAAATCATGGTCTTTTTTTTAACCTTCATCAAGTAGCTTTGTTCCCTAAACAATTGTTTCACAACGTTAACCATGTGGCATTGTGAGTTTCTACAAACGTGATATGAGGCTGATATGAAACATATTTATAAAACCTATTTTTTGTTCAGAAACTGGGAAATAAAATCACAAACAAAGAAAATAAAAGATTTTCCAGAGGACGTTTTTGGGAGGAGGATTCTCCATCATACCAGATTTAGATGACAAGTGACTGATAAATAAACAGCTCAATATGAGCCAATATATTGATCTGAGCCTGCTGGTGACACTATAATAAATAAATCAGTCAAAAATAACCACATTAAGAAGTGACAGGAGAAACTAAAACAAGCTATAATTCAGCTGAAAATTCATAACTGGGCTGTTTATCATGATTATTAAACTGATGCTGTTGGTCCACAAATTATACAAATAAAGTTTAAATTATTTAAAGTGATTTTTTCCAAAGTTAACCAAAGAATCAGGCAAACTTCTTAGGAGGTGTAAAAAAATAAACAATATTTCCATTTGATGGAGTGGTTTATCCATAAAACGTCTTCTGTTGGAATGTTTCACAGTGTAAACATCTCATCGCTTCGATGGAGAGCTGGAACAACATATCATTCATATGAGATACTGTCAGACTTCAGCCCTGCGTGAGTTTTGAAATGCTGTCTAGTAGAGTATTACAAACCGCTGTGCAGTGTTTTGGTATCTAATAAGACTTTAAACACATTAATCTGTTACTGCAACTGGATTATATTTCATGTGTCTGTTTTGAAACGGGGCTGTTTTCAGTCTGACTCTCTAACGATGAATCTAAGAGGAAAACAAAAGGGAGAAACTGTTTGTCAGGGTGTTGTACGGTATTTTACTGTATTATCAGTGTTCTCATTTGGTGACAGAAAATGCCACAAAGCCTCCAAAAACCAGACAGACTCATCTCTGAAGAGTCTGAGTCCACTGAATAAAACACGTTTCATGCAAGTCACTGAACATTTCCTGTTCTTCACGAACAATACCACCCACAGCCACCGAACACACAGAAAAACCCAGACGGCGTCTCTCCTGCGGAGGCCGTCGCAAAGTTCAAAATCTCACACCGCCCCGACGAACCTCAACCCTCCGCACTGCTTTTACTTTTTACTTTTTTTAGATGTGGCCCTGATGTGGCCACAGTGACACAATGCTGCAGATTTAATGTTGGGGGGGGTGCGGTTGTTTTTGCAAATGGAAGTGTGAGAGCCCGGAGGGCGTGGCGGCGACTGTTAAAACGCAGACACTGACAGTCGCCTTGAACTTGAACCCCCCGTGAGGTCCCCTTGACCTTAAGCTCCTTTCCCGTGGTCCTCTCTGCCCTCGGCGGCGGTGGCGGCCTTTTGTTGAGCTGTCGGCATTAACTCTTCGCGCCCCCTCCTTTAACACTCTCTCCTCCATACCTCCCCCCGGGGGCCAAGCCTCCTCCTCCTCTTCTTCTTCTTCTTCTTCTTCTTCCTCTTCTTCTTCTACTTCCCCTGATTTCTTTTTTTGGGGGGTTACACCCATCTGGTCCGTGGCAAACGCCCCAGTGGGGTATGTTGTTTTCCCAGAATGCTAATCTGACTGGAGTTCTTTTTCTTTTTTTTATTCCCACATTCTTGGATTTATTCTTTTGTTTTTTGGAGGGAGATTCTCTGCTGGATTCCCATGATGAGTAAAACCACCTCTTGAGTCCGTTGCAGGATCAGGATTCATGTTTGACGGTGAATAAAATAGTCACAGAGTTAATGTTTTTTGTGGGGAATTCAATGAAAGAACAGGTCATAAATCTGTTGAACCCTCTCCGACATTTCAGCCTGTTGCCCCAATAAACATGTGCTGGAACCCTGAACACTGATGTTGGGTTTTTTTATGCTGCAAGACTGTAAAACCACGTTCATCCCCCCGTTTACAGGATGTTCGCCTCCTAACTGTACTCACTCTCCCAGGAGGTCTGCCCTGATTGTGTCTCGCACCATCATCATCGTTTTTTCTATATTTCATTTCAGGTTTTTTTGTCACTTCTGAAAGATTTGTCGCCTAAGTTAGGACCTGTCACTGATCAAATACTGCAGTGCGACTTTCAAAGGAGATGCGTTACATTTTTTTGATTTAGTCAAAACACCTCTATGGTGCGAAGAAACCGCCTGGATGCTTGCAGGGAAGAGGAGGAAGAGGAGGAAGAGGAGGAGGAGAGGAGCCGAATGATTTAATCTGCTAATTTTTCTCAGGTCTTTTGGCTGTTGACAGGCAAGTGTAATGGTCCTTCAAGTAATGGAATCAGCCACTCAAGCAACACACACATGCACACACGCATGCAGACTCGCTCTCACACACATTCAGCCACAGAAAGCACGCCCGTTTTGCATATGAATGACATCACCGTAAAGTTTTTTTCTGGGGAGGTTTTGGCGGTTGGGGAGGACGGACGGAGGGTGGGGGAGGAGGAGGAGGAGCGCCGTGAAAGGGAAAACATTAGTCAAATCACTTCCCGCTTCGGTCGCCCGCCCCGGCCAAACTACTTGACATTCCACAACAGGGCTCCCTCTGGCATTCAAGAAAAGCATCCTCACTGATCCGGACGTCCTCATCAGGACTGAGCTGCAAGTTTTTTTGCCAACCTCTCCTTCATTACGTAAATACATAAGCTCCAAGAAATTGGTTCGGGGTGTGAGTGGATTTTAAGCTGCGGAAGCTGCACGCTGCCTGTACATAATGACAAAACTCAGTATTTGAAGCGTCGTCGCTGTCAGGTGAAAAACCTGGTCAGTTTCGTTTTGGTGATTTTCATGTTTTTTAACTCAAGTTGAGGGACTGAAGGTTCCTCGAGCACCAAATCTATTAGAATACTCAACAACTGAAAAAAAGTTCAGGGATGTCAAGCTCGGGAACAAGACTTTAAATGTAGTTTCTGTAAAACAGACATTTTGACAAACGCGTGAAGGCCTTTGAGCGTAGTTCGTGGTGAAACCTTGCGCCAGAAAATGACGTAATCACGACCGGCGCACGGTGCGTGTTAGCAGCGCAAGTGGTCGGGGGACTGTGTCGTGCACCTCTGAATTTCTTTGTAACTTGGTGTTCACGTGTTTGTCACAAATAGTTTGCTGATAAAAGCACTATTTACATGTTAAGGGATTATACAAAGACGGCCAACTAGTTTCAAGATGCTTGAGAAACACGAGGTCTTATATTTTGCAGCCAAATCAAATAGTTTACAGGACATTCAACCATTGTTTCTTTATAACACATTGAATACTTGACTTTTTTCTTTACAGGGTTTGTATAAAGGTAATAAAATAGTCCATGAATATTAGATATGAGTTTACAGATAAATACAACCCCTGCTTGTCGTTGTGGAGGTCGGTTTATGACTTTTGGCCGGTTACACCTACGGTCTACGATCATATCTCTGAGTTACACTCGTTGTCTTTTTGATTCTTCAGTTCATTTTGTTTTCAAAGTCCTCTGGCGTTTCGTAGAACAATGCAGTGAACAGAGCTCACAGTATAAACGCCTCCGTTCACGCTCGGAGCTCGTGCTACGTCTCTACACGTGAGGGGCGTCTTCATCAATATAGTTTTTCAAACATTGTTTTTTGTCATAAGTACTTTCACACAGAACCTGAATATTAAGCAAAGTAAAAGCAGCGTCATTATTTCCGGAACAAGGTTGGTTTTTATGAGCTTTCGAGCAGCGAAGAGTCATTTGAGTTGCTTTTATATTTGTGAAACATCAACGCAGAGTTTGAACCAAGACGGCGAACTTTGTTACTCGTTTCAACCTTGAAAAAAGCAGCGCAGAGCTGACATTTAAAACATTAGTACTGAAAAAAGAACCATACATTACCAAGTCCTGCATTCATGCGTGCAAAAGAATACAAGAAAGGACTTATTATTCCAAATGAAATGCAACAATGTTATTGTTATATGCATTAATATAGTGGTGAAGCTTGGGAGGTTTAATCTATAACATCGCATCATATAAAGGCATCACATGCTTTGTTTGTGAAATCTTAATCTGCAGCAGAACATTTTCTCACAGCTTTCAGATCAAAGTTGTGGAGTAAAAAAGGCAAAACTTCCCTCGGAGATGCAGCAGAACAGAAGCATAAAGTTACATAAAAATGGAAATACAGATATCTCAACAATGTCACTTCCCACCACTGGTTGAACTGGTTACATGTAACTGTAACTTGAAATCTAAAAAAACTTTTTATTTCATACGCCATTTAGCACTTTTGTTCCGTGACATCTTTTGACCTGCAAAGCACCAAAATCGGATCTTATTGTCCGGGATCGAGTCCGTTTTCCCTGAAAGGCTCCGTGTTCGGCTGCTCAGGACAGATTTCCAGATATCTTCTCTACTGGGAAGTAAAGCAGCTATATTCTCTGGTGAAGCATAAAACCTGGAGATAGTAATCCAATCACAGGCAACGGGACACCTTTTTTCATTTTCCCAATCTGTAGGATAGCACCTGAATGCACCATACTGTTAGACTATTCCTTTTTTCTCCTCTTCTTTCAGCCTCATTACCAAATGATAATGTAGTTTTAGCAAAACAAATGAAGCAGTTTCCTGCAGGTATATAGTCTAATCCAAGTGGAGCAGTCGAAATAACTCAAGATGTAATCATGTGAGCAACAAAAACCACAACTTTAACCGGGTCAGCGGTGCGTTTTATAATGTGTACAAGGAGCGAAGCTGTCGGAGAGTCTTCACCCAAAACAATCCATCTCAACACACACACACACACACACACACCTCTTTATTCATCATCTATATTTATTTTAGTTTGAACGCTTCACGGGACGACGTTCCCCCTAAAAGCATCTGAAGCCGTTTCGTCTTCGCTCGCTGAACAGAATTGCCGTTGCAGCTCACAAAGGTGGACGGATCTGGCCGGATGCCCACTTTTTTTTCTTTCTTCTTGGCACTGACCACGTTTGTGTCCAAAGACACACACACACACACACACACACACACACACACACACACACACACACACACACATCATCTGTCCTCTATAGCGACCGGTCGCCAACACGCTTCCCTCCAAAATCACACGGAACGGCCTACCGGGGGCGCATTCCTGCATAGCAATGACGATTCTGAGGAAACCTGTGAAAGCGTCAGCAGCCGAGTCCTTAGACCTTTAGACGTGCAACAAAATTTGTTTTATGGATCCGATCTGATCCGAGCAACATTAATGTCATCGAAGCGCCATCTTGGAATCTGATCGCAGCCATTTTGTGCTTCTTTGTCGAACGGTCGCCACACCCGAACCTCTAATGAGAGCGGCTCCTTCAGGGTCGCTCAGCACATCGAGCGTAACGGAGGCTCTTTCCTCTTTTCTTCTCTTCGCCCTCACTAACCCTTTATTTATTTTTTGCAGCACGAACAAGCTATAACTTAAGACTGTGATCCAACATGGCCGCAGATGACAGCCCCGGTTGTACGCCGTCACTCCGGCTCGCTCCGCGGTGCTTAACGCCGACACTCAGTTCATTAAGGCCCCACAGTGCTCGGCTAATGCAACTCGCCTCTTGGCAGCGTGACAAAAAAACAACTGTGAATCAGATTATGAGGCGCCGTAACGCCGCCAAGAAACACCGCGGGCCGAAGGGGGAGTTGTCGCCCCGCTTGCTCTCTGGATGTTAACGCCGGGGGACATAATGTAATTGCTTAATAAGAGCACTGTAATATTTGCACAGAAGCTGCTGTTTATGTGTACGACGGCTCGTTTTTAACACGCGGCGCGGCTGTAAACAAGAAGGAGGAACGGCTCGTGAAAGACTCCGCCGCCACGCCACCGACGACGCAGACACCCGAGGAGGAGGGCTGCGTTAAAAACCTCTTTCATTGAATTACACGAGACTTCATCGTAAAAGATGGAGGGGGGGGGGGTGAATGAAAACCTGTACTGTAAAAAGGTTACATTTCATTTGTTTTACAGTGGGATCGCCCTCTTTTACATGACGATGTTAATGAATTGCGAGCGGGGGGGGGGGCCCATATGTCGAACGTTGGCGCGTTCGCCATATGTGGCGTCAAGACAGCAAATCAACGCAGGGGGAAGCGTTCTGCACGACACACGGCGGACTGCGCAACACCGGTGCTGCACACGCGGGTGTGAGACGGAGCTCTTTGTTTCTCCCCGGTAGGACGGCCATGTGTGCCGATGCATTTTTTGGGGTTTATTACTCATCTACACACAACAATGAGGTCAGGGGGGTTTTCACTACGGAGAGCATCTTAGTGCTGATGAATACGTTCCTCTCTCGCAGCTCGATGCCAAAACACTCCAGGAAATAAACCCACATCCCTGATGGTGTTTCTGGAAGATGGTTTGATCTCGGGGGGAATGTTGATAATCTTTTCATTTGGCTGTAATATTACGTTGGAGCTGAATCACAGTTGATTTCTCTGTAGACGTTACCGACGCCAAAACAAAATGGAAAACATTTGAGTACATTTAGATTTTCGTCTCTTTTTTTAAATCGTCGTGTCTCCGTTAATAGTTTCTTACATTTATGTATTTCAGTGAGTTACATCACGATAAGATTTTATATTTACTGCTGGATGTCCAACCTTCCCATTGATGATCTCATGCACGTCAAATAGAAGAAGAAGAAGAAATACATGCACAACAGCCACTTCTTTCCCATTGTTTTCAATGTAAACCTTTATTACTATTCCAACACATTTTTCCATACAAAGGCACACGTGGTGAACACTCATCCGCAGCCATTAGATTGCACAACACAAACAACGCTGCTCACATAAAACACAAAAAAGCTACATGGAGGCGTAGCTGAACAGATATGTTTGATCTGCATTTAAGAAGAAAAAAACGAGATCTTAGTGCAACGATTTAATTATTTCAGACCACAATTCCGGGTTTTTATGCCCCTGGACTTTTTTTTTTTTTTTTTTGCTAAAGATTAAGAACATAATTTCAAGCTTATCCAGGCAGATAAGTAATTGTCTTGAGCACTGGGATGTGCATGATTATCAAAAGAATACATTTTCTAAATTAGGCCAAGATAGTCTTCCCCCTTGAATCAATTGCAAAAAACCCTGCATAGACATAAGATTGTTTAAAGTAATATGTAAAAGATTTGCATAGATTACCAATCGTAATAAAAAAATTTGCCACTTCCCGAAAATTAATATAGAATGAATTAGGCTGCGATAATACTTTGCTTTATTGCACATGTGTGTGTGTGTGTGTGTGTCTGTCAAGGACAGGAAATGAAGGCAGTGTTTGAAGCCGATGTATTTGTCATGTCTCACCCGGCGATGCAGGTTAGCTGCTGTGAACCAAACTGCTGCGTTTTTAATGGCGCGGAGTGTTCCGTATACACGCAGCCCACGAGCCCCGCTCAGCTACTTCCTGCTCATCAAACACACTTTGAATATTAAACGCGCCGGTCCACGTTTACTCAAGACTGTGGCTGCACCAAAGTCTGTTAAGGCTGCGAATATGAGATTCGATGCGTGATGAAGCTGAGCTGTGTCATTTGTCACACACACACACACACACACACACACTGACTGTAATATCTGTATTAGCAACGGGAATGTAGGCTCCTCAAAAACCATTTTTCTTCATCTTTGAAGCCCAAAAATAAGAATCCAGAGTGAGGATGAAAAAGGGGCTCCAAGCCCCCCAAAAAAAGAAGATAAAACAGTTGCATAGAGTATAAAGACGACAGCTCACTCCTTCGCCATTGTGTCAGCTGACACACGGAGCTGTCCAATCGCAGTGCAGTATTATTCACTGCTGCCGTGGGTCTCACATTCACGTGTGTCTGAGTCCTAGCAACTACAACAAAAAACAGGAACCGAACAAAAACCGTGGGCGACGACTCAACAAATGAGACCTACAGTAAGTGAAGCCTATATGTTAGTTGAAGACACTTGATATTCGTGTCTGTTGTTTGCATGTTCTAAGAATAATAATTACAAAGTGCCACACCCTCAAGAGTCACAACACTTGTGGAGCAGTTCGCTCTCAAGCTGCTGATCGTCTTCCCCCCCCATAGTCACAGTCCACGAGGCGTTCTCAGCCAGTCCCGCCGGGGTCAGATGATGCGTCACGAGGTGCAGGCGGCGCGGTGACGTTTCCAAAGTCACGAGCAGGAATCGTGAGCAGGAATCAGCCGCCGTTCTTCGTGTTTGGCCACCGGCCTGAAAAGGAGACGTCCCGCTGTAGTGCCGCTTCAGATCGCACCTCGGCGCCGACAACATTCACCTGCAAAGAGAAAGATGACATTAAGATGCGGCGTCGACACCTGCGGGTTTGAAAAGCAAGTTTACTTTAAAGAATCGGTCACGTTACAAAAAAATCTTGTAAAAACTTTGTAAATAGAGGTTGTAAAAATGAAAATATTAAGTTTTTATCTTTTTAAAGATTTATGTCGTATATAACTGTTATTCTGCACGAAAGACATTTTTTGAGTTCTTTCTACTTCTAGTCACGATCGTGCTGTTTCGATAGAGGAGCAGGACTTTTACATATTGCGGTGAAGAAAAAAATAACAAGAGAGCAAAATGTGACAGAACTGCTTGGGGGTTAAACATGAAAAATAAGTGACGGGGACATTCCTCGCGTGTCCTAAATCTGGGCCGAGGTAAGCGCAGCTCCGTGTACCGGCTGAAGGGATCGCGGGGGCTAAAGTTGAAAGGCCTTAACAGGAGCCTGGTACGCTACGAGCTGCTAATACAAAGAGAAAGCATGTGACGCACCCTAAGCTAGGCTGAGTCGGACTTCAAACCCCACTTTTTTTCTTTATATATATATATATTTTCAAGCAGCTCAGACAAGCAACTTAAAATATTACGGCGGGTCACTGAGTGCAGAGTGAACCGATAACGCAGCCGTCCAGCTTAGCGGCAGAAACCAACAACCATCGTGCTAATTAGCATCGCCTGAGATATGAGCGAGCGGCGCGTTAGCCTTGGCATTTAGCACAACGCCCGTTGTTCAGAGCGGGTGCAGTCAGGGCCAGGGAGGAAAGGGAGGAAAGGGAGGAGGGAGGAGGGAGTATAAAAGGCAGTTTCGGGTATTGGTGTCGCTTTGAGTTATTGGCATCATGGTCTTGTTTTGTTGAGAGGACTACAGTGAATAAGCTTGTTAATGGTAAATTTACAGCCCCAGCATGTGGCCTAATAAAACCAGGGGATAGAGGGGATGATGAGAATGATTGCGATTTTGTGTGTGTGTGTGTGTGTGTGTGTGTGTGTGTGTGTGTGTGTGTGTGTGATGAGGAGGACGAGGAAGGGGGAGGTTAGAGAAAGGGAGAGAGAAAAGTGGAAGGCGCTGGTAATTAAGAGTCCAAAAGAGTGTGAGAGGCGCACAACGCTCAAAGCAAACTTTGAGCCTGGATTCCTCACTTTTTATTTATGCACCCCCCCCCCCCCCTCATCCCTCTTCACTCTCTCCCCTCGCTCTTTACTTGTCTCCCCCATGCTGAATGAATAGCTATCACGGTGCTACGGTGTCCCATCTAGCCCCCCAACAAGCCCTTTCTCTACCCCCCCCCCCCCCCCCATCCTACACGGCTCTGAATGGGGAGCCGGATTGAGCAAACAGTCAGGCTGTCAGCTCAATAGGAGGTCTGGCCGTGAACTTGAAGTCCTTCCCAGGCCCCCAGCCTCACATTAGGGTGGGAGGGGTTGGTTGGAGGTGGTGTTGGGAGGGTGGTTTGGCAGCCAGACTTTTGGGGGGCCCCTACGTGCCAGTGTTGGTGAGGGGGGGGGGGGGGGGGGGGGGGGGACCCCTGCCACAGAGGTTCCCAAGGCTGGTGCTCTTGCTGGAGCAATGGGGGCAGGGTGCCCCAGCTGCCTGCTCCCCTCCCTCTGCAACACTCAGTCTGGGCAAGGAGGGGTGCTGACGATGGGGTTTGTGCAGACGGGACAGTGTCTGCTCCCCTGCCAGAGCTCTAGACCCTCACACACACACACACACACACACACACACACACACACACAGATCCAGACACAAGCTGCCGGCCGTGCCCCCCCCCCCCCTCACCTCCACTGGCTCCCCGGCCCTCCCAGGCTTCTCATCATCTCATTAGCCAACGCCAGCCACTCCACTGTCTACCGTTTGCATTGTTTTGGGCTCTGCATAATTTACACAGTAAATTGAGAACGACCCCGGCCCCCTTCACTCAATCCACCACCTGTTTTGCGGAGGCCTGGCAGTGATTAGTGCGCTTTTTTGGGGGTTTGACACAGTTACCGCAGCACTTCTCGGGGTAAAGCCAAGCGACGCCTTTTTTAAAGGCGGCATCGTCAAAAATAGAAATGCAGAAAGCTTGCCATGACCTAATTAGAGAAGCGGTCTCACTCGTAGTTCCATCCGTGTAAATATTGGAAATCAGTGGAGTTAAACACTTTAAAAAAAAAACGCTGGCTTGTCTCCTTGGACCTTCGGATGAAGAGATGCTGTTGTGTGTTTGAGCAACAGTCTCTTTCTCCTCTCTCACCTTGACCCAAAAGTCTGCAGTCCCTCTGTTAGCCCTACGGACTGGCACCCTTCTGTACGTTAGCATTAGCATTGTCTCTCTGACCTCCACACCAAACAAAAGAAGGTCTCTCTGTTGCGAGCACAATGGCGTGCACTGTTTACCGGCTGCCTTACCTAATCAGGCCCGGCCGATGCTAATTGGTGTTTTGGTTTAAGCGGTTTTCAAAAAGTTGGGAGCTCCTCCGTTTGGAATAACACCGCACCATAACGAGCTTGAGTCGGGGAGAACAATACTCGACTTGTCTGAGCACCGACTGCCCTCCGACGCTCGCCACTCGCACAAAGAGGCTTTCCAGTGCTGAAACTCTGCCTATCGAGGTCCCACTTCTTCTCCATCTCTTCCCTGTTATTTCTCTCTCGCCTGTTTTGTGTTGATTTTGTTATCTACTGCGGCGCCTGTATGAGAACATGATAAGCGAGCGGTTCTTGGATATCATCACGTTGCACTCGACAGATGTGCCCACCTCGACATCAATTTAAGGAGTTGAAGAAGAACCGAAGAGGTTCTTCAGAATGAATCTAAAAGTCAGAAGTCTGTTCGAGCAGACTGCAAAAAAAGAAATAATAATTGAAAAACTACCACTTTTGTTTTACGTCTGTGGTCCAAATATATCGCGCAAATCCTAGGGCGCTCTGCAGAGTTATGAATTGTTGCCTCTGTTATTGTTCAGAAGGCACGGCTTGCATCGTGTCTCCAAAATGGCAGCCGCCGCCATGTCGGGGCACACACACACACGTGTGCGGGGATGGGCATGAGAATTCCCAAACGTGGAAAGAAAACATGGCGCTTCGGAGGACAGATGCCCACTGAAAGCCTCCTGAGAGAGAGAGAGAGGCATTGAGCAGAGTGATTTAATGTGAACACACATACAAAACACGCCCCGCCCACATCGACTCTCCCCCCACGCCACCATCCCCCCCTACCCATCAGCGCATCTTGTGAATCGTGCAATTAACAAACACATCCGAGGTGATTAAAAACGGAGGCTATCGCCCGCTGGAGAAAGGGAGCGAAACAGGGAGGTGAGCAGGAGGAGAGGATGGAGTGTCGGGGTTGGCGCCGGTGGAAAGACGCGGCATTGGCGGGCGCAGCGGGTTTTTGGTGTGTTACCTGCACTGACTGGTCTTCCCACTTCCATTTCGTGCCAGCGTTGCTCTAAGATGGTGGCGCGGGGCTGCGTCTCGCTGTACAGGAAAAAGGGGGCAGTCTGCTGAGGATGGAGCAGAGGAGGAAGGGAGGAGGAGGAGGAGGGAAGAGGCGATGCAGAGGAGGGCGAAAAGAGAGGGAGGGCAGAATCAACCGAAACCCCTCCTCCTCCTTCTTCTCTGTTTTTCAGTCTCCTTTCTGCCAGCTTGCCTTCAGTGGTGTGGTTGGTGGTAGCCTGCACAGAAAAACGTGGAAGAAAAAAAATCAGAGGGCAAGAAGGCAAAATTATGGACTATCCATGAAAACGCACTTGTATAGTTCACGGAGGCATATGAATGCAAGCTAAGCAAGCATGTGAATGCATGTACACACACACACACACACACACACACACACACACACACACACACACACAAACCAACACCTTTTCATGTCTGTTCTCATGGTACAGTCTGCCCCTGAGCATGCAAATGACTTTCATTATGCAAATGCATGCAAATCAGATCCAACCATCTGAGAATCAAGGGTGGGAAAGAAAAAAAAAAAAAAAAAAGAACTCGACACAGAGATTGAATGAAAGAATGAAAGAGAAAAAGGGGACAAGAGAAAAAATCCTTTTGAGTGGCAGGAGGCGGTAAGTTAGGTAAATGCTCTGTGGAGAACAACGCTAGCCCAGTCGGACAAACACGATTACCTCCTTTTATCGCGTCTACGACTTAATTTTTAAAATTTCATTTACCAGGTTTCTTTAATTTACGCGAGGTGTCTGCCTTTTATAGCACAAGGCTTACCTGTATGTAAACACCACGCTACTTAAACTCAAGGACACCGATGATGCTCTACGTTCCTGTCACCTCATTCTTTGCATCTGCAGTTAAGCATCGCTGGAAATAATGCAGCATTTTTTTCAGCATTGGTAGAATTGTAAACAGCTGTTCGGCACCGTTTACGCTCGGCAGTTAAGCTAACGTGGATCTGACGTAGCTCCGGTAAATCCTAATGTAGTGTTATTGTGCAGTTCTTAACAGCTGACTCGAAGCCCGTGCTCTCAATTCAAATACTCTCTCACTGCAGCCAGTCTCATCAATAGGATGCTCTGTATTTGTATCTGCATCACTGCAAAAAAAAAATAAGCAGGACTAGCTTAAAGCTACTCATTAGGTGGCTAAATGCTAGTAGCACTAACACAGATCGACCACTTTGGATATCGGATGAAAAGGGGTCATTTTTAATTGCTTGAAATCAGCATCTGTCTTTTCCAAAATCCGTCCCTTCGTCTCACACCTGCACATGAAAACCTGCGGAGCCTAAAACCAAAGTATAGCACAATGTAGCCAGCTTGCCAGGTTCAATATTCACTAGCAGGTGGAGGTCTACATCGCGCAGGTTTAGCTGCATAGTTCGTGAACCCTATCTATTGAAAGAAATCAACAAAGAAAGCTGACTAATCGGCGAACAGAGCGCGCTCTCTGATTCTGCTAATACTCTGAGCCCCGGCAGAAAGGATCCTCCATTAGCCAGCGGAGGAGGGAGCCAGCTTTTGTCTCTGGGTGTCAGTAGAGGAAGGCTACGTCTGAAATTGGAATAAGGTGGTAAAAACAGGGGTGACTCGGAGTGTGAGAGAGTTGGGGTGGGGAAGCGGGGAGGAGAAGGACTAACAGGGGTGGGGTACCGCTGAATGGTGGCAAACCTCTCCTAATTGGCACTTGACATTTTTTTGCCACTGGCACTGGAGTGGGCCAGCTTTCAAGCCCTCTCCGGGTCCTTGTTGGAAAAGTGCCTTATGCAAATATGGAGAATGGGCTCTATTGTGAAGCCTCTGATATTAACAGCTCACGCAACAATGAAATTGTGTGCTTACTCTGGACTCGTAGGTGTGTGCGAGAGAGAACTAGACAATGGCAGCGGGAGCAGCTTCAGTCTGAACAGACCCTTCATCGGATGCTTTGCCAAGTCATTTCACCAGAATGGGCTTTTTTTTCTGAGGGCCGAGTCTCTCGGTAAAAGCTTTATTAACGACTGAAGCAAACAAATGCGTGCACTGTTTTGCTCTGGCTCTGAGAGTGTCTGTTTATATACTGCTGAATGGCTCGATTTATTGTGGTTGGGAATACTGACGGTATGGATAGAAAAGGCTTCACTCGTTTCTCTTTGAAAGACATTTCCCCTCTTAAAACATCACTGTCTCCGTTCTAAATGTGAAAATGTATTCATGCCTCAGCGCCGTGCCGCACTCCCTCTGATATTTCTTTCTTCCTCTGTGTGCCCACATTGTTTACCCTTAACTCGCTCCCTTGGGTGAGCACAGCTCGAGATCTAAAGATATCTACAGGATCCCTTTTGGAGGAAAAACTTGGCAAATCACTGGAGAAATGTTGCAGAAGTGAGCTACGTTTTCAAAAGCAGTGAGAAATGCTGAAGAGGCCAGTGCTAGACAGCAGGGCCAAACACGTTCTTGACTAAAACTTCTAAATCGACAAGGTCTGAAGCGCTCTCGACGTCTGAGAACACAAAGCTAATTTTGTCTTTATCTCCGCGCTAACTGAAAACCAACAGGGAGGCAAACAGAACGACGGGTCAGACAACAGCAGTCAACCCCCCGTGTGGTCCGAGCACAGTCAAAGTACACCTGTTAGTGCTACGTTGCCAAACTTAAGCTCCTTTGTCTGGCAAGGCCCATTGACTTCTGCAACTTGGGGGGTGGAAGGGAATGCCGAAAAATAACAGGGTCTGGCCTTCTGCTCCGGCCCAACAGCGAAGCCATTTTCCAAACCCCATTGGTGTGTTCCGTTGAGTAAAAAGAGAGGCAGAGGGAAAAAAAAGGGGGCAAGAATCACTGGGTCTTATTCAGAAAACTGTCTGGCTGCTCGGACCCGACGGGGGTGAAAGGGAGGCAAAGGGGCGCATTGTCCCTCAGTGACAAGTGGACTAGCTCTATTGACTGTAAAGTCTACTGGTGGGGAGGCGAGTAGGACTCGACCACAATGGCTGTTTTTCTGTTTGACACTTAGAGTCTAAATCTGCTGCTAAGACAAACCCACCTCCCTCCTCCGCCTCCTCTTTGCACCCCTCCCTGCCTTGGCGCACTCTTTCTATTTCCAACTCCGCCATGGGACACAGAAAAAAAGAGAGAGACCAAAGGCCCTGAGGTGGTTTTTAGGAACTCTCCGATCTCCGTGCCATTTTCGGGGGAAGGCAGAAAGCTAAGATAGTCTGTGCTCCAGGGTCCCCAGTGTGAAGTGCTCGTGATATAACTGTGCCACACACAGAGCCAGTACAAAGCATTTTGCACCGTGACATGCGTCTCCCAGGGCACTGCTTAGGGTATAAACACAATCCGTCCAAGACTTCAGTTCCCATTTAGCGCCAACACTGTAACTGACACACACAAAAAGGCAGCAAAAAAGAAGGCAACTTATCTTTACACTGCTCAAAACGTGCACCTGTTAAATTCGTAAATGCGCCCGGCTCAGACGTGCATGTGCTCGGATATTAGTCGGGTACAATCCTCAATCTATCATTTACAGTAACGGATCAAAGCCACGGCATGCTACAAAGTCTACACTGTAATAAAAACAAGTCGGCAGCAGCACAGTAGAGAGGGAACCGGGTACTACTTTCCTCATCCAAGAAGGTGACATCTCCGGCTGTCACTTCCCGTCAAGGCCCTCGTTCCTCTCTCTTACTGAGCTGAGCCCAGAGCTCAAATGTCACACTCAGCACCTGCAATGCAGCAGACAGGCAGACACAACTGCAGGGCTCGAAGAAATTGACATCACGAGGTGAGGTTGCCACGCAAGCTTTTAGGGAATTTCACTTTGGCCCTGCACAACTGCTTAGACTTTGTACCATGTCAAGCTGAATATAGCCAAACTCCAGGGTTGATGCTTTAGCCGAGCCGTGTTGAGACAGCAAACCGCCATGTGGAATATGTATTACAATTGGAGTTCACCGCTTAGCCGTGTAGCTCCAAAGCCTTGAGACCTTGGGGACAATCCTTAACGGTCTCTCTCAGCAGGAGCGACCCTCTAGCTTTGATGGGCAGGAAAGAAATCACACCTTCAATCAGCCATCAGAGGCCTTGAGGTTGGAGATCTGATTGACCAATTACTCCTCAACATGAGCTCCGGCAAAGAACCTTAGGGCTGAGATTGTTCTCTTCTCGCTCATGGATCTCGTCACCGGGGGAACTTTCTGCTTGATTGCCCCTGGACCACCCCCCCCCTCTCCCCTCTGGAGCCTTGCAAGCACACACACAAGCAGCATTCAGTGAGATCCCGTCGGGGCCTTTTCCACATGGTAGCACCTCACGCAATGGAGGCTTTGCCACGGCCCATTCACAACGAAGCCAACTGTCACGTCAAATCAAACAACTGCAGGACCCCAAATCAAACATCTTTTCATGCAAAAGGGAGAAAGGAGTAGGTGGGAAGGAGAAAAAAAAAAAATCAACAACGGCTAACTTAACAAAACTGGCCTCAAACAAATTATTGTCTGTTCGCTTAGGCGCCGGTGGGGAGTTGGGAGCCCGGATTAACTCGGAGGGAGCGTTCTTAACTCACACAATCCCGTCCAAATTGGAACATATGTATAATTCATAGCACCGTATGTGGCTCCTGTGATATAAAAGGCCCACGATTCTTCTCATATTGCATGTTCTCTTAATGCCAAAGATGCAACCCGGCAAAGCTGAAATTCATGTGAATAAAGCATCGACCAAACTGGCTAGCAAAAACTGATTAGCTAACAGCGACTTGTTAAACGACTTGTCAAAGTCCACCGGCTTTGGTGAATCAGTGTGCGTCCTTTTCAGCGATGCCCCGTCACTCCCAGCCATGTGATACTATGGCTAAGCCCCTGCATGCAGCCCCCCACACAAGGATCATGGGGCTTATTAGATTAAAAGTGATCCTGTTGCACCAACCGTACTGCTATGGATCACTGCCACTGGCTGCAGGGAGCTGTACGCAATCTGTACGGCAATGTGCCATTTATTTCTACCTGCCTACCAACCATAATCTTACATTTCTAAATGTCGATGGATCGAAACGGCAAAAACAGACAGAGTCTCACAGTAAAGTTATTAAAAGGCCATGTGGACCTATATGCACTCACACAGACATAACTAACAACCTACCTTTTGCAGCATTCGGGTCCCAACTCCTTTTAAATGTTGTCCATTTTCTTCATTTTCTTGCAGTTCTTGTGGCAGTTTGTGCTTTTTTTTTTTTTTGGAGAGAAGCGCGTTTTGGGGTCTTGATGCCTTTTCAGGAGTGTAATGGGATTCTTGTTACTTTCGGTTATCTAGCTTTATGAAGAATGTACATCACTCATACAGCTAGATAACCAAAGATAACAACCAACCCCTAAGGCTACCCATCCTCTCAAGCCGCGGGCGTAGTGACATGGCCGACGTTCTGACCTGCAAGCAAAGGAGAAAGTTGGTGATACAAACATAATTACATGGCTTTTAATTTTACATGATTTGAATGATCACAAACTAACTTGGTATAGTGTTAGAATTAATGTAAATAATTAGCAAAGTCTAGAAATCCCCGAAAAGAAAACAGCAGTTGACGCCAACTCCGAACAAAGACGTTACTCTTCTGCCTCTGGGCTTTTTTTTCCCCTCACTCAACCTACAGCGGCCCTTAAATGTCCTGACCCCTTCATTTTGTGACGTCACCAAGTGGCCCCTCACCCCGCCTCAAACCGCCTCGGCCAATCGGAAACCTCCCTTTGTGTACAGAAAGCTTTGATTGGTCCGCAAGTAAGGCCTGTATATCAAAAACTCCACAAAGTCAAACAATTAGCAAAAAGCACAATAAAAAAAAAAATGCCTGACTGGTTTGACGTCTTGCGTCAAACCAGTCCAAACCGGCTATGGCGCCAACCCTCCCTTCTCCGGGCCGGCGCCCATCCCTATGGCGCGTCCGCCTCACCCGCTGACTGGCTCCATAGGAGGGTGATGGCTTCAAACGCCGCCCCCCCGCCGCGGCCCAAATGCATTTTTAAATTAAAAGATCCCGGCTGTTTGACTACAAAAGAAACTGGTTTGTCTTCATTTACATTATCTGATGCCAAAGAAGCCGGGCCTGCGCTCAAGGGTTGGCACCAAGGCGAAGATAGAGGGGTTTAAAACGCACATAAACACCTTACAATATACACAAACAGTGATGTAATACAAACACGCACCCACCCAGACGCACAGGAGCGGGAAGCACATGTCATAGACGTATCCTTTCACGCCCACGTGTGTCCACAGAAATACAGAAAAAATAAAGCAAAACGCACGCAAAGCTCTGTCTCACATGTTCGGGTAGAGACAATGCTGCAGCACACACTCCTCTCACACGCTGTGGTGGCACATGGCACAAGGCCCCCTTCTAATTAAAGCTGCTCTGTGTGCCCAGATCCCTGTTGTGGCAGGCTCCTCCCCCACCAACACCAACGCCAAGTAAAGCTCTACTGACTGAGAGCAGAGGGGAGAGATGGAGAGATACTGAGGGAGAATGAGAGAGAGGGTGGGGGTGGCACAGAATATTCTCGCCCCTCCATCACAAATCTGAACAATCAAACTACAAGACTTGACTGGCAACATGCAGGCGTTAGCAGAGACGGCTACATCCCCGTTAGCAAACAGCAAATCCCTCTGGCATTGTTCTCCCTCCAGGTTACACTAAGCACCTGGTTTTCTTCTTCTACTCTCTGAATCTATGTAGGGTTTTAAAAAGAAAGGTGTTTTGTTGCCCGTTCAGGAGGCTGTCGCATTAATGCCGATCTTCGTCAAGGTGCTTTGTTTCAATCCACAAGGACAAAGTGAGGCCCTTCGAGAGCAGAAACATGCCTCAGCTCCCAGAATGCTACAGCACTGGATCACAGACACGCACACACACACACACACACACACACACACACACACACGTAGCTAATGTGCAAACTTTCACATGTTTAGATACATAATTGCAGACGATATTAGAAAGCAGGCTTACAAATGCGCGCGCGCACACACACACACACACACACACACACACACACACACACACACACACACACACACACACACACACACACACACACACACGTGTGCAGCTGCAGTCATGAATTAAAAAAAAAATTCTTCCTTCAATTTTTCCTTCATAAATAGCTCAGTTAGATGAATAGTAGTTCAAATTATTCTTTTTTTTTAAAGACAAAATATTAAAATACCTTAATTGCCTTATTTACATAATGGTTTCAGTAATATGTTTAATAGTATTTTAAGGTACATTAATAACTTGAAACATTTTGAAAAATCCAATATTTGTTTTATTTGAAAATCGTTAAAAACACGTTTTAATTTACTATTTCCTGTTTAAAAAAACTCATCAATCACTTAGGTGTTCAAACTCATCAGTAATTCATCACACTATTATTTTAAACGGGAATGATGCAATATTCACATTAAGATTTCTAATCGCTGCAGACTGTTGCTGTGAGCTTTATGACTCGTTTTTTTTTTGTAGATCAGATGTATTTTCACGATTTCCAAGCTGGATAAAGAGAACGATAATTACATGCAGATTGCACTTATTCCCCCCATTATCATTAATAGTCCCTTCATTTAACACTGGCTTTCAACAATCGTCTTCTGGGTTTATAACCCCAGTGTTCGCTTTTCACGATACATTTCACCCGAGGAATTATTCACGCTGTGACTTCAGAAAATTAAGCATGTGGAGATTTTAAAGTGTCTCTGATCTGCAAAAGTTTAAACCAAAATTGCCTCACGGTGTCACACTCACAGCCGCCTCTTTTCTTCAACTTACCTCAGCTCAGACAAAATCCAAACACACATTCAAAGCATCAGTCGAGCTCATAGTTCTTTCTCTCCAAACCATCATCAGGCTGTGCTATTGGCCAAAACGTGCGTGACGTCAACAAATCCGGCGCCTCTAATTGGAAATAATTACAGCGAAGGTGCAGAGCTGATTAGCAGCAAAAAAAAAATCCTATTATGAAGTCGCGTTAGTTATCATCTGATTAAAACCACGTGGTAAAACTCCCCCAAAAACATTTAATCTCACGCCATTTTATGAAACAGGTTGAATTGTCAGCTTGAATGCTGCGTTTTGAGGCAAGAAAAGCAATTACGCACGGGTTTTACGCACGACAGAAAGTATTTTACGCACGTCAAAGCGATATTTAAAGGTGGATACGTGTGTTTTTGAAACAACCAGAATGGAGGAAGAACAGTGAGGTGACTGTATAGGCCTGTGCAGACACACTGAGTCTGATGAACACAAACAGACACACACACACACACACACACACACACACTTTGAGTGTTCACAGCCACACTGAAGTGTGTGGAGCTAATTAGCTGAACATGAGGATTTGTCGAAATCACGTAATACATTTTCCACACGTCCTGTGTGTAGAAATACTGAAGCTACTGAACATCCCTGATATGGTATGATTTTTTCTTAAATAATTGCATAATGTTTGGCATTGCGTTGTGTTGATCTGTGGCTGTTTTCACTATACGTCTTTAAATCTTCATGTTTTTACACATTATAATTACTCTTCTGCCGTAAAATCCGAACCATGTGTTTAACTTTATTAGCTTAACAACGATGCACCTCCATCATATATCATGTAGTCATTATTTCTTGAAATGTAAATTATATTATTTCCTCAAACTTCCCAAAATATCCAACGTGACTATATGGAAGCCTGTGTGTGATGTGAGTGACGGTGGGAGCTGATTACCTATACAGTAAGTCACGTGTTGTCGGGCCGCTGAATGTCTCTCCAGGGATCCCTGGAAAAAAGAGACCATCGTTTTATTCTTTAAATGGACTGCACAGCGCGGAGGAACGAAATTACTCCTTTTTGTACATACTGCAGCCTTCTTTTGAACAGTGGAGACAATCAGCAAGGGAAACGTGTTTGTTTTTTCTTTCTTTAAAGTCAGTGACGATGGGCGTAAAAAAGGTGCAGACCTCAAGTTACTGATTTTTTTTTAACTGCACACGATTTATTTTCCTAGAGTTGAGGATTGTCACAATAACAAAAACGCACAACCTGCCGTCTTTTGTGTTTGAACATACAGAAGTGGTCAGTGATGATCCCTCTTTAAACACACTGCAATGGCACAAACAACGTTGACTCCGTTTGTGTGTGTGTGTGTCTGTGTGGTGCAACTAGTCAATAAATAACTTAAATTAAATTGTTTATTTTAGTCATTACAATTTTGAAAGGTAATAAAAACATGATTTTGATTTTGCAACCGCTCTTTTCCTTTTCTACACCCCTCCTCTCCTCTCCTCTCCTCTCCTCTCCTCTCCTCTCCTCTCGCATTGACCCCCTACGTGCACAATATTACTCTCATGTTCATCATGTGAAACGTTGCATAGTCCTAGTTTCTGTTTTTTGTTGTTGTTGCTTCAACCCTCCTCCCCCCCAAAAAGCTCCACGGCCCTGGTTTACTTTCTACCCGGTATGTCCCGGGGGGCGCACACGTGTTCTCGGCACAGGCTCCGTACTCGGTGCACACGTGTGGACTGGATACTTGGCCTTGTGGATCCGCCCAGCTCTGGGTGTGAATGCCACCACTTTCTTTTATTACGCATGCATTGCCGGCCTGTCTGCTGGTAATCCTCCATATCTGAGCTGAGTCCTGCAAGGGCTTAATTTGGACACACGAAACAGGGGGGTTCTCTCTTGGTCCCTGATCGTGTCGTATCGGGTGGGTGTTTTTTGGGAGCAGAGCCGAGCCGGAGAAGTGACCCTGCTGGGTGCCTGGAGGTGTGTGAGGAATGATATCAGGGCTGCCTTTTGGCCTCTGTGGCTCCCCGTGGATGGCGCACACGAAAGCCCGTGCAACAATGCGTCATTGAGGCCGTTCTTCCTCAAAGCGAAGCCAAAACCACGTCTGATAATTACAAGTTGCTCTCTCGCTGATGCGTTTCATCATCTAACCAGACGAGCGGGTTTGTTTGGCTCATCAGTGACCTTTCGCTGGGGCCCGGGCTCCGTCCGGTCACCCCTCCACGAGAGAATGAATGAACTAGAAACAATCTGTCTTTAAAGCCTTTTCATGCAGTTTGACAATCGAACGTTAAATAGCAGACACAACGTGCATATTGTGTGTTTCCACCTCGTATGCTCTGCCAACAGCTGCCACTCTGAATGAAACCTCACCTCCAGCTTTACGCTCATCTGAGCATCAAGACGGGAATCAAAAAGATGCAGAAATAAGAACATTTCGAGCTGCTGCTCAAACACTTATCGCCCATATTTGCCCGCTGGTTGCCACATCCAGACTATACACGCATCCCGCTCCGTTATGTGTGCAGTTTTTCTTCCGTTTATTTAGCCCATATTCGGCACCTTGCCTTCGCCCCCCCCCCCCATTCCCATTGAAGAAGAAATAACAGGCTTATACCTCGTATACTCACGTCGTCTGCGAGTCGCTGCAGCGTCCGCGAGAAGCGAGCAGCTCGGGAGATGGAGACCGACTGAGCCGCCGGAGGCTGGACCGCTCCGTCTTCATGGCTGCGGCTGTGCGCCGTGACGTCTCTCTGGCTCCATCCATTCAGCTTCCCCCGGACGGGTTTTCCCCCCCTGTTTTTTTATTATCGTCCCCATTATTTCCCGCGGAGGTGGATCTCGCCCCCCCCCGCCCCCCCCCATCGTCTCTCCCCCTCCTTTCCGCTCCGTCCCCCTCGCACTCGCCATTCCCTCGCCGTCAGATGCAATATGAACTTAAAACATGCCTGCTCTAAAAACATATACTGCCACCAAGGCCCTCCCCTTTATGACACGATGCAGGGTTTTTTTTGTCTCCACCCTCTGAGAGATGAAAAGCAGACGTGGTGGTGAATAAGCACGGATGCTCTTATGGAAACTAATAATCGGAATGTTGAATTTCTTTTGGTTTTGATTTCATATTCATGACTAAATCAAACAGAATTATCATAATATTGGCATCCACCCTCATACAGCATCAAATCTGATGGCCAGTTTCTTAATTAACTCCCGTAATTACGCACCAAATGCGCCTCCACACACTCGGCATCCTCACTGTTGTGCGACCATTTGGGGGTTTTCACTTATCAAGTGTGTCTTTTTTTGAGCCGCGTTTTGGGCCCATGCGGGATTATGAAAAGAAAAAAAAGTTTCGTGTAATCTTGTCTGGCTACTATTCGTTTGACACAAAGCCCCCGGCGGAGACTGCGGCCTCCGCTCATGTGCCTGGATCAAGTGCGCACATCCACTATCCTCATTGTCTTGCGTCTTTTGATACAGAGGAGTCCAGGAATGTGACCGTGGGGGGGGGGGGGGGGGGGGGGGGGGGTGACCGTGCAAATCAGCTTTTACTGTCACCGCTGAGCCCTGCAGACAAGAGCCAAGGAAAAAAGGGGTCTGGGTCACTTGATTATCATAATAATCAGATGGCGGGGATAAAAATCTCCTTTGAATAAATTACCGGTTCAATAGGAGGCGCGACTGCCAAAGAGACAACTTTGTCAGCCCCCGGTTTGTTTCTCTCTGCCTACCAATGTCCCGGGCTCCCCCCTTTTTTTCTTTCTCTCCAAATTGTGGACGCTTTCCTGGAGATCAAGCTCCTAAATAAGGCTACTGTTTCCCCCCCCCCCCCCTCTCGCCCCGCGCCGATGCCGGGTTACCGAGTCCGGGCAGGCAGGCAGGCAGGCCTCGAGCTCCTCTTGGGAAAGGCGGAGTGGTTGGTGGCGGCTAGCGGGGCTGAAGACCGGGGCACAATAGGCTGGTGTGCACCATCCAGCCCCCCCCCCCCCCCCCCTCTCCTCCTCGCCCTCTTATTCCGTCGGCTGCATGGGAACCCGGGCACCGAGGTGGACCAGGGGCCGCTCGGCATTGTGGTAGCACATCCCAAGTTCATTAGCACCTATCAGGCGTTCCTGCAGGGCGGTTAACACCCCCCACCACCCCCCTCCTCCTCCTCCTCCTCCTCCTCCCTCCTCCTCCTCCTCCTCCTTCATCCTCTTCACTCCGCACAAGCCCGAGATTCAAACCCGGCTCACACGTTTCTGGAGGAAACCTTTTCACGTAATGCAGCTGAATTATGATGCAGGTCGAACATGGTTAAGATGCAGAATGATGCAACTTTATTAACTCTGTTATTAACTTTAATATTGAATATAACTAACAGCACTTAAAGAATAACTAAATCAGCAGTTGTATTATGTTCCTAATTCAAACTGTTAATAGAGTTATGAGCGTTAACCATGTGGTGGTTTACACTGAAATTAGAAAGAAAACAATGTAATGAAATACTTTACAAGTAAAGGTTCTACATTCACATTTCAGCTTGTGTTCAGGCGAAACACTGTTTTTCATTCACTGGTCAAATAAGAGATTTTAAGATTTTTCTTCTATAACTCGTCTTCTTTCAGACTCGAGGAAAGAAAACATTTATTTTAATACTTTGTCTGTTTACGTCTGTAGATTTTTCCTAAATTCACCAAAAGTTACCATTACATAATGTCTCATTTACATATTTAAACATAACATTTCAGAAAACTTGTAACACAATAAATCCTCCTCTTAGTGTGAGTGATTAAGTGGTGAAGCTTCATGGTGATCTCTATGAGTTCATGTGTTAACTCTTCACCTGTAGAGTCTCTAAACGTCTGTAATGAACTAAACGTCTCTTTAAAGGACGTTTTCTCTCAATGAGTTTGTTCTCAGACTCTGATGATAAATCTCCACTTCAGCAGCTCTTACACACACCAAACGTTACACGTTCACTCCTCTCTATGTGCTGAAGGTTCACACATCACTCACACACTCATCTATACGACATTATATCACTGAAAACATGTTTTGTTTTATGGTTAACAGTATTTTCTGATTTATGGAGTTATATAAGGAGACATTATAAATGACTCTAATGTTTCAACAAAAGGAAACAAGAATTATGAACCTGACTTGAACCAATGTTTAGATATCTGTTATGGAGATTTATGCAAATTAGCACATATTTAATAAGATAATGCCTCATTTACATATGCAAACATACCATTTCAGAAATCTGTAATACAAAAAACATAATTGTGTTAATGTAAATCAACTAGGGAAGTTTTCTGGTGATATTTAGTTAAATCTTTAGAGTGTTAATAAAACTAACTTCTGTCTTTGATTCATTCAGTGAGCAGCTCAGTGAAGCTGGTTTGGGTAGTTTCATCTGAAACAATGCACCGTATTTTGTAAAATGAAGATATGTTTTGTATATAAAACCATAATATGCATCATAATGTAAAGGAGCAAAATAGAAACACTTCAAATAAAGTACAGTTTTACTTCCGTTAATGGATTAACTGATGAGTCGCTCCACATACAATGAATCAGCAGATTACTGGATTCTGCTGCTTTCTTTATATCTGACAGTAAACTGAATCTCTTTAATATCTTTCTGTACATATGAAGACATCACCTTCTGCAGTGAGAGCTTCTGTGATTTAAAAACAAATCAGGAATATGATTGGCTGATTAGTCCACGATGATAATGATGATATAGTGCAGCTAACTGTTGCTGTGATGCTAACAGAAACATTTAAAGATACTGTGCCGACAGACAAACACTCGGCTCCATCAACACGTGATGAGGAGCTTTGATCAGAAACACGCTGAGGTTCATACAGACGGATATCTTCATATAAACGGACGGATTCACGCAGCAGACTTGAGGCTCCAGCAGCAGAAACAGCATCTCTGCTGCTGATATACAATGAGAACTGATGATGAACGGACGCCACAATATTTAACCTATTTTCCCAAAACATACATATTCAAAGCAAAATGTTTGACATCAATAAGCAGCAGAACACGGATGTACGGTTTATAATAAACCTTTAAAACAAGCAAAGACACCAAACAGTGACCCGTCCTCCTGTCACAGCACACATCAAAGGATCCTCCTTGTATTGTTCAAAAGAATCTGTTTTATTGTGAAGTGATCTAACTTTCATGAAAAGAGAATTATAGTGACACAAAAACACTGTCCTGTCCCTGAAAGTCTCAGTAACCTCCTGAGGATGTGGAGACGTTTGTTTAAACATTCTCAGCATTATAATCCTCGTTAATGACTTCACTCAGTGAACAGCTGTTGTGTTCGGATGCTTTAGATTGGCAGGCGTTCTTGTTATTTTGGCCACCCTCCATGAGAGACATCTTAAAGGCTTAAAAGTCTTCTATTAACGACTAAACATAACGGCGTATTCAAACTCATATCAAAGAGGTTGAATGATGTGAAAAAAAAATACAATTTTGTCTCTCAACTTAAACAAAATGTGGAATTTTTTAGAATTGTTTCCTGCCTTGAAAAAGATAAATAACTAAAAGATGTTGTCTTTTTTTACTAGCCTGTCACTTAAATGTGCGACAGCAGCTTCCTGTCCTGCACTTTGTATGTTATTTATTGGTTGTTGTCTTGTTTGCATTTGGACGTCAGATTGTGTCTCTGAAGCAGCAGCCGGACGCGTTCACAGACCTCAGTGACCCGTTCAGCTGCTGAGCAGCATGAAGACACTCGTCCGTGAACGACAACGGAGCCAAGAAAGAAAGAAAGAAAGAAAGACAAGAAGAAGAAAGAGTCTGGCGTCGGTGCAGGAAAAGCAGAAAGCAGCAAATGGTGGTTGTGTTTCTGTTGGCTCGCTGTGTGAGATGCTCTTTTTCCAGTTGGTTTTTTTGGTTAATTATAGGAACAGGTTCTGTTTAATATTTTACTCACTTTACTTTTAAATAAAAGTCGTACACACGAAGAGAAAGAGAAATTTATTTTCATTCAAATTCATACAAATTTCCAATGAGGTCTGGTTCTTCATGTGAAACCTTCATTGTGAATTACATCTGAGGGAAATCTGTTTAGTTAGATTACATTCATTTTTGAAATATTACAATTCAAACTAAAATACTAACTTTCACCCCGCAGACCGCTTATCGTGTCCCGAGCAAACCAAGAGCTGTTGTTGGTTTTTCTTTAGTTTTGTAGCAAAGTCATGATAGTTTTTATTGAAACAACCAAATAGTTTCTGAACCTTTCTTTTGTTCTTTACGGCATTTGAAAGTCTTTTAAACTGTAATATTATGTTTCCATTCAATTTCGTTTCAAGGGAACCGTGATTGAATGGAAACCTTATTTAGTTGGAGACAGAACCTCCACACTTCCTCAGACCTCTAACTGGAAGGTTGTTCTGTTGAGGATTTGAAACCTCAACCTTCCGCTTACTAAAATCCTTCAGAATAAATGTCAGAATGTTCTACTGGCATGCTTGTTGTGGTCCATCCCGACTCTGTTAATACATTTCATGATCTCCATCATTTGCTTAAATGATAAAACAGACAAACAGAAGAGGTCTGAAGCTCTTCATATCGACACATTTTATTCCACTTTCTGATGCCGATGGGTGTCTGCGTTATATTTCATTCATTTATGTCAATGAGCTTTGCACATCTTCATCTTTAGAAGGATGAGGATGAAGATGAAGATGCAGGCAGGATGTTTTTCAGGTGAAGGAGGAAAAATCCTGCAGGGTCAAGTTGAACGCACACTCGGCTCGTCACCAAACAAAGAGACGCCGCTCCCTGCACACCTTCATTTTCTCACAGATTCACTAACCCTTTACTTTTTAGAATTTCAGTGTCCCCAGTGCACCAGTGCACCAGTGTCCCCAGTGCACCAGTGTCCCCAGTGTCCCCAGTGCACCAGTGTCCCCAGTGCACCAGTGTCCCCAGTGTCCCCAGTGCACCAGTGTCCCCAGTGCACTATTGCACCAGATCCCAGTGTCAGAGACGTGCTCTGCAACCCAAAATCTCCGGATCTTTTGTCCCTTAAAATCTGCCTATATTGTTGGAGCTCTGTGGGGGCCAAACAGCCTCCTTGTGCCAAACCAGACAGACTACCCCCCCCCCCCCCCCCTCTAAACACACACACACACACACACACACACACACACACACACACACCAGAGTCCTCCTAAATACTTCATTAAGCAGGGAGCAGTGGTGAATAAATAACGTTTTTATTTTGTTTTTAAACCCTAAAGATGAAATATTTTCCATGTTTCTTAAACGTTTTTCTCTTTTGCTTTGACACATAAATCCTGCAGATCATAAATATTTCTGTCAGAGGTCAAAACGTTCATTTGTCCCGAGAGAATAAGCCTTCAAAAAGGATCCTCCTTCACGTGCTGCCATTTTGCATTTTCCCTTTTTTTTTTTGCTCGCACACATCGCATCACATGCAGGCATCTCTGCTGCATCTTCAAACTCACCTCCAACTTCCTCCTCCAGCATCGTCTGCATCCAGCAGCCTCACTGCGGCGCCGAGCAGCAGCTACAGATAAAGGGCTTCTGTCGACGCCGCAGATAAACGCGGCCTGCTGCAGCGCGTCTCCACCGACGGGACGTTACATCTTCGGCCGGAGAAGAGAGAACGATCCGCTTCCCTTTGAACAAAAACAGAGAAAAAAAAAGAAAAAGCATCCTGTAAAGCATGCAGAAACAAAAACAAAAAAAACATGGCGGACTGAAAAATCTCCCACGCCAGAGTCATTACGCCTGCAATTAGAAGCTCATTTGCATAAATGCTAATGAGTCAGAAATTCATGTCGGCGGTGGAGGAGAACGAGCGGATTTTTTATTTATGGTTTCTGCACGTGCACTTTGAAGGAGAGAGAAGGATTTTCTCACGGGGGCTCGAGGCCTGAGGAGGCTTTTATTTTCCTAAATGTTTCAGTGATTTATGTTTATTTCAGGAGACGTCACGAAGATTTAAACCAACGATTTACATTAAATATTGTTTTACATCGTTACACCAACACACATTGATGACGTATAATGAGGGCACGCGCTGCAGCTCAGACCTCCACCTCACTGTGAATCCTCACACACCGTTTCACATGAAGAACATGCTACGTGCACGTGTGTGTAAACTGTAATAAGCAGTTTATCGCCGTACATTTCAAGACATCTTTGGTTTTAATTAGCAGGAAGAGAAATGTGCCATAAAATGTTCACAATATCAAAAATAGATTTGTTCGGATTTCAAGACGTATTTATGATGTTTATTTATATTTACACCTGCAGATAGAATCACTGTAATATATATATATATATACTATATATACTATATAGTATATATATACACCCCCCTGATCCAACTCATTACAGTTTGCTTTATACAGAAAAAGATATTCTCTTTTAAAATATGAAGAGGAGGCACTACAGGTGAAGCTGTATAACTAATAGATATCACCATGAAACTTCCCCAGTTGATTATTATATTCTAACATCATTTATTTTTGTTGCCTTTTACACTTTTTTCTGTAATTTTACATTCAAATATGCAAATGAGTCATTATCTCATTAAATATGTGCTAATTTGCATACATCTCCATAACATAAATCTGAACATTGGATGAAGCCAGGTTCAAAATTCTTGTTTCATTTTGTTCAGATATTAGAGTCAAAGGTTTTAGAGAGATAATTTATGATTTCTCTTTGTTTCACAAATCAGAAAATACTGAGAACAGCTAAACAAATCCATTTCCTCCATGTTTATATTAATATAATGTATAAATGAGTGTGTGAGTGATGTGTGAACCTTCAGCACATAGAGAGGAGTGAACGTGTAACGTTTGGTGTGTGTAAGAGCTGCTGAAGTGGAGATTTATCATCAGAGTCTGAGAACAAACTCATTGAGAGAAAACGTCCTTTAAAGAGACGTTTAGTTCATTACAGACGTTTAGAGACTCTACAGGTGAAGAGTGAACACATGAACTCATAGATATCACCATGAAGCTTCACCACTTCATCACTCACACTAAGAGGAGGAGTTATTGTGTTACAAGTTTACTGAAATGTTATGTTTAAATATGTAAATGAGGCATTATGTCATGGTAACTTTTGGTGAATTTAGGAGAAATCTACAGACGTAAACAGAACTTATATAATAAATGTTTTATTTCCTCTAGTCTGAAGGAAGACGTGCTGTAGAAGCATGTCTGTGTCTCATCTTGTCAGTTTGAACACGATGAACTATTGTTTTATGCTGCAGCTCGTTTTACTAATTGACTTCATGACTCCTCCTCCTGTCTTATAAAAGGTTTATAATATGTAACTTAATGTCTTTATTACGGGTTAATAATGAGTTAAAGATCAGTTAATACGGTTGCCAGGTTGTAAAATCCCTGTGTCTGTCTCGTCCTTTCTGTTTGACAACAACACAGTATAAGTTGGTGATGGTTGATGAAATGCAGTTTGGGCTTCACACTGCAGATTGATACGTTGTTTATTAATAAAAGATTACAAAATCCATAAATGAAAGAGATAAAAGGACAAAGCAGCCAGAGACAGTGGTTCTTAGAACTGATATTTATTCCCATTAATAAAGCCATGAACCTTTATAAAGGTGACTTATTACAGAGTGAGTGCATCATATTTATGCACTTCTGTCTTCAGTGATTGAACACGTTTGTTAAAATGTCACCTCCTCTTCCTCTTCTTCTTCCTCTTCCTCTTCCTCCTCCTGCGGGTTCCTCTGCTTCTCTTTCTGTCTTTTGTTTCTGGGATTTTTCGCCTCTGATGATGAGACGATGCTTGAATTAATTGATCTGCTTTCGCTTTTTGCGGACATGCGCAGTGGAGCTGGAGGAGAGAGATGGCGAGGGGGGGGGGGGGGGTGGGGGTCTGACTGTGTGGAGGTATGATGAGTGTGTGTGTGTGTGTGTGTGTGTGTGTGTGTGTGTGTGTGTGTGTGTGTGTATGTGTGTGTGTGTGTGAGAGAGAGACAGATGATGGTGTTCAATTATAAAGCTGCTGGTTCTGTCATTTAACAGAAACACATTACATTTATTATTATAATAATAATTAATAATAATAATTTAGAATGTAACAAAAATAGATATAACCTCAAACACACACATATATATATATATTAATTTAATTAAGGATGATGATGATGAGGGTGAGCCGGCTGATGGAGGAGAGTCACAGCTGGAGGTTTTTTTTCTCATCTCACAGAAAATAAAAACATGAAATCCTTCGATCTTATTTTTCACCATTTATTAGAAAAATCGACACTTTTCAAATCGTTTTTATTATTATTTTTTTAAAGTTTATAAAATGAAATGAAACTGATGATTTCTCACCAGGATTACATTTGTTTAGCTTTAGAATATATAAATGAAGGAACGTTTGTCCCATAATTAAAGGACCTGTTGACATTCATTCATTCATTCATTCAAGTCAAGAGCTCTGCAGACAGACTCACATCTTTAAGTGAAAAGAGTTTTTTTATTTTTTTGTGGCTCTGAAACGAATTCAACCGGAGCAATAAACGCGCGTTCTGATTGGCTGGTAGGTTATTAGAACGCACCAGTAATCATCTGATCGATGACGAGGTGAATATATAATGAGATCAGGAGGCACTTTGTGGCTAATACTCTTATTTATAAACATCATTATTTCATTCATTTTTGCAGAACTGAAACGATTTCCACTCATAAAGTCACGTGTGATTATTTGAAAACTGAAAACAACTTCATATCAATAAAGTTTTCCTGCTTTGGATCCTGAAGAGAAAAGAATGAAAATCACGGGATCAGAATCCTTCTTATAATAAACATAAGGATCTATTTGTTAATCTTTAATACAGTAGAACTGAGTGAATCAATGAAACCACACACACACACACACACACACACACACACACACACACACACACACACACACACACACACAGTGTACACTTATTTACAAAACGTTCTGCAGTTAAAACGTCAAAATTGCCTTTTTGATTTGAAATAAGTCTTGAATAAAATCAGTTTTATAGACTTTGAAGACTCATTAAAACAAATCATTTGAAATGTCTCACTTCCACGTGGAACACGTGACGAGCTGAGAAGATTAATTAAAGCTGTGAAAAGCTGCAGTTAAAGTCATAATTAGAAACATGAAATATTCAGCAACAAAGTTCTGATTCACATCAATACTCAATGAAAACAGAACTTTTATATTTTATTACTTCATTTCCATTTACCTTTTTTTTGGAAAGTCAGCTGAAAATATCAGTATTCATGTAATAACATTTTTGAAATAATAATAATAATTTAATAAAACGCTTTTTTTTGGACATTTGGAATTTAAAAAACAACAATTTCACATAAAGCTGGTTTCATTTGAATCAACTATTAAACTGTATGAACGTTAACAACCGGAGGAAAAAATGTCTGTGGCGGATTACTGGCCGAGGAGAACATGACACACGCGCACACACACTCACACACTCACGCACACACCCGCGCGCACAAATGCATGGCGCATTTGCATGTCGTGTCCCACGGTGGAAATTACAATAGAGGGCAATTAATATGCGCATAAATTAAAAGTGAGAGGGGTTTCTGAATTCCAGGAACAGGCGGTCTTCCAAAGAGGAGGAGAGAGGAAAGAAAGGAGGCTCTGTTCACACGGGACAGCAGGAGCACCAGGAGGAGAGGGAGGAGGAGAGAGGAAGGGGATGGGGGAAATACACGCTGTTCACACTGAGGAGGAGAGAGGAAGAAGAGGAGAGAGAGGGAAAAAAAGAGGAGAGATGAAGAGGGCTGGGGAAAAGGTGGCTTTGTTCACACTGAGGAGGAAGAGGAGGCAGATGAGGAGGAAAAAGAGAAGCGAGGAAGAGGATGGGAAAAAAGAGGCTCTGTTAACACTGGGGAGGAGGAAGAGGAGAGAAGAAGAGGATGAAGAAAATAGGCTCTGTTCACACTGGACAGGAGGAGGAGGTGGAGAAAGAGGAGAGGGAGGATGAGGAGATAGATGAAGGAGAAGAGAGAGAGAGATAGAAATATACTGTTCACATTGGACAGCAGGAGGAGCAGGAGAACGAAGAGGAGAGGGACGATGGGGAGATAGAGGAGGAAGAGGATGGTGCTCTGTTCCACTGGGAAGGAGGAGGAAGAGGAGGAGGAGAAACTAAAGGGAGAGGAAGAAGAAGAGAGAGGAAACGATGCTTTTACATTTTATGTCTAGACGATGTTCAGTTCTGATGTTTTCATTTGATTCGATTCCACAACTTTATTAAAGGTCACGAGAGACTAAAGCGTGACTGTGAGGAGGAGCTGCTGTTTAACACACGTAAAGACATTTTCTTTGTTTGTAGAGAATAAAGACATAAAACACATGTATTTCTTTGTAAGGCGTGACGCTCATGTCTGATAAATAACAGTATTTGTGTGTCTTATAAGTGCATGTGGGCACTTTGTATGTGCAAGACACCACTACCACTAACCGACTAACGGGATATCTTTGATGTATTATTGTCTTTGTACTCCTGCAGTGTTTGTGTGTCTAAACTAATGACGCTATTTGAATCTGTATTTTCAATTGAGGAGGCCAAAGATTAATTCCAAGGATTTTTCCAACCTGATTGGGATCCAAACGTTGTGTATTTAAATACATTCTTGGCTCGGAGTCAGTGTGTTGATGCTGTTTTTTAATAAGTCTTTCAATACAGCAATAAATCCTTCACAGTTGGACCAAATCCAGCTCCACTAAGAACTGTTAAAATGTGTGAGGTTCACTGAAGGATCTCATCGTCTATGTTAAAGAACCTCTTGATCATTTTTAATAGTTTATCCATAAGAACCCCTCAGAGTAAAGGGCTCTGTTAAGGAGCGCCTCTTCATCTTAGAGAAACCCTTAAAGATGCTTGAAAGTAACCCGATGAACCCTCTAGAATGAGAGCAGTTCCTGCAGGAAGAGCTGCAGGAAGAGCTGCTGGAAGAGCTGCAGGAAGAGCTGCAGGAAGAGCTGCTGGAAGAGCTGCAGGAAGAGCTGCAGGAAGAGCTGCTGGAAGAGCTGCAGGAAGAGCTGCCGGAAGAGCTGCAGGAAGAGCTGCAGGAAGAGCTGCAGGAAGAGCTGCCGGAAGAGCTGCAGGAAGAGCTGCAGGAAGAGCTGCCGGAAGAGCTGCAGGAAGAGCTGCCGGAAGAGCTGCAGGAAGAGCTGCAGGAAGAGCAGCAGGAAGAGCAGCAGGAAGAGCTGCAGGAAGAGCTGCAGGAAGAGCAGCAGGAAGAGCTGCAGGGAGAGCTGCAGGGAGAGCAGCAGGAAGAGCTGCAGGAAGAGCTGCAGGGAGAGCAGCAGGGAGAGCTGCAGGGAGAGCTGCAGGGAGAGCTGCAGGGAGAGCTGCCGGAAGAGCTGCAGGAAGAGCTGCAGGAAGAGCTGCAGGAAGAGCTGCCGGAAGAGCTGCAGGAAGAGCTGCAGGAAGAGCTGCAGGAAGAGCTGCAGGAAGAGCAGCAGGGAGAGCTGCAGGGAGAGCTGCAGGGAGAGCTGCAGGGAGAGCTGCCGGAAGAGCTGCAGGAAGAGCTGCAGGAAGAGCTGCCGGAAGAGCTGCCGGAAGAGCTGCAGGAAGAGCTGCAGGAAGAGCAGCAGGAAGAGCTGCAGGAAGAGCTGCAGGAAGAGCTGCAGGGAGAGCTGCAGGGAGAGCTGCCGGAAGAGCTGCAGGAAGAGCTGCAGGAAGAGCTGCCGGAAGAGCTGCAGGAAGAGCTGCCGGAAGAGCTGCAGGAAGAGCTGCAGGAAGAGCTGCAGGAAGAGCTGCCGGAAGAGCTGCAGGAAGAGCTGCCGGAAGAGCTGCAAGAGCAGCAGGAAGAGCTGCCGGAAGAGCTGCAGGAAGAGCTGCAGGAAGAGCTGCAGGAAGAGCTGCCGGAAGAGCTGCAGGAAGAGCAGCAGGAAGAGCTGCAGGAAGCGCTGCTGGAAGAGCCCAGGTTTGTTAAACTCAACATGTTTAGTTTGCATCAACCATGACGTATGAGAACAAGGAGCCTCCAGGAGTCAGGAGCTCACCCTGACTTCCTTTCTGTTGCCCTAAAACATGACTGGAAATACAAATGCAACAAGAATCATATCAATGAACATAATGTGTGATTCAGTTTCTGGTTCTGCTTGGTGGCAGCAGGTATACATCGCCCCCTGCAGGACAGACACAGTTTCAGCCACTTCAGCCCATTCTTAGATCAGGGTCTCCCTCTAGTGGCTGTTTGATTTTACTGCAACACATTTCATTTTTAAATTCACTTCATGTTTCTTCTTTTCTTTTCTTAGTTTCAGACTCAAAACACTGTCTAATATCTGTATTGTTTGACTACAGATTCACAAAAGCTGATTTTCAATATTGTCTATTGACAGCTTTTCATTAATTGGCACTGAAAGTAGTCAGTACACCTTCAACAAAAGTCTTCAAATTTAAATATTTCCAATAGTAAAACCAACACAATTACAGGTGCACCTGCATTTGTCCAATTCAGGTTTCTTTCTTCATTTGCAGGGGTTGATTTCTGGATAAATTAGCGGATTACAATTTATTAATTGGTTATTCCTTCAATTTACATTTTTAGCAAAGACTCAAAAACTTTTGATTGATTTGATTGTTGCCGGAGTTTAAAGGGTATTTTAATAGACTATCGGCATGCTTTCGCTTTTTTTAAAGAGGTAACAATCCTTTCATGTTTCAACGTGTTTCAAAGTGGACGTTTCTATTTGGCTGTAGTAGGTTTGCTTTAAATCCACAAGGGAGAGCTAAAACACATCCGGAGCAGCAGCCACATTATCCCCACTACGTTTACTTTTACGTCTCTATCTAAATAATCTGCAGCTGTTTACTGTGATTCCAGTCAGAACTGTGTCCTCATTCTATAACAAAGCTTTTCTGAAAACCGAACCCACAGTTGTTCCACAGCTTGTCAACACGTGAGCGTTGGTTCCTGTTTGACCTTTTCTCCGTCTCTCACGTCTGAATGAACGGGTTCTTTTCTCAGAACTCCGTCTTGATTTGCAGAAACGCTCCGAATGTTCGGCTCCGACATCTCACGACGAGGCTCCTCCCGGCCTTTGACCCCGCCGCTAATCCCCTCCGTGACTCCGCTCTCCCGATTGCCACGCTTTAGCCCTAATTAAAGGGGCGCAGGGCTCAAGAGGAGTGGGGGCGTTTGTTGGCTCCGTTGCCATGGACACTGAGCGTTGCTAGGCAGCCGGCGGGATGCTGTGGAAGCGGAGTGCAGCGGAGGCAGCGGGTCACCGCGGAGAGAAGGATGTGCACCCACACACACCAGCACACTCCACAGCTGATGGGAGAGGACGGAGGCATAAATAACCCGGGTCAAGACGGACAGAGTGAAAACTGCCACAGTGCTAATTACTCATCCGCTGTGAGCGGCGTCACAAACACAGTAATATAACCAACGACCAATGGGCATTCATACTAACTTTAAAGCTGCAGTATAACATTGTCCTCGAGCAGAATAAAAAACAGTCTCACTTCCCCAAATGACTATAAAGTCATGTTCAAAAGATGGGAACTGTAGCCGGACACCACAGAGAAAAGACAGGAGAGGATCCGGCTCAACGTAGGTTTCACACTTAAATGAAAACAGTAAAGTCTCTAAAATCATCGCCGGGTAAGCTGTAAAGAAAGGCACAGAGTCAAGAGGAGAATAAACAAGGAGGGGAGGAGCCAGAGAGAGAGAAGAGATAGACGGGAAACAGTGAGGAGTGAAACTAATAAACAAAGAGAAAGAAAGGCAGAGAAAGGAAAGAAGATCAAAGTTTTCTTTTCCTTTTATCTCAACTTTGGATTTTGGAAGAGGTTTTAAAGATCCAGCTTTGTTTTTCTGTGACAAGAGCTCAGGGGAATTGCAGACAAGAATCAAGAGAAAGGCTGAACGAAAACGAGACATTAAAGGATCTGTATTCTAAATACAGATCAATGATTGACGGTTTGCCTCCACGCAGCTCTCAACATGGCGACGGCCGAGCCGGTGGCTCGCAGCTAACAGCGCTAGCCCTTTAGCTGTGAACCACATGTTCATTTTTTACATTCATTGTGATCATTTTAGGGGGGCGTGGCTTTGGAGGAAGGCCTGAAGGGTCTTCTTCAATACAGCATGATGTTCATCTAGTAAACTATGGTCCTTTTAGAGTCAAACAGACCATAAAGCAGGGCACGCTTTAAACATCATTCCTCCACATTCCAAATATGGTAACTTCCGTTCATCAGTTGCAAAAAAGTGAAGATGGCGATGGCCAAATCCAAACTCGAGGCTTCAAAACGGCACAAAAACCGATGAGTCACGATGACCACGTCCACTTCTAATATACGGCCTATGATCTGAGACCACAGGTGAGCAAAGGACCGCTGAAAAAATGGACCTCAAAGACAAAAGGACATCAAGGTTTGTTTTCTGGAGTGAAATCAGCGCTGCAGCCTCTCAGGGAAATCAGCATGGCAGCATGGCAGCAGAGCTCGCTGTGAATCTTTGTGGATTAGAGTCTTAAAGCAAAATGGTTCAGATGAAAATCCAATAGATAATATGAGGAATACAAGATTGTGTTTGATGCAATGATACTGTCTCGTCGCAGGATGAAGAGAAGTCTTTAGAGTTTAATGAAATACAATCAAAGTTAAGCCGTAACCTTTAAAACCAATGCGGCTGATGGATAAACACGTTGCCGGATGAGTCTTTGCGATCTTTCCATTAAAAGCTCATTCTGTTACGAAGACTTAAAGTGTGGTTTTTACGGTCAGGAAGCAGAATCACACTCGCTAGTGTGTCTTCACAGCGTCCAGATGAAAACACTAATCTAGCAGCTGGACACTCGCAGAGCCGGTCACAAATGGTGGGCTCACGGCCCTCATGTGAACCGCCGGAACACGGATTCCTGGGTCCCGGATTAAGTCTCAGATTTGGGTCAGTAAATAGTAGTAGACAGCACATGTGCTTTGGGTTGTGATTTAGAACATTTGAGATTTTATATTGCATTATATTTAAAGTGCTTTGAGGACTTTTACCTTATGGAATTTGGATGTTGCGGATCTGTGAGTTTATTAATTCAAACAGATGGATGTGCAAAATGTTGTTCAATAAAGCTCAAAGAAACAGATTCACTCCGTTAAAATCACAGTATAAGTCTGGTGTTATTCCATATTTTTCTTTTTGTCCACAAACTCCATGAAAAGACCAAAAACCAAATATTCATTGATCGACCAACAATTGTCTGATGTCTCTTCTTCCTCTGTGCCATGTTCCTGCTGCCACAAATACTCACCAGAGCATCAAATGTGGATTAATCCGCCTCTGAAAATAGTCCCCAACAAATGCACCACTTCCTCCTGTTTGAATAAAAGCTACAGTGACCAGCTGTCTGTTCATTTTCATAAATGTGCTAAGTTCCATATTGAGAGCCTCTACACGGCTCTCAATGTGGCAACAGCTGAGCCATCATTGTCAATCATGCAATTGAAGAAACTAAGGTACTTTGTGACCACAACCTACATCTTTGATTATAAATGTTTTTAGTATTTTTCATGCTCTCATGCATGAGCCATACACTGTAAGAAGTGGATGTATTCATGGTGACGTCTCTCATTGGTTTGTGGGCTGACGTTATGAAGTCTTGAGTTTGGTGATTTTGACGTCGCCATGTTGTTGTTTTTTGCAAACAGTGAACAGGAAGTGACCATATCTGGACTGAGGAGGAGTGACGTAGAGACGCCATATACGTCTCTGGTAGAGACCTGTCAATCACTGTGTAGCCCCGCCCTAAAGCATCCCCTGCTTTATGGTCTGTGTGACTCTAAATGGACCATCATTTACTAAATGAACATCATGCTGTATTGAAGAAGACTTGAAACTAGAGATTGAGACCATAAACTCATGTTTACAATGTTTACTGAGGTAATAAATCAAGAGAGAAGTAGAGTCATTTTCTCATAGACTTCTATACAACCAGAGGAGTCGCCCCCTGGTGGTCAGTAGAGAGAATGCAGCTTTAAGACACTTCAGCATCGGCTTCATTCTGCAGAACTGGAGGTTGCCGTCCTGGTATGAGTTCTCATGTCCTGCACAAAAACAACTGCCTTCATTAAGGTTCTACTCTCCTTTATTCAGGTTCTCCCTCTACGTTACCCTCTTTGTATGTTCACAGCTGCTTGTTAGGTCTCTGTTACGTAATGTGCATACACACAGGTAAGTCCATGTGAGCCCCGCTGGGACCAGCTACGGACATTTTGTTTGCTTTTTGTTATCACTCTATAATCTACCTGCAGTGTTTTAGTCCACAGGCTTTGTCACTGATCATGTGACCTTCACCTGCATGCTTAGGGATATATTATACAGTCACCCGGCTATGTTAAGGCCTTTTGATGAATCATTGGCACCGTTTTTGTTAAAATAGTACAACTTTTAACCTTATTAATGGATTAAAGTCTGATTAAAGTGTAAAATCCCTTAAAATTAACAAAATAACATCACAAGTAACTACACATACATTTGTACCATAAATAACCTGATTTTAATATACAAACTTCCCTTTAATTCGTGGCTAAATTAATAGATTAATGTATATTAAAAGGGTTTTACTACCAACTACAGTTGAAGAGGCTTTAAAGAAGTTTATTCTGTCTTTTATTTTGATCTTATTTTGCCTTGCCTCATAAGGGTTTATTTGTGGATGACCTGGTATGAGCTTGGCTAGAAATGACAGTTTATGTTAATATTTACCTTCTTCCTGTATATTTCCATCCTTGTTTTTGAACAGAAAGCCATATATTGTGATTTTAAGCAGCACTCTTCAAAGGATTACATCATGCCAAACTCAACCACATCAGAAGTGTTTAGTAGATGATGTATCGCTCTATCTATCCGTCATGCAGCCTGTGAAGCTGGGAGGTTGAACATTTTGGAGTTTGGAGCAGCTCTCAGTATTCTTCACATTTGCGATTCAGTCAGAATGCATCTCCACTTGATTGCATAACAACGGGTAATTTCTGCAGCGTTCTCTCGGCCAACCGCGACCTCGGCGGCCTCTCCAACACATTAGCAATCTTCCAGAGCGTCAGTGAGCTGAATATTCAGGCAGAAAGAGACAATAGTGGGGTCACTGAGTTCCTGTTTATCCATGAACTCGCTGCTGAACATCACCAGCTGAGCCTGTTGCTCATCCCAGAGCTGCACGACGCACAAACACTGAAACATTGTGTTTAGTGAGAGTGAGATTAATATCAGAATATAGTTAATGTATTACTACAATAAAGAGTATTTCACTGACATGTAAACGCCCCCCCCCTCTCAGGTTTAGTTGTTGAGCCGCTTTCTGTTGTTGTTTTGTGTTGCTTTGTAGTTGCGCATCTATCCGTGCTTTTGTGTCTCTTTAAAGTTGTTTACTGTCACTTTGTAATCGTTTTGATCTTTTTGCAGTTATTTGTGTCTGTGATGGTCTCGCCCCTTTTTGTTATCAGGTTGAGTCTCTTTGTAGTTACTTTGTGTCTTTTTTGTGGTTGTTTTTTCTCTCTAGTCATTGTGAGTCTCTTTGTATCGCTTTGCTTCTGTTTAGCGTGTCTTTGAAGTAATCTCTGTGTGGTTGCTTTGTGTCTCTTTGTAGTCATTTAGTGTCTCTGTGTGGTTGCTTTGTGTCTCTTTGTAGTCATTTAGTGTCTCTGTGTGGTTGCTTTGTGTCTCTTTGTCGTTGTGAGTCTCTTTATGTCTCTTTAAAATCATGTTGTGTCTCTTTGTGGCCATTATGAAATCTCTTCCTGGTTGATTCGTGTTTCTTTGAGCGACACTTTATAGGTGAGGGCCACCGGGGCCCCTGACACTTCGGGCGCCTGGGCGTGTGCTTAATAGGCCTGTTCAGTAATCCATCCACGACTACACGGTGAACAGAATGTGGACAGCTGAGCATAACACCATATGTGGCCACTACAACAGCCTCCGCTCTTCTGTTTCAGGCTTCCACCTGGTCTTTAGAAGAGCATTAGCGAAGGTCCAACGCGGATGTTAGGGGATCAGGTCTGGCTCGATCAAAAGGTGTTGAGGGTTGAGGTTCAGGAGGTTCTTTGCAGGCCATTCAAGTTCTTACACATCAAACAGGGAAAACCCTTCTTTTTTTTTAAAAAAACAAAAAAGAAAGGCAAAAGGCAGCACTGAGTCTCACCTTCTACTGAACAACAGCAGACCAATCAGGGTCGGGCCGTCCAGAAAAAAGACCAAGTAAATCTACCTGGAGGTATTAGACGTGTTAGATCCACGCTGCTCTTATCCTGGACCACGGATCAAAACGCGTTTTTTTTCACGTTATGTTTTCATGTAACTGCTTACAAAAAAAAGAAAATAAACGTCGAACCCTTTTCAGAACAAAAATATACAAAGTGAAAAAAAGAAATGCTCCACACTGCTTGTTGTTAAAAACACATGCAGCCCTCGGGCTCTTTGTTCGACCTCACATTTAAAATATGAGCCATATGTGGAAGAACACATCATGAGAACATCTCCTCACAGCGTTACAGCCAAACGTGGCTCTTAATCTTGTCAAATGAATCATGACGTGACAAACAACGGCTTGCATTCAATGGATTCCTGAAGTGATTCAGCATTGCTTCAACAGGGGGCGCCAGAAATGCAGTTATTGATTGGTCTGAATGAAAAGTCCCCTTGTTAACTAAAACTCGGTCATTGCAGCAGACTCTTTGCTCTATGATAATATTATAATATTCAAGCAATAACTTGACTAACAGTTTCCTGTTGTTTTTCTGTTCTTACCCCACACTCTGGCTGTGTGTTGTTATTTTCCCCCCCGTGACATTTCCCTGACCCCTGAGGGCCGAGCGGCTGACCGCCGGACTACACCCAGCTGTACGAGCAGGACGGCGGGAGAGAGGAGGGCAGCGGGACGTCCATCTGACGGCTGCAACTCTCCTCCATCACATAAGCTTCTTATGTAAAGCAGGAAACACCGTGTAATCTGTGTGTGTGTGTGTGTGTGTGTGTGTGTGTGTGTGTGTGTGTGTCAACACCGCTTCATTACAGCTCTCCCTCATTCTTTGTCCACCTCATTACCAAATCATTAAGACTTCCAATGTCCTGCTTCGTGAAAACCTTTTTTAAAAAGCTGATTCCAGCTCTGAAGAGCAGCTGTAAAGCTTCCCGCTGCAGCTGCGTGTCGTTCCTGTTCGTCAGCTGTTCGAGCCCCGCTGTTTGCATGTGTCGCATTACTTCAGAGTGTGACGGCCCGTCCAGACTGTGTGGCACGTTCTCCTCTGAGAGACGACCACTTGTTAACGCCGCATACCTTTTGTTGGTGGGCTCTGTTTTACGTTTTATAGGGATTCCTGACCTGACTTTGTGTTAAATTCAACTGTTTAACAACGGTTTCAGATGTGGACGTGGTTTTCTAACTATGTGTTCTGGTTTACTGTAGTACTTTTTAGTACATGCCTCCCTGATGTTTCTGTATTCTTTTATCTTTATGTCTGACCTGAGGTTACATTCTGCAGGAACACGACACAGGTGAGACCAGACCTGCACTCAGTGCGTCAGACAGGAATCCTGCTGTGTGCAGCTCAGTGAAGCTTGTAGGAAAGTAACTGAGTACATTTACTCCAGTATGATTTTGAGGCACTTGTACTTTAGTATCTTATTTCTCTGCTACTTTGTACTTCTACTCCACGACTTCTCTAAAGGATATATAGTTGTTTGACCTACACATATCTGAGTTACTGGTAGTGAAATGCTAACAAGATTTAAATCAGGCCTTTTAGCCTTGAGGCTCCTCACACAAAAAGCAATAAAAGCTCCTTTAAATGTCAGATTTCAGCTTCTAGCATTTCCACCAAAGTAAAAAAAAAGCGAATATTATAGAATTGTAAAAAATAAGAAGTAAATGTATACATATGTGTACATGTTAATCATCTCACGACCCCTCACATTTATGTGGTGACCCTTTGGAGGGACCCGAACCTTAGTTTGGTTAACCACGGGACGAAAAGTAACAGTTAAATGTTGCTTCCATGTTTGCATCAGTATTAACACATAATGTCATGTTTTGTAATAAATCAACCACAGAACAAGAACTTTTAGTCACTTAAAGTATATTTTAATGATAATAACAGTTCTGTTCTGAATTTGAATGCAGTGCTTTTTCTTGTCCTTGGACATTGTTGGACAGTCTAAACTGAAACATTGTGGCCTAAATATATTAATATGTTGTTTGTTTTGCCCTTTTAGAAATTACAGATTGATCATCAGAGCAATATTGAGCAACGTGTTGCTCTATGAGCCATACAATGCTATTTTATTTGCTGATTCATAGATTTGTTTACTTAGATATTTTAAATACAGGCGTTATATATGCCTTTATCTTCATATTATTGTTGTTATTATTATTTTATTTCCTTGTTTTTGATGTATTCCCTGTATTAGAGCTGTTACAACGAAGTAATACCTGATTAATATCTAATTACTGACTCTCTTTACTTCTCCACAAATCTGAGCATCTTATGCACGAGCCCGTGTTACTTTAAATATCCCAGCAGAGTCACTTGCTGACGTAACATGACGTAGCCTCGCGCGCATACAGTAGAAGCTAGACACGAAGTAGAAATGTGTACGTCGGCTGCGTGAAGTCTTCCTCTAAAAATAATTCCGAACGTGCAACTCGCGCGAAAGTACATTTCTGCACATGTGGTCGCCGTCGTGCCTCACGCGCCACACTGACTGTGCCCGTCACTGTACGTCCCTCTCAAACCTCACTGTAAACACCGTGTTCCTCCGCCGGGAACCGGAGAAGAAGTAGTGCGCAGGTTATCGCTCACGTAACATCCAGTGAAAGTAAAGCGGAGACCCGCTCGAGACAGCAAGATTTTAAATACGCATTTACAACACGTAGCATCTTTAAACAACAACAACAACAACAACAACAACAACAATAATAATAATAATAATAATAATATTTTATCAATAAAAATAAATAAATACCAACACGAGACACTGTTTTGTCGCTATTATATGCTCTGCTGTGTAAATGTTCATATGTATTTGTAGGCTATATACAAGTTATGTTGTACTATATATATATATATATAGTAACCTACAATATAACTTGTAAAAGGCTTTTTTGTAGTTTACAGAAATGAAACAAGAACCGTGAGTTTATGCAAACTCTGATTTGTTGGTTTCATTTAAATTAAATTAAGAAAGTGGAGCCGCTGCTCTCATAACACGCCAGGCGGAGGGATACAAACTCTTAACACATGATGTCGCCATCAGCCCTTCCTACTTCACAGCTCACCTTCCGCTCTCCCCCCCCCCCTCTCCTCCCATCTCCCGCACCGGCGATCCTATTGGTCGAAGCCGCGCGCACGGCTCGCTCCCATTGGCCGCGCAGCCCCGTCAATCACCAGCAGCGGACGCCGCTCAGGGTAGATTAGGGCACCATTTGCCATAACTAAATAGTTACCTTTTACATCAAGTAGGGAGATACATTTTTTTTTATTTTTATGTTTTTTAAATTGGTAGCCCACTGCGCGTGGCGGAGAGTTACTGTTTGGTCTTCGGTGGAAACCTTCTCGTGCGTGAACGCAACAAAAGTGTGGCGTTTGAGTCTCGTTTAACAGATGTGGATACGCTGCTCGGGTAAGTCACTCCTCGCGATTTTTGCTACATTTGTGTTTCCTCTTGTGATGTGTGTGTGTGTGTGTGTGTGTGTGTTTAGGGGGGGGGGGGGGGGGGCTCTGACAGCTGTGTTGTCCGGCCGCCGTGCCCGAGATATTTGCATGTTTGTATCGTTGTGGTAACTCTGATAGAGGCGGAAAAACCCCCTCTGTGTGTGTGTATGTGTGTGTGTGTGTGAGTCAAGGACACGCGGTGCTCCATGTACTTCTTTATTTTGATAACTTAACACCAGCAGTACAGTTTAACATCTTCTTCTCTCAATGTCCGCTTTGCATGTTTCCCTCCTTTAAGAAAAACAGACAGCTCGCAGCCGGTGCGTGCGTGCGTGCGTGTGTATAGTGCGCCACACTAACAACACTCCATAAAGAGCTGTCAGGAACGATTTACGACAAGTGTCAGCCCCGGTGTGTTTATTTATTTCTTTATTTTCACGCGATTTCTCTTCATTTCTGTAAATGGATTTCATCTCGTGAGCTGCACGTTCTAGTTTATTGGCAACTTTTATCGCGCCATCAATTGTCGTTTTAAATGACAGCTTTACATCGCAGTTTGTTTTTTGCCTCAAGGGAACTAGTGATTGGTTAAATTGTGCCCCCCTCTCTTTTTAATATAGAATAAGCATATTGTATGCGTTTTTCTCATATCCTTTAAGCTATTGTGTCTGACGAATCATTTTATGTCTCTTTCATGAGCCCATTTCCGACAATTGTGCCCTCGTTGCTGCGCGTAATTGCTTTTCTCCCGGGAGAGAGTGCCATCAAACTTCTAATTTCCTCCTCGAACCCGGAAACCATTTTGCTCGTGGAGGCAGCTCGTGTAATGATGGCATCAATTAAACCCCCCCCAAATAAAGCTCCAGTCAGAGTCCGCTCTGAGATTACATTTTTAGATGTTTCCCATCCAGCACTGGTTTGGCAGGTGACTGGGAGTAGAGGGCAGCGAGACAATGGGGAGTGTCTCCTGTCAGGAGGACCTGTGATGTATCACGTTGTTATCTGTAGTGCTGCAGGGAGGACAGACGAGCGTCTCAGCAACGCTTTCAGGTAAAGTCCAGGTTGCCAAAAGAAGAGAGGGTGTCACGGGATCCCCAGAAGGACACGGTCCAGATAAGGGTGCCGAGCGGCGCTGGTGAGCAGCAGAGCGGATTAGTGTGGCAGAGTGTTTGGCAGGAGGCCACGGAGGCTCAGTGTAACCACAGATGAGCGTCGGTCCCAGGTGACACGGAGATGGACAGAGAACCGGAGAGCTTCATTTTGCGTCCCTGTAACACGCCATCGAGTCCCGCAGGACCCCCCTCGGTTCATGTCGCATCGGAGAAGAAGAGCTGCATGATCGATTTCTTTCTCACAGGACGGCAACCTCCGGTTCTACCGAGTGAAGCCGATCTGGAAGTTAAAAAAAACCTGCATTCTCTCTAGTGTCCACCAGGGGGCGACTCCTCTGGTTGTATAGAAGTCTATGAGAAAATGACTCTACTTCTCTCTTGATTTATTACCTCAGTAAACATTGTAAACATGAGTTTATGGTCTCAATCTCTAGTTTCAAGTCTTCTTCAATACAGCATGATGTTCATTTAGTAAATGATGGTCCATTTAGAGTCACACAGACCATAAAGCAGGGGATGCTTTAGGGGCGGGGCTACACAGTGATTGACAGGTCTCTACCAGAGACGTATACGGTGTCTCTACGTCACTCCTCCTCAGTCCAGATATGGTGACTTCCTGTTCACTGGTTGCAAAAAAACAACATAGCTACAGCAACAACGTGGTCAAACATTTCACTACATTTCAATCAATTCTTTTTAAACCTCGGCCTTTAAACTAAATGATCCTCCCTCTCTCTCGGGCCTGGCAAAAATATAATCTGCTGCTGCAAAAAAAGGTTCCTTTTCTCCTGAAGCACAACTTGAGTTGTTCCATAGTCGTCCAGCCAAAAGAATTGTACATAAATGGAGATCATTTTTACTAAAGAGTGCGTTTGCTTATGTCCTCGTTCTCCATTTCTTCGAGCTCACACAACAAACGAAGTCTGAATATCTGTAAATATATCAACGGGAGAATACAACCTGTGTTCACCGGGCTGGTATCCTTCAGTCAGAAGCTAGTCTCTCCCTTCAGATCTCTCCCTTCTCTCCCCCCTCTCCCCCCTCTGCCTTCCTTTGTTTAAAGCTCAACATCTTTAGAAGTTTCAGCACTTTAAAGCTTCAGAATGATAAAAAAGCACCTTTTTCTTCGCTTGTTTTGTGACAAACAAAACAAAACGCTCTGGTTTGTTTCTGTCCCCTCCATCACCTCATCGTATCCGTCCTCCCGCTGTGAGACGTTGTCATGTCGACTCTCTTGGTGTCGTGGCCGTCATCGTCTCCATCGTCTCATCCGGATGGAAGGAACGATCCGATACGTCTCTCGTTGCGTTCCTGCAGCAGAGGACTGACTGTCCCCGTCACTCATGCACTCACACGGGAACTCCAACCTGCAAAATGAACCACTCGTTTGTAACTGGACTTCTGTGGAAAGGGGCTTAAAGCTGCAGATCAGCTCTAGTAATGTTCCCCTTGTGAACCGTGACGCTGCACCTTCCATCGGCGGAGTAAAGACTCCACGCCGGGACAAAACGTACGGAGACAGTTTAAAAAAAGAAAGAAATAGTGAACATGATCTTAGAATTAAGTCCTCAACATCCATCTCAATCTCTCTGGACCCTGAGTCTGAAATACTATCCATCCATCCATCCATCCATCCATCCATCCATCCACAGAGTCTGCTGTTAATTTGAGGAAGTTCAATTAACCTCTGCTGCTGCAGCTTCCTGCCGAATTGCAAACGCAGGCGCTCAGCCGCCGAGCTCTCCAGACCTGACAGAGTCGGTCAGAAGAAGCTCGGCCATGAAGTGGCTGAGTGTGCGTTAGTGCGTGTTAGTGTGCGTTAGTGTGCGTTAGTGCGTGTTAGTGCGCGTTAGTGCGCAGCCGTGCACTTCCTGTTGTGCGAGAGCATGTGAAAGTTCAGTCCGAGGTCTTTTAGCATGTGTGATGCACGGACATCTGTAATGGCACCAGTGTTTTCATCGTCCGTTGATCTGCTGATTGTCCTGTTTCGTCTCACCAACACTGGAAAACCCATATATGATAATACCATCATATATTCCATCATATATTCCATCATATATTCCATCATATATTCAATTTACTATTTGGCAGAGGAAAGATGCAAAGAGCGTTTGGCAGTTCTGCTGAATTAATTTTTGATATTCAGTCATCTATTTTCAATCGGTGGACTAATTGATTGATCTTTTCTGCTGCCGTTCAGTCATAAATCACTCTGACTTTCATTTAGTTAGATCAGAAGGGTTTGGGTCCCAACAGCTTTTTTTTTGGTGAAAGAATAAGATTCATGAAGCTTAATTTCTAACAAATGTGTTATCACTCAGTTGTTTTTATCAGGAAAAGATATTTGTTTCAGTTCTGGAGCTTTTGATTGTATCCCCCCGGCCTTCAGCAGATTTGATTCACACTGAAACGATTAGTGGATTGAGTTCACAGCAGATTTGCTAATCGAGTAACAGTTTAAGTCATTATCAAGAAAAGAATGCTAAATGTTAGGGATGTCACAAGAACCGATGCTTATCGGTACCGAGTCGCTGCCACAATCCTTAAAGTGTGACGGTACACGTTTCTCTAGATACCGTCTGTACCGTTCAACAACAACGTCCCGTCGTCCCGGCGACTACTGAAAATGTCCCATAATGCTGCATTGAAATCAACAGGAGGAGAGCTAGTTAACGTTAGCTGTTAGCTGTTAGCCGACGGTGGGCAGCACGGTCCTGCTAGGCTAAATAACGGCTAACGTACAGAGGCTGCAATGAGTTACATCATGATGCGTTCAAGCTCTGTTCAGTAAACACGAGTATGGGATTATAACGTTAACATGATGTGTTCAAATGTAATCTTGTAAAATGTAGCGTTTTGTTGTGCATGTTTAAAGTACAATGGGATTTGGTATTGATATCGCCGAGTACATTTCTGGTATTGTGACGTCTGCAGCCTCTCTTGTTTCATGGTTTTGTTGCTGAATATCACATTTCCCCTGTTTTCTGACATTCACACGTGAAACAATAAGATGCAACCAAACAGCGGCCTTAAACATTACAGTTCAGACAGTAGAGTAGAGATGTTAGTAGGAAGAGGTCCAAACTAAAGAGCAGCGGCACATTAACTCCCCGACAGACCTTCCAGAGCTCTCCATTAGTCCAGACCCCCCTCGAGACTCTGAAAGTGGATCCCGGGACTTTGGCGTGCGCTGTAATTTTAACCGGAGTCTCATTTTCACGAATCAATTTGTTTGCTGGCCCGGGCGCAGCATCGATCAGCTGTAATCACCGCTGAAGCTCCGGCGTCAGGTCACCGCGGAGGGTAAAGGAGCACGTTTTTGTATTTTAACCGAGGTTTTCGTGCTGAATAGAGGTGAGCTGCACCACTCGGGACGTCGGACTAAAAGCCTCGCACCACAAAAAAACATTTTTTTTATTTCTGTTTCAGTTGCTACCTGCTCCGGTCTTGTTGCTTTCGCGGCCTTTTGTGTGCCGATTCCAGACATTTTTTTGTCCGTGGCTGTTCCCACGCTGGGCGAGGAGAACAGGAAGAACTCAGCCGCGCAGCAGGCCTCTGCCTTCTGCTATTATGGCTATGATTCAATCATGGCAGGGCAGCGCTTCACCCTCACAGAGAGAGAGAGAGAGAAACGTCCTCACTCACTCTCCGTTAATGGAACTTGAAGCCAAAGGTGTTCTTTTTCTTTTTTCTTTTTGCACAAAGCGGAGACCATCGGCCACTTAATGTGGGAAGTAGTGGCGGCAGCAAGCCTCACCTCACAACCCCCCCCACACCCCCCCTTACTGCCGTTTCAAAATGGCCTCCACTTCTGTGCTTGCAGCCAGAGAAGCACCACGCAGGGCGGAGGAACCGGGCGAGCTTCGCCTCTCTGGGTGCTGCTGATCACACCTACTGTTTGTTTTCTTTGGCACGGACCGGAGTGGAAGAGTTCAGCGTGGTACACTTTTGGGATTTGATACATTTTCAGCTTCTCGTGCAGCCAATTAGCAGCAGTAGAATCAGTTAGAATCGGGCAGGCTTTTTGGTTTTTCTGACGCTCTACAGACTAAATTGAGATAAAGAGTCTATAGAACAGATAATCATCACTAGTATAAAACATGGCTGTAATAGTTTTTAGTTCAAAACTCTGAAAAGCACGTTTTCTTGAAACAACTGCTAAAACTACACCGTTTGTCACAGCCAGAATCTGTAAAAAACGACATTATTGTTAGATTTCCAGCTTTCCGTCGGTCCTTGAACACATCGCGTGCAATGAACGCTTCTGTCAGAAAAAGCAGCCAAAACGAAGCTTAAAATGGTGATATTTAGCCAGATTGTGTAAAAAAACATTAAATTGTGAGCTCCTCAGTGAAACTATGAAGTCATGATTGATTCATCTGAGACCAACAGTCACGTGACAACAAATCAGAGAAACTCTGACTGAACTTCAGGAAGTGAACACAGAGAGGAGGAAGGAGAGGAGAGGAGAGAGGAGGAAGGAGAGGAGAGGAGAGAGGAGGAGAGGAGGAGGAGAGGAGAGGAGAGGAGAGGCTGAAACATGTCAATAGTTCAATATATATAAAACACCTAGAGCCTCCATTTGTTTTCCAATTTTTGTAAAATAAATTGAGCAAGAAATTGAACTAGCGTTTATTTATTTTTCATGATTTATGTCTTTGTTATTGTGCACTGAAGACATGTTCTCCCCTTCTAGTCCTGATGCTTCTGTTCCCACAGAGGAGCAGGACTTTATATTGAAAATCAAGGCCACAGACGGTAAAATGCGTTCTATATTGCTAATGTTCATGTTTTCTACATTTGTACACACTTCTCATAATGTCTTGAGGACTTGTCGGGTGAGCTGAAATGCTTCTGATTCCTGTTTTTCTGGCTGAGCATGAACGGCTTTTATCTTCACACCAGCTGGGAACACTTGAAGAATAAAAGTGTCCAGTCTGTGGTTTTGCTCTCGGCAACAACATCCACCTCGTTCTACCATGAAACAACGTACGAGTGGAGCCTCTCGTTTCCTGTTGGTTCATCACATATATTACATATATTATGAAGGATTCTCACCACGGACACACGTGTAGGGCTCCAAACCATCAACTAGCAGCAGCTAGCGTTGAATGCTAATATCTTATTCATATGTTTCCTGATAGAGATCATCATTTTTCTTTTAGATTGTTATTGCGGTAACGGTCTTGTATGGCTGCTTTGTGATAAAGCATTCAGTATCGCATATTTATTTTTAAAATGTTTTCTTCAAAGCAATGCATCGAAAAAAATCAAATTGTACTTCTTGTTTTTGCAGTTTCTTTGAACCTGAAATGATTAATCGATTAATCGATACGTCAGAAAGTTTGATAATCAATTCATTCTTCATAATCTGTGTTGGCCGTCTTACTCGCATGTGATAGAATTTTGCAATTTCAACGTAGAATTTGGTCAGTTTTTAACAATTGATTTATCAAGAAAACAGTCATTAGTTAAAGCCCCAGATGAATGGCGGGATCGTTCCCTGGTCGAAGCTTGTTTGGAGCTATTTGCCAACATGTCCTTTCCGGATCTGACCCTCGGGGCCGAAGTGAAGGATTATGGTCCAGAAGAGCCGCGGGGCAACACAGCCTTACTTACACAGGACTAACCCCCCCCCCCCCCCCCGTCCTCCTGCAAGCCCTTAACTGAGCCATCGTCAGCTGCCAATCTACGGGTTAAACGAGGAGGAGGAGGAGGAGGAGGAGGAGGAGGAGGAGGAGGAGGAGGAGGAGGAGGAGGAGGAGGAGGAGAAGGAGGAGGAGGAGGAGGAGGAGGAGGAGGAGGAGGAGGAGGAGGAGGAGGAGGAGGAGGAGGAGGAGGAGGAGGAGGAGGAGGAGGAGGAGGAGGAGGAGGAGGAGGAGGAGGAGGAGGAGGAGGAGGAGGAGGAGGAGGAGGAGGAGGAGGAGGAGGAGGAGGAGGAGGAGGAGGAGGAGGAGGAGGAGGAGGAGGATTGACAGCTGATCGAGCAGCAGCAGCAACAACAAAGATTTGAGACACAAATGAAAATACGATCTTGTGGATTTCCACTGGAAATGTGATTTTTATTAAATTAATATTTATCGCTGAGGGCTTTAGAGGAAATGAACGATGAAGTCTTAAAAGCATTTTGTGCAATCAAAGTGTGTGTGACGAAGACCGTCATCCGTCCCCCGAGTGTTACCAAGTCCGCTTCATTTAAACAGTCGTGTTTGTCACACAGCCTCTGGTGTGTTTTATTGTTCATATTCAACCTCCTGATTATTTGAGATGATCACGAGAGACGGCTCGTGATGCTGCAGCGTCTGCCGCTGTTCGTCTGACTCCGGTGGCTTCAGAGCGGTCGTCGTATATCGTCTCTCTGAGGTCAACACAACTGTGTGTGTGTGTGTGTGTGTGTGTGTGTGTGTGTGTGTGTGTGTGTGTGTGTGCGTTTCCATTTGGAACACTTCTGCCGTGTTGACTCCACCGTTTCAATATTTAACAAACAGATGATTTAATCTGCAGACGCATCACTATTTCATGAGCACAGCTCTTCAGACGACTCGGAGATTTGACAGAATCCCAAAACCTGCTTCACTTTCCGGTCCGCTGTCTTTTTATTCTGATCTTTCATCAACTCGTTTAAACGGCGGCCATTTTTCTCAGCTCTGAGAGAATACTGTCGCTGGAATATGTTTTAAAACATAACTATGATGATGAATACTTTAGTGTGTTGAACGTTTATTTTTATTTTTGAGTAACGCCACTTCTGTAGTTATTTGAACCCAAACAGAGATCTTTTCCTAAACCTAACTTGTGTGTGTGTGCTAACGCTAATAACGCTAATTAGCTAACGCTAATAACGTGCTCCTAATCCTGGGACTGTGATCTTTATCTACTGGTCAGTAATCAGTGAAACATGACGTGAAACCTCAGGACGTAGTGTTGCTACTAAAACAAACCCGATATGTCGTGGCTCTCTGCAGGTGTCATCTTTCAGCACCAGCAGCCTCCTAAAAACCACCCGGTTTGCTGGAGGTTTTGTTTGTGCTCCGACTGTCCCCCCGGCCTAAGTTCTAACTCGCCCTCTCTGGTCTAGCGCAGACTTTCCGTTCCTCTGTGGAACAAACTCAGATGATGGATCCTGGGGAAGTAGGGCAGCAGGGTGGGCGGGACTTTAAAGAGTCTTGTAATCGTAGAAAAGGTCACCGGATTGTTCGGCCATGTGCCCCGGAGCTATAGACGCTGAACTTCTACCCACACACACAAGAACACAACCTCTGATGTCACTGATGGTTTCATTATGGAACCATCTGAGTCTGAGTCTCTCTCTGAGTCTCTCTCTTCACACTGATCACTGCAGTCGTCCTCTGAAGAGGCTGTTACGTAAAAAAACACAAACGGAAATGAGAAAATAAATAAATGAATAGAACAGAACCTGTGTGGTAAATCCCTACTCGGTTGTTGATTCTTGCTAAAAATATCCTTGTTCAGGGCACTAAATTTATCCGGTCCGCCTCGGAAGAAATTGCTGGAAATAACCCGCTTTGGAGCCAAAATGGAAATCTGCGCTGACCTCATTCTGGCTGCGAGGTAGAATCAGACGAGCAAATGAAGAAAAACCCACCGGATGCACGTAACATGTATTCTGATCGGGGATTATGGAATCTGTAGGACTCTCGCTGCATTTCATCTCACTCTCCTCTCTTTTTTATGTCGCTGCAGCACTTTCATCCAGATTAAGTTGTGTTTTCTTTTAATATACCCACCAAAGAGGTTATCCCACGCAAAGCTAGCCAAATGGACATTGTATCTGGTGTGTGTGTGTGTGTGTGGGGGGGGGGGGGGGGATCAGAGGACAGTGGTCCGGGATCAAGACACAACCTACGGCTTCTATGTAGGTTAAATGCAACTTAAACCCGACACAATTTGCAGGATTAACCTTAAATAACAGGAGCTTTGAGCGGGAAGCCGCTGCTCACTAACCGGTCCCGGCTTGACCTTGACTGGGCCGTGGTGTCGAAATCCACTTAGATTCAATTTGGATCCATTTAGTTCAGCTTCTGAGAACCTTCAGCAGTACGGACTTTGAGTTTAAAATCCATCACGCTCTCAATAGTCTTCATGAAATAGAAAGGGAGTGAAAAGAAGACGAGCGATTACGTAACTGGTCTTTTTGGATATTTCTCTCGTATTGCTACTGTTTTTATCTGCAGAGCACGCAGATATGTTTAGCTTTATTAACACAACACTTTCAATAAGTGAGGCTTTAGTGGTCTGCTTCACTTGCCCTCATCCACGCAAAGGTCAGAGGTCAAGGTCAGCGTAGCTTAGCTTAGCCTAGCTTAGCTCATCGGCAGCAAAGCAGAGCACACGCCGGCTAACGTGGGACTTGTTTTTCCGAGTTCTGTTTTTCTTTGATATTTTCTCAACATTTTGTCATCAGAAAGTGTCTAATCATGTGGTGCATGAATATAATTTCAACAATTCATGAGAAAATATTACAAAATGTTATGAATACTCATGAATATGATGTAACACAACATTGCATTATTTAATGTTTTAATCACAAAGTGATTCAAACACAGTTACAAAACAAAACACTCCGTCCTTTTTGTAACGTAACGCTTTATATTCAGCCGTTAGTGTCGGATTCCTCCGTTGGTGTTTTTGGATGATTTACAGGCGACTCCTCCCACATGTTTCCCCTCAACAGGTGTGCTGCGCTCTCATTGGCTGGACCAGAGTCGTGCAGCGTGAACGCTGTTCTTTCAGCTGACAACGGTTGCTTAAAAACCCGACTGATAAATTGCATCCATATTTCGGCAAATTCCTCGTTATTTTACAGCTGATTCCATCGTTATCATCAAAACCTGTGTGTGTGTGTGTGTGTGTGTGTGTGTGTGTGTGTGTGTGTGTGTGTGTGTGTGTGTGTGTGTGTGTGTGTGTGTGTGTGTGTGTGTGTGTGTGTGTGTGTGTGTGTGTGTGTGTGTGTGTGTGTGTGTGTGTGTGTGTGTGTGTGTGTGTGCCCCAAACTCAATATTTCATAACACAGCTGGAATCAAAGGTTAGCGATGTTGCTGGAGATCCAGTAAGAGCAGCACAGTCCAGGGGGATTAGGCCGACTCTGAATCACTCGGCTGCATTAGATCCTGCTGGATTAAGGCTCCGCTGTCCCGCGACCGGAGCTGCAGCCTCCACGCTGTGCACACGGAGGGTTCACTGCAGGTCCATCTGCTGCTGCTGCTGTCACAAAGCTTAGAGAACAATGCAACGCAGAAGACGGTGAAGGAAGAAGGAAATAAACAGGAGAAGTTGGGATGTGGATCAAGGAGAGCTGCACACCTACAAGACCGGAGGAAGATGCAAGAGAGAGAGAAGTGAAAAACGCCGTCCATCTGTTTTAGGAAAGCGTTCCTTCCTCCGATGCATCATTCAGGATTCAGTCAAAAGAAACCCACAGGACTCATTCTGCCTCCAGGAGCAGAAATGTTTCATAATCAAAGGTCTTTTTGCTGACTCAGCACCTGAGTAGTATCAGCTCGGTGCGTTCGCCAGATAGCGTTTTGTTGCAGTGGGGGCCAACATGTCCGATCTTTAATTCTTTATTCTGAGCGAAAAGAGGCAGAAGAAGTGAAGATGCTCTCACTAAAGTTCTACTTCTGTGGAATCCGTTTATTTATTAGAGGTTGTAACACGATCATTCTGCCAGTAACACTGACAAGAAGCCCAAACAAGCATCAGTAATGAACGATGTGAACACATTCACATCTACTGCTTTCTGTCCGTCTCCCTCCTGTTCCCTCTCTGCTGACGTCGGCTCAGCCGAGGCCAAACCTCTTGACGACCATCTTTAGATGAATGACGAGAGCTACCTACGAAGAGTGATGCGCCGCAATACGTACCTATTTATTTATCCACGTAGTCATTAACTAAAGGAAGCACACAGAGCGCTAAAGCAAACACGATGAGTCCAACAGAAAGCAAACTATCAGACGGTTCGCCGTGTTTGTTCCCCTGTGACACGAGACCAGGTGGAGGTTTTTGTCACGTGACTTCAGTAACGGCACTTCTGTAGTTATTTTAACTCAAACAGTCTTTTCCTTAATCTAATTATTCACAATCTGTTTCTGAAGTGTTTGTGTTGCCTCAATCGAACTGAGCTCTCTATGAAGATGGAGGAACATTGACACGTGGAATAAATAGCAGAATAAATGAGTAACTTATTGTCTGGTATTTAACGAACAGTCGTAAGAGGAATACGTTGCACAGATCCACGTGGTCCAGAACCGGAACTGGAGGACTAATGGGTTCCGTGTGAGATCGGGGGGGGGAACCAGAACTCGGCCCGAGTGCCGTGCCAGCAAACCGACGGGGTTACGATGGCGTGAGAGCAGGGGCTGCTGGCCGGCGCTTCTGCACAGCTGAAATAGCAAGCAGCAGAGCCAGGAGCTGAAACACTACACCCAGGCTTCTCACACTCACCCCTCTCACTCGCTCTCTCGCTTTTTCACCTCTCCTCCTCACCCTGCCTCTCTTTTCATCTGAGGTCCTGGCATTTTCTCGCTCTTTACCATCAACTTCTAGCCTCCATCCCCTCCCCCCCCTTACCCTCTACGGTCCCGCCTCCCACACCTCTCTCTCCCACATCCAGCGGAGCGCGGCGGAGAGGTTACGGCCTCATTTGAATATATCCGAATGTACGCCGACCTCCTCCTCGCTGTGGCGTGGCGCCGGTTTTTTACGGCCGCACAGCTGTGGCGGTGCTTTGGGACCATCTGCATCAGGGCTCAGGCAGTTAGCCGCGGGCTAACGTGGAGCAGGAGTGTGTAGAGAAGCAGCTTCTTCCTCCTCGTCTTCCTCTGTTGTAGAGCATCTACTACCAGAGTCAAGAAGAAGAAGAAGAAGAAGAAGAAGAATCCTCATGTTTGTGTGTGTGTGATGTTGCACGTGTGTTCGTGTTCATCCATCAACACGTATCAATTTATGAGCGAGTATATCGCTGTACACAGGTGTGTTTTTGCCATTGCATCCTTTATTAAAGGATGATTTTCAGAGTTTTACTGTACAAATGCATAGAATGAATACAGTTAGCGCTGTTAGCACCGTTAGCTGCGAGCCGCCGGCTCGGCCGTGTGATGACGATGCTTAAATAGGCCGTGATCTTTTTGCATTTAGCACATTTAATAACTAAAGAAATAAACATCTGATGGTTCCTGACAGTTAGCTGAGGACACGTTTCTGTCTGTATAGAGAACAGTCCATCGTCATTAATCCACCTCCATATTTATTAACGCCTTCATTTTAGAGCATAAAAGTGTCTTTTGACCAAAGAAACCAGCACTAAGACATCTGGCTGCAGTCTTTTCGGTCCTTTTTTCAACCACGTATCTCAACAATGCATCTAGTGGTCTTCATGGTGTGTAGGGTGGTCCGTCCACTGATGAAGACCCTGTAATCTGGTTGAAAGCTCCAGAAAGAGCTTGTTTCAATATCTTTGCTGTCTTTAATGTATATTTTTTAAAGACGGTCTTAAACTGTGTGGGCTTCTAGAGCGGGTGGGATGTGGGGCCGTCCTCGACCAAAGAAATTCTATTTTTACAAATAATCGAACCGACGGATCCGTCAAACTGACTTTCTCCACAAAGAATCCCACAAAAGCAGAGATGTGCTCATAAAGTCAAACGGTACGAAAAAACGTTAGACAATCTGTTTAAGAAATCTTTGTCAACTAAGACCAGATCGACCTTTAGGCATCATCCTCTTTGTTCCGGCTTTATATTTTAGAGACGATTCAAACGGTTGATATTCGGCTCAAGAGGCGGCCGAAGGCCTCGTGTTGCTTTCTTGCACTTGAACACAGAGGAAGAGCTTCTCACACAAACGATTTATTCTCCTGTCTTTAGAAGCCGTCACATGTGTGCTAAAGAGCGTGTGCAGATACCACGACCTCCTTTCAGCTGCTGCTGAAATGCGAGAGTCTCTATGAGTGATTTTTTATTTCATTTGTTTCGTTTCGCGGTGCTTTCAGTCGATAGAGAGCGTGTGCTGGGCTGTCTTTCCTCCCGGCGGGCCGTGTCAGTGCAGGCGTTAGATAACGTTTTTATTTGATGGCGTTCAATGGCTGACTCGTCCTCACCTCTCGCCCAGGCCTCTCCAGCCCACACACGCTGCCATGCAAAAAGCACACAGACACACACACACACACACACACACACACACACACACACACACACACACACACACACACACACACACACACACACACACACACACACACACACACACACACACACACACACACACACACACACACACACACACACACACACACACACACACACACTCTGCATCCTTCCTCTGGAGGATTCTGGCAGTTGTTTATGTTATTGAACTGGTTATCACATTGCAGCTGGAACAGCACCAGGCTCGGAGAGAAAGAGTCCTCCCGCTCTCTCAAGGAAGGCAAAGACAGTGTGAGGGGGGGGAGGGAGGGGGGGGGGGGGGGGGGGGCAGATGAGATTATGTTAAAAGGTTTTTTGCACAGCGCTCATCAGCATCGTCAGCCAGCAGGAAAACCAAACAGAGTGTGATCTTTGCAGAGCAGCTTTGCACCACGTTCGCTGCTGCTTTGACAACACGTCCTCCACACACTCAACACAACAGAACAGGACTTTGTTCATCAGCGCCGTGCTTCACATGGTGGTTTTGTGATATCTGCCACTGCTTTGGTTTGGTTCAGGCCAGCAGATCTGCCTTGTTGTTGTTGTTGTTGTTGTTGTCGGGGAATGTCTGTGGCTGTTGGGAGGAAACAGGATTTGAACCCACGACACCTCGTCCCCGAGAGGTTGCGGCGCTGAAACGGTGTCAGAAAAATGTTAACGTCTTTTCTTTTCTTTATACACGAGGATTTTTTCCTCCTTTTTGTGTGATTCATTTGTATGCCTATGTATTTCCTTCAAATGTTTTTGGTAATTTCACACAGAATGCATATATTACACGCAGGAGAAGCGACGTCTTTTGATTTTTCTGAGCTTTTCGCACAGCGAATAAATGATAAATGCCTTCAGTGGACAGGATGATTAGCATCACCGGCTTCAAAGGCCGTTGAACCTGTAACCTTCGGCACCGTAATGCCTTGCTGTAGGAGGAGTCACATACAAACCCACCTGACCTGTGTTACCTGAGTTGTGCCTGTTGAGTCCCACTACACCATGTAAATGAATGCTGATGAATGTTTCCTTTGACAGCGAGCAGCAGCAGGTTAGTGGTGACTGAAGGAAAGAACGGATTTAAAAAGTCTGCACTAGAAGTTACAAAAACTTCTTTTCTGCTCTGTTTTGCACACCCAGCAAGAATACATAATCCAAAGATGTGTTGTATTTTATTCCCTTTCACCCCATGCTTTTCTCATCCAATCCAAAGAAGTGCTGCGCTTTCAAATCCCGTCTCTTCTCTCTCAGCTTTTGCTCTTTCTCTTCTTTTCTTTTTTTTTTTTTTTTTAACAAACTGATACCCGTCGTCCTAAATATCCCGCCTGCGCTCCACCGCAGTTCACTTCGCGGTGGAGAAACTTTTGTCTGACAAAAGCGTTTGGAAAGAATCTCCGAATCCTTCTGTGATGAGTCTTCTTCAGTCTCCCGTCAAAAGGAAAGCGCCTCGCTGACCCCCCCCCCCCCCAACAGTGGAGGAAGCGTTAACGCCACACGATGATAGAGAAAGAGTCGACTTAGGGGGTCGAGTGTTCATTGTTGTATTTATTTCCGGGTCCCGGGATTATGAGATCCACATCGTGTGGTCAAGACTGTCGTTGGTGATCGGACACGAAGCAAAAGAAGCTTAGTGCTTCTAGCCCGCAGTCCTGGTCCGGTGTAGCATCTGTTGTTAGCCCGGACGCAGCTCACACACACACACACACACACACACACACACACACACACACACACACACACACACACACACACACACACACACACACACACACACACACTCCAGCACACACCAGAGGGTCATGACGCCCTGTTTTATGGGGAGAGAGAGAGAGAGAGAGTGTGTGTTAGTAGGTGGGTGATACAGTATGAAGGAAGGCCTTTCACAGAGGACAATTCCTCTGGAGTCACAACAGGTGTGTGTGTGTGTGTGTGTGTGTGTGTGGGGGGGGGGGGGGAGAAAGAGTTACGAGCCGGGCTCTGACAGGAGGGGGAGGGTGGAGGGCTTATGAAGGGTCCCCTCTGCCCCACCTGTAGCCTGTCAGCTGTTGTAAGCCTGTTAAAACGTCAGCTGTTTCTGAGGAGAAGTGTGTGTGTGTGTGTGTGTGTGTGTGTGTGTGTGTTAGTCAATGTCAGAGGGCTTGGGGGGGGGGGGCTGTCTCCGTGTGGCCCTCAGCGCCTCATTGCACATCAAACGCCTCGTTGCCTTCGGGGATGTTGTTTGTGGGGAGCACAGAGCCACGGCGCTCTGGCCTCCCTCCCGTTCAAGAGCTTCAAAATCTCAAGAACAGCGTCTTAGCGTTTATCTTCAAACCCCCCAAAAAATGAATGTAACATCTTGTAAATATTAAATATTGTAAATCAATATATCTTGAGTCTCTGGGCCTCTTTTGAGGGATTTAAACTACGTTAATCTACGAAACCTGAAACAGTTCTTCGCTCGACATAAAAGCCAAACTTCTGTGTTCAATGTGTTTCGTAACACGAAGCAGCTGTTCGAGAGATTTCACATTTTAAATCAGGAAGTATCTGATCAAAGAGCGAGACACGGGCAGATTCTATTACTTCACTATTTTCCGTGCTAACGTTTTTGGTTGGTTTCACAAAAAGCTTCAATCTGGAAACGAGAATTAAAAAGATAAAACAGCTGGAGATGTTTGGCAGCAACTTTTGCACATTTGGTGCAGAAGACGGTTCCACATTGGGTTTGCTTTAGTCCACGTGTTTGGTGGACTGACAGTCGGAGACTCGGTGGACTCTTTGATGTCGCGTCGGTTTGTCGGCTGTTTCGTTGTGACCTTTGTGTTCTGCTGTCATGAGCCACACTCGTCATTATCGGCTTCACACCGAGCTCCTCGTCGCTAATCGCTTTGTCTGATAAACGTGTGAAATGAACCGTTATTATGATTCTTCACGGCCTAAATAGTGTCTTCACATGTTCGTCTTTTTATCTGACCAACAGTCCGAAACTCAAAGATTCAATTCATCCTTAGTGAATGATGGAAAAATGACTGAAACAACGAAGTGTTGTCTCTATTTGATGTCGTGCTCATGGGAAATATACCGATTAGTGAATGCGTCCAACATATTGGTTCTCCGCCATGTTACTCATGTCAGAGACTTATTTTTACTTTTCAGACGTTTTCATTTGAATATCCTGTATTTCACAGAAAACCAAGAACACAAATACTAAACATTTCTATTCCGTCTCGTCCCATAAATCATCTTGAGTTTATGGTCTCAATCTCTAGTTTCAAGTCTTCTTCAATACAGCATGATGTTCATTTAGTAAATGATGGTCCATTTAGAGTCACACAGACCATAAAGCAGGGGATGCTTTAGGGGCGGGGCTACACAGTGATTGACAGGTCTCTACCAGAGACGTATACGGCGTCTCTACGTCACTCCTCAGTCCAAATATGGTCACTTCCTGTTCGCTGGTTGCAAAAAGGCCAAGATGGCGACGGCCAAACCGCCGAACTGGAGGCTTCAAAACATCCGTCCACAAACCGACGAGAGACGCCGCCATGACTACGTCGCTCCTTCCACTCAGTCTGTGAAGCAGACGCACATTTCAGTGAGTCTCGTTGAGGTTTGATAGCCGGTCCCAGTCACACGGGGTCAACACATAACCAACACATAACCCCGCCTGCATTTTGGCAAAAAGAGGATTCAAAAAGAGTCCTGAAACACTTTGTCGTCTCGTGTTCAGCTCCAACAAACCTGCACAGTCTGTTTATGTTCAGAGAAATACGACTCGCTTTTTTGGCCACGGGAAGATTTTTCCAACAGCACTTCAAACAAGAACGTCAATTCAAAAGAGAATTTTTTTTTTTCTCCACAATTCCAAACAAAGTCAAATTAACACCGATGAATCTTTAATTCCAGACGTGCGCTCTTCTTTTCTGTAGCGTAAGCTAAACGTCTCCCCCCGTCTCTCCGGTCGCTCGTGCTGGCGTGGGAGCCTCAGGAGCTGAGTGATTTATGGCTTTAATTTACTTGATAGATTAAAATATAATATAGCAACACACACACAGCGCATTAATTAGGATAACGCAGCGAGACCCCCGTCTCCCTTAAGACGCATTGGCAGGGAGTCAGAAAAAGTACTTCACACATTATAAGAGTGCACTGAACTCGCGTAGAAGTTTAAAGAGATTTGTTGTCCTTATTATGGAGACTTCATTGATTTCACCTTTTTAAAACAAGCTTTTTTAACAGCCTCAATGAATATTTAGAGTCTCTGTTAGCGTCGCTGTGGCCGTGTTGGGATTAGCTGGAGGTCGGCTGGCTGAGCCTGCGGTGGTGGCGGCTGAGTGAGGCAGACAGTTGAAGGGAACAGGTTGCTGCGTCTGTTCCGGCTCGTCTTGCTGCTCTTGACCTTTTTCACCTTTCGGCTGTGACAGCTCCTGGTGGCCGGGAGATACCACATGTCTGTGGGTCGGTACTGTTAAAACACCAACATCAGCAGGTCACGTTCCATCAGATCGTCCTCGTCAGTTTAAACGAGGGTTATAAGTCACCATGTGAGACTTAAATATCAGGGATTTCACCGTTATTATTCACAATGATTGATTGTAGTTTTATTGATACAAATGTTTGGTATTTGTAGTTTTAATGATGTATTATACGTTAGTGTTAGGAAGTTAAAACGCGTCATAATTCATCTCTAATATCAGGTTTTTTTGTATTGCTGTGAAAACGTCTTCAAACAACTTTAGATTTATTCAAGTTCCTCATCAAAAAACTACATTTTACAAGATGACATTGAACACATTGTGATAACGTTGTGAGACAACAGAGCCTGAACGCATCTTAATGTAGTTCAATGGGACCTCTGTTCGTTAGCCGTTAGCTCCGGTGGTGCTAACGTTAACTAGCTCTCTGTTCTCAATGTAACATAGTCAGAGATCAGAGACTAGAAATCATAATGCCGAACTCATGATCTCATATTTTTTTTTACTTAATATTGTCCGATAACGATCAGCAGTAAAAACTTTATTTTAAACTTCGATCGTTAACTTAAACTTTTCAATCGCACACTTTGCAAATTGGAAAGCCGTCTTTTCCAATCTTTTAACGAAGAGGTTATGTTTTCAGTTCGGTTTGATGGTTTGTCCGAAATTACGGAAAATCCTTCTGGCCGGATTTTTCCATGTGACTTGGTTGAAGGGTTTGTATCGGCCAAAGATGAACCCACCGCATTCTGGAGCGGATCGGCTTCGGCGGAGGTCTGCAACAAAAAGCATGTTGACCTAATTTAATCTTTCCAATGAGTGATTTGAAGAGAATGTAGTCATGTACGATACTTTAACATTTGTCTCATGGGCCTCAATCTTAAATCGTGGCAGCAGCAAACATCCCATCGTCACTAATGCAGAGCCTGTGGATTTGCCTGATTTGCCCAAATTAGATGTGGACGTCGGTCATGGACACTTACAGCCAGAGGATGTGATGATGAACAGAAACTAAAAAGCATGACACGCAAACTGTGTCCCCAAGACAACAGCAGCTCCTTCCAAGCATCAGATCTGTCGGCTGCGCGGTGGAACAACCGGCCGAATCAAATCAAAGGTAGAAAGCAGAAACGGATCATTTGCCCTCTGAATAAAAACACTTTGTCAAGTTTAATTTTACACCTAAAATCACAAGTTTGACCCAAAGGGCTTCACAATCTGCACAGATTAGATTAGATGGAGCTCGCCGAAGAAGTGTTTTAGTTCCTGTTGATCTTCTTTCACATTAAAAGCTTTGCATATGAGAATCCCCTAGACTTTTATTGTGAAGAAGTCATTGGTAATGCATTGGCATGTGCATCACTGCTTTAGTTTCCTTTTGAACTTTTGGGTCGACAATAAGCAGCTTTTTTCTGGGATCAGATTTCATTTCTGCAGGGAGGAATATTACACAGAGAACAGTCTATATGAGCTGCAGTTCTGAAGAATCCGGAGGAGGGAGGACTAAGCTAAATTTAGCTAATGCATCATTTTACAAAGCCGTGTTATGTAGAGAAGACTCTGCAGTTCACGAACTAAACAAACATCTTTTGGTGTTTCCAATGGAAACATCTGAGCCGTGACGGATCTCGTCTCACGATCGCTTTAGTTTGTAGACGGCGGCCTGAACCGATGTGAATCATACGTTTCATACCGACACCATTCTGGATTGATTCTTTGGACTCTGATACGGTGTTTTCTCGTCTCCCAAAGTCTGTCATAACACAACTTTGATTTGATTTAATTCAGGGGCCTGTGATCGATATCAAATGCCAATTAACACATTTAGTGACCTTCATTCTCACTAAAAGCAACTTGGCTCTGATTACTTTACAGCTGGGCTTTTAGGAAGGAGGCACGCTTGGGGAATTTCAAAATAAAGGCACATCTTAAAGATGATGAATGTTTTCACTTTGCATCGATGCTATTGGATTGTGGATCATTGCATAGATATCGATGTGTGAAATGATTCCCCTCGTTGACTCTTGAACTGTCTATATTTCATTGAGTGTTCATCTCTCATAACATTATTGTTGTTGGTCTTAATTTGAGGCGAGTCGGCCCAGAACGCTTGAAGTAGCTGCAGAAATCTGTTGGATATCAGATCATAATGTTTCTGATGCTGAAGACTTAAATGGGAGTCGATGGGTGATAATGGACTGTGAATTGGTTCGTTACCAAAAGAGGTCTAAAGAAACCCGCCGGATGGTTTAAAACGTCTAAGTATCCGTGCTCCAGCATCGTTGAGTAACGAGAAGCCTGGTCAGACCTGAAGACACGTGCTGATCACAGAATGAGGCGGATGTGTAGTTTCTCCATGTGTGCGTCTTCTATTGTGCTCTCTTTTTGGTGACAGAAAATGTGGAGAATTCCTCAATAATGTGGGTCATACACACACACACACACACACACACACACACACACACACACACACACACACACACACACACACACACACACACCAGAGAAAGGCTTTGTCATTTTTATTTTTTTCAAAGTTACCCCGTCCTCTGGAGGGGAGGCAGATTTGCATAATCAGGGTATTCACTGTCAAACCCTTGAAAGCATAAATCATGTTTATTCACAAATGTATTAGTCATTTTGGTACAAAGACAAATGCCGGATAAGCTCGTCTTCTACAAAAGCCCTCTTGAGTTCATCTTTGTGGCGGTGCACCTTCCTCACGCATCCTTTTGTTGCCCACGTATCCACAGCTACGTGGATGGATGTGCGAGCCGCGGCTTATGCGCTTCTGCGTCTCCTTTCAACATAAATACATTCGCCTCTGGGCGAAGTAGCTGCTTCCTCTGACCGCCCTGTTGAGGGAGAGAGAGAGAGAGAGAGAGATATCGTTTCTCTCCTCGGAGCCGGATCCCCACCGCATGCAGCCAGCACCACACAGTCTTGGCCCCGGCGCTGGCGTTTTTTGTCTCAGGAAGAAGCGGAGGTGGGCTCACAGATCCCCGTTTTAGGCGTCGGGCCAACAACCCTGTGTTCTACACGGAGGGGCCCCCGGAGAACCGAGCACATGGAGGACAAACGTGGACGGCGAGCGGGGGAGGGACCTGGAGAAAAGGCCGGCGCTTGTGTTTTGTTGGGGGAAGTGATTGCATTGGGCTTGTTGCGTTTGATCAGACTGGTCTCATCCAGCATTGGTAGTAAAACGATGAAAAATCTAATTTTGAACGAGGACGTATAAAGACCAGTAGAGAACACTGCGGGCGGGAGAAGAGGAGGAGGAGGAGGAGGAGGAGGAGGAGGATGGATCCAACAAACGGGGCTCTGACAGCCAGGAGACCGAAGTTTCAAACAAGAAGTCAGTGTTGATGTTTCTGTCACGTGACTGACGTACTTCAGTAACGGCACATTTTTGAACCCAAACAAAGTTCTTTTTCTAAACCTGACTTGAGTTGTTTCCTGTGGAGACGGAAGTTTATTTTGAAAAGCCCGTATTGTAGTAACGAGCGTAAATTGACACGTTTTTGCTGGACTTCTGTAAGAAAGCGCATGAGAAAGGAAGCAGTAACGTTTGGTGGGACGTCACAGTAACCGTTGCTTTGGTGGTGCTGTGTATTGTTTTCCTGCTCCAGATAGATGAAGGGAGTTACATATTTTCGGGGCCCTCCCCTCTCTCCCCTCTCTCCCATGTATCCAGAGCAGTGGCTGCTTCCAGTGTAAATGGGCCCTTGGAGACTTTGCCTCTTGTTTAACCCGTTGTTGTCCGGGCCACAGACGGGCCACAGACGGGCCTACATTCAGTGTGTTGTGTGGAAACTATGACACGACTGTTTGTCGGACTCCCGGCCTCCCGGTTTCCCACACCCCTCCGGAGCCCCCTCTGAGATTTCAAGGTCAGTAAAGGTCTGGGGGCGGGAGAGTCATTCCTTGGGAAGCGGAGCCACTGTCGCAAAACGGTCTCCCCCCCCTCCCCCCTCCCCCCTCTCTCTCTCTCCCTCTCTCTCTCTCTCCGTGGTCATCTAACTGTATCTCACCAAGTTGGGATTTGATTTCCACAGCTCTGGACTTATAGCGTCAGATCACAGCCGTCAGTCTGACAGCAGAGGAGTCCTTTTTAGAATCCAGCGTAGAGGAGCCGAGGGGCACGAGACATTACCGGTTTGTTGAACTCTCCCGACAGCTGAGCATGCAAAGTGTATATCTGTGTGGTGGGGCTGTGTGTAGATTTCAGGGGGGGGGGGGGGGGCTTTTAAGGGTCCAGTGGAACAAAAGGTATGTAGGCAGCTGCCGCCTCGCTGCCAGCAGCTCATGATCCAAATGGAGGATGAACACTCACACGTGCACCAGGGACGGGATGGTGTGCAGCGAGGACCTGACACACTTAGCTAGGCAGCTAGTCACTCCCTCTTCCTGCACACACACACACACACACACACACACACACACACACACACACACACACACACACACACACACACACACACACACACACACACACACACACACACACACACACACACACACAGAGAGCAGTGATTGCAAGCTGTCTCTCCTCATCATGTTCACACTACATCTTTGTTGCCCATTTTCAAGTGAGCGGCGTACAGTCTCAGGGTTCGTTCGGCGGCCATTGATTTCCATTCATGTCACCAAAAAAAACCCATATTGATAAATGTGCTGAAGTCGTTTAATTGAGCAGAGGTCTGCAGCTAATGATTATCGTCATTATCGATTGTTGTGTTGATAATTGAAAACCATTTTTCATTATTTGAACTACAGATGAGCTCTTTTTAAATGTTTGTCAGTTTATAGTGATATAAAACAGAAGAGCAGCAAATCCTCCCGTTGAAGAATAACACAGAATAATGCTGCGTAAACGACGAGTTTATTTTCACTTTGATTCATGTACTGATCTGTTTCCAGTGATCAACTGTGCGTTCAGTGTTAACGGATGAATAGAGACCAGTGGATGCTGCTGACTGTGAAGTAAAAGATGAAATGATTAAAACATTATTAAATGTATCTGCAACAATTCTGATCACTAATTATTCATCTTTTCAGTTTCATTCCCTTTATAATCTGAAACTTCTTAATGTTACACAACATTAATAGATGCGTCCTCCACATTTCTGACCATTTTCAGACATTTAGACTTTGTAACAAATCGTTTGATTAAAACATAAAAAGAACACATAAGTCAGTGGCGGACATGTTCTATATTCGCGGCCCCTAAAGTTGACGTGATTGGTGTTTGGAGAGGGCAGAAGAGCCGAACAACCAGCGACACTCGCTCTGCCAACGCAGACACTGATGAATTGGTGGCAGTTGCTGAAGGCATATTAGGGCAAAGGGGACCTGGGAGGGGTTTATGGGGGAGGGGGGGGGGTGTGAGTGTACTGTGAGGGTGACAAGAAGCAGCAACAGCAGAGAGAGGGGGGGGGTGTCCAGTGAGAAGGGTAATTCGGGGCGTCCAGTGTGAGGCGTTTACACCAGCAGTCGTCTCCTCTGCTGCAGCCGGTGGCTCATGAGCTCCGTGATCCTTCACTTGGACTATCTTCAGACTAAGCTCCTCCGTCCACTAACTCTCTCTGTTTGGTGTCGCAGCTCGTCCAAAAACCGCCTCTTTGGCATCTTTAATCTTTGACGGTAAGAGCGACCGACCGGGACTTTACAGCTCTTAAGAGTGTGTGTGTGTGTGTGTGTGTGTTCTCATGTAATTGCTCTGAATTGACACGAACGCTGCTTCACTTTAAACCGTAATTACTCGGAGAGGGAAATGTCATTCTTGATGGCTGTTTTCTTAAGTTCTCATTACTTCTCCTCTGGTGATTCTTTGTGCTTGATACCAGCCGGAGACGCTCTCTCCCAAACGTTTCTCTGAGCTTTCTAATCAGCCCCGTCGGCCGGTGGGGGTTTCACCGCCGGCGCCTCTGAGGACTTCAGGAAGTAGATAGCGAGGAGTGCGAGACGACTTGTGTGTGTGCACTGTTCTCCGTCATCAGCCGCCGAGCTGACACCTTCCCCCCCCCTCCTCCGGCCCCCCAGAATGTGCCTTGAGGGTCCGGAGGGCCGCTTGGTGTTGTCCTGCAGCTCATAACGTCACACCTGTTCTCTCTCTTCCTGGCATGGAAGCGTTTCACGTCTCCAGTGATCCTCTTGCCCTCGACACCTGCTGGCGTACTTCAACAGCACACACCAGCATAATGCTTTTGAAGACGTGCACTTAATGGGTTCTTTTTTCCCCCTTTTCCCCTCGTTTGCTCCGCTTGTATCTTGGCTTTTTCAAAGTCAAGTCAATTCAGACAGAAAGCAAATAGCAGGAAGTTGTTTATCGATGCTCGGTAGCCTCCAGGTATTCTTTTAGAGCTCAGGAGATAGAAGCCTTCTCCTCCCTTCCTTCATGAAAGCCTCTGTAACACATCTCACAAGAGTGAACGCGTCACTCTCTCAAAGCACACACGTGAGGCGGCCTCTCGCCGGCGTTTTCATTTTTGACACAGTGACGGAAACATTCCTCTCGTCATGTTTTTATGATGTTTTTTTTTTTCACACGCTCCTGCAGGTTCGCCTTATTCCACAGCCGCCACATCTCAAAGCTAACGACTCACAAAACCTCACAAAACAGTTTAGTGGTGAGCGCTTTAAATAGACAGGTGAGCATTCCTCTCCGCCCACTCACCTGCGCCGCATGAAAATAACAGCTAGCGCTGCTTCTGGCCCGACCGGCTCATTGACGAGAACGTGTTGGACTGGTGACGGCCGACTCTCGTACGCCCGGCGACTCCGGGCGGAGCGCGCCCTCTGTCCTCCGTGTCACATTGATGTCATCAGTGGTTTTGTCTCCCGTCACAGAGCTTTTGTTGTTGCGCCGCAAACTATTTAAGACGGTGAAAAGCTGTGAGGGAACCTGTGAACTGTTCCAGAGCAATGAAGAGTTCTCCATGTTATAGATCTGTCTCACTGACTATCAGCAACCCGTACGTCTTCATTAATAACAACTTGTTTTAATACAGTGGCTCTCACTTTTTAAAATTTTTTTTAAATTTTTATTTTTTAACCTTTATTTAACCAGGAAAGTCCCATTGAGTTAAAAATCTATTTTTCACTTATGAAGTTGTGAATAAATAAGATGTGTATATATATATATATATATATATATATATATATATATATATATATATATATATCGGATAACACTGTTACTATCTTTGTCATATCTCTATTAGAGCTGCAACGATTCATCGATTGGTCAACTATTGAAACAATCGGCAACTATTTTCATTTTCTTTAGAAAAACTTCTTAAATATGAATATTTTCTCGTTTCTTTACTCCTGTTCAACACTGAACTATCTTTGGCTTCAGATCGATCATTTCTCACAGTTTTCTGACATTTTACTGACCAAACAACCAAACGATTCAGAAAATAATCCACAGTGGAAATGAGCGTAGGCTGCAGCCACCGTCAGTCAGTTCATTGGTTAGTTGAGGACGGCAGCTGGAGACGGTTTCATTATTCATCAGTTGTGGATTTGTCATCTAATCAAAAAAGATCCAAATGTCCCCAGCCTGAGGGATCGTCTTCACATGTCATGTGAAAACCCAAAGATATTTACTATCGTATCAAACTGAGAAATGCTCCACACGTTTGCTTACTAAGTGGTTTAAATCGTTCTAAATGATCGTCTAAAGTGTTGCAGAGTATTTGTCCGTCAGGTAATAGACTCATTGACATCATTCAGGGCTCTGATCACTTCTGATTATATTTCATTGAGTCGATGAGAACACGTGATCAATAGCGTGATGGTTATTGGTGATAGTGACACGCAAGCTGTTGCTGGGACGGCCCGTCACAACACACGGCCACCCAGCTGCACACGTACAGGTGGATCCAACGGGTTTCTCTTTATCCTCTGGGGCTACACCAAACCACACCCAGCTTCAGAGCTGAAGATCAGGCCCAAGAATATTATGAATATTATGAATATTATGAATATTATGAATATTTGTTTGGAATCGGAGTCAACTAGGATTGTTTTTAAACTCTTTCATTCAAACATTTCCAATAACTCCAGAGCGTTTTAATGTCAAAAGTCAAACTTCATTGATAAAAGGTAGAATTCCCAACATGTTTACATCCAATAAAATATCCGGCTTCGATCCATATCTGTTGACTTTTAGACTTTTAAAAAAACATTTTCACTGTCGTCAAAAGAAGTTGCTACTATACATAAATATGACTACACATCAAGCGCCTATGTACAAAAAGTACTTTTAATTGCCCAAAGTCATTTCTGTTCTACGTTTCAATCTTCTTCTATGAGCTCTAGTAGGAAAGAGTTTCAGCTTGTTAAATGAGAGGATTTGCTGCTTTTCTCTGTTTTATCTCGTTGTATATTTAATATCTTTGGACTGCTGGTCAGAAGGGTTGTGTGTTGGGAACAAGCTGGTGATTCGATGTTCATCATGATGCCGTCAGCGGGGAGATGTATCGAGACTTTTTAGAGATGTAATGCTCAAAAAGCTCTCGCCGCTCTATGCGCACGGTGCGGGTGAACAGAAGTCCTCTCACTACTTTCTGTGCAATCGGAGCCGCTGTCGGCCACCAATCTTTGCATGTAATCTGATTAGCTAAATTAATAAAACGTCGATAAAGCATCACACATCTTATTGTTGCGATACTGAAGTTCACTGGTGTTTTCTTTCACCCCTATTGGTAACGTTTTTATAACGTCACCTCAGGCTCTGAGAACATTTTTCATTCTTTTTTTATCACATTTCATGAAGAAAGCAACCGATTTATCTGACACAGTTAGCGACAGATTCCTCTGTGCGACAGCACTTTGTTCACACTGTATTGAAATGAATGGGAAGAGACTAAAACAGTTTGAAGACATTTTAACACTAAATAATGGCTCGGCCCTCATGAGCTCATCTGATGCGTTATCACAGCACTATTAGTTTTTCCACTTCCTGACCTTCGATGTCGGCAGTAACACGTAAACAGAAACAATATCTCCTCACCGTGACGTCTCTGGCGCTCTTTGTTCATCCGTTCACCTCACACGTCTCTGGTATTGGGTGTGCCTCTCCTCTCCAGTGTGTGTTTTGGAGCCTTAACTATGTGGCAGTGATGTAACCCGACGGGTCAAACCGCATCGTCCACGCCGCTGACGCAGCCTGCTGACGGCAGGAAGAGCCGCGACAACAAACCTCACTGAGAGGACCGGACAAAAGCCGTCTTTGTGTCCGCTCACGTGGACGTGCATGGGTGTATTATGGTGTTATCATGTTTTCCTGTATTCATGCCACAGGCTGTGTGTGTGTGTGTGTGTGTGTGTGTGTGTGTGTGTGTGTGTGTGTGTGTGTGTGTGTGTGTGTGTGTGTGTGTGTGTGTGTGTGTGTGTGTGTGTGTGTGTGTGTGTGTGTGTGTGTGTGTGTGTTCAGGTAGACCGTGGTATTGACGGGCCTTCCCGGCAGCGTGGGTGTGATTCACGAGCCCAGATGTCACAGATCTCTTCACTGCCCCCCCCCCCCCCCCCCAAACCACCACCACCACACAACCCCTCAGAAGTGCTGCCCTTGCACTGCATCAGCCCCCCCCCCCCCCCCCCCCCCCCCACCTCTCCTAGAGGCTCACCCATGATTGGTTTAAGAGGAGGAGGGGGGGGATCATATTCCTCTGTCGGGGTTGGCAGCGTAGACACACAATCACAGTCCCGAGCCAGGCTTCAGCCCCCCCCCCCCTCCCCCCCTCCACCGTGTGTCTCAGTGACTCCACCTGCTGACGCCTCCACCACAGACGACATAAATGAAAGCAGCCGTGGGGGGTTTTGTTGATGTGCTGGAGATGGCGGGTGACTGAAGGCCGGGGTCCAACGGTCGCCCCCCCAGAAACATGCGGCAACAGGCTGTAAATATCCCGCAGCTGGTGCTGTTAGAACAGCCTCAAGGTTGGGCCGCAAACCGAGCCTCGCCGGGTCAGATGAGGGAATTCAGCCCCCACACCCCCCCCCCCAGTGAGCAGAGAGTCCCTCCTCTCTAAAACCTGATTCATGCAAACAGTGAAGCTCGCTGCGTATGAACTCTGGCATTAATGCCTTCATGATGATGTGAGCAGATATTTGTAGACACTTTAGACGCTCAGAGACGCTCAGAGACGCTCAGAGACGCTCAGTTCTTCTTCATTTTAACGCTTTAGGCAACAAAATGACCCATTTGAAAATATTTGTTTTCCTCAAGAAGATGAGCATCGCTCGTCTGGTCTGACCACAAAACG
>NC_136534.1:25904659-25944553 GCF_910591455.1 Pholis gunnellus
GGGGAAAGATCTTTTTGCCGGAGCTCGAACACGCAGCACATCTACAAGCCTTGCTGACCCTTTTCATCCATAATGGCCCTCTCATGAATTGAACACGAGACGGTGAGGCAGGATCCAGCGAGCCGTGCACACTCAGGCCTCAGAGCGGAGCGTCGACTTGAAGCCGGATCTCTCTCCGCTTTATGAATGCTTCTGTTTCTCACTGGTTTTTCATGCATAATCGCTGCAGGAGGTTCACGATCGGTCAAACTACAAACACCCTCGACGTCAAGTCGCCACCGCGGATTTATCGTCGCGTGGAGAGCTCAGCTTCAAGTCATATTCAGCCTCTAAAGTCAGACGGGCAGCTTGTGAATAGATTTAAGCAAATAAAATCTGAATAAATATATATTTAGGAATTACCCGGGACTTCCAGATTAAATAATATTGTCCAATTGGCCACATTATTTTGAAATATAATTATGTAGACCGGATCACATTGCATTTAGTAATGTTGGGTAATAATCACATTTTTGATTGACAGCCTTTATGAACAAAGTGATGCCTTCATGTCCCAGGAGTGGTGAACTTTGACCCCAGATGATTAGTTGTATTCAACGTATCCTCGCACAACGCTTCATATCATATTTTATGAAAAGTTTTTTTCAAAATGCAGTATTTTCAAAATAAACGTTCGTCTTCACAGGAAACTCGGTTACGTTTAGGGAACAAAGTTAGTTCGATTTAAGTCACAAAATTACGTAGTTAATGAGGTTTAAGAAAAGGTCGTTGTTTGGGTTAAAATAACTACGACAAAAACATCGACTTCCTGGTCTTTATACTTCCTCATTTATGACTTCCTGGTTACCGTACGGAATACTTTGGTTCGGATATCTACGAATGAGAGCTCCTTATTTTTTCCGTACCTGTGCTAGGAATGCTGGATGAGAGCAGCCTGATTTCTTTTATCTAACGTGTTGTTGGAAGAAGCCCCGAGGCTTCAGAGATCTTTTGATTCATCTCGTAAACGCCTGAGAGCCTCCTCCGACCTCTCACTGCTGCTTCAAAGCATCGCGCTTTTCCAAGCTGTCTGAAATCATCCACAGACATTTAAATCAATCGATGGCTAAACAGCTAATAATCCTCTTTACCTGCAGAAATGAGGAGCCTTGTTTTTTAAATAAATATGACCATATTTATCGAGGCATAAAGAGTGAACAACTGGACGTACTGTTGAGAACAGAACCTTTCCTTCTGCAGAAACTTCAACCAGAGAAATCAGGGTCTAGATTTAGTTCCTGCCCGTTCTCCTGTGATGGTGCTTTGAACTATTGTGACTGTTTACTGTACTTTGTGTCTACGACGGCTCCAACATTCAGCTTTCACTCACACATGAAGCAGCGGCCTCCAGAGCTAACTAGCCTAATGGACCTTTAGTTCCTCGTTCCTAGGACTGTCTGGTCGAAAAGCTGGAATTGAGGTTTATAGTGAATGAAGTCCAATAAGAACTGAAGTCTTAGAAAAACAGAGAAGCAAAGAAGTAAAAGCTATATAGCGATATTAGAGTGCTCGCTGGTTTTAAAGGGCTGAAAGTAAAAGTGTTGGTGAAGCAGTTTTTGGATTTGAGTGGGTAGAAGGTGAGACTGAGGAAGCAGAGTTTGGTGCCACCCCCCCCCCCCCCCCACTGTCACTTCCGCTCTTCCTTTCACCCTTACTTCCTCCCTTCCCTCCCTCCTAATCTCCCGATTCACTCGGTCACGGCCGTTTCCTCCCTTCTTCTCTCACCCTCTGTCTGTCTGTCTGTGTCAGAGTGTCAGCAGTAAAGCCCTTTCTGTAGGCTGTATCTCCATCTGCAGATGGCTCTTAAGTGTGTGTGTGTGTGTGTGTGTGTGTGTGTGTGTGTGTGTGTGTGTGTGTGTGCGCGGGCCGTGACGGGGCGTTGGACTGCTCCGGGCCACATCAGCTCAAGCTCCACTGGCCCTGTTTGTGTGCGTACATGTGTTTGTGTTTTCAAGTGTGTCACTCTTGTCTCTTTTTTTCTCTTTCTTTGTGTGTGTGTGTGTGTGTGTGTGTGTGTGTGTGTGTGTGTGTGTGTGTGCACCTCTCTCTCTCTGTTAGCACGCTCTGCAGCAGCCCATGAGAACGCCTCATACAATATTCAGTCCTGGTTAGCCTCTCGGTCGTGTGTCGGCTTCTATCTGTGTGTGTGTGTGTGTGTGTGTGTGTGTGTGTGTGTGTGTGTGTGTGTGTGTGTGTGTGTGTGTGTGTGTGTGTGTGTGTGTCCTACATGGAGCTTCCCTCCTATACCGGGGCTTGAATGCTGCCCTCCTCCTCCCCCCTCCTCCTCCCCCCCTCCTCCTCCTCCTCCCTCCTCCTCCTCCCCTCTGTAGTCCAGGAGGCATTCAGCATCTTTCCCCAGCGTTTGTCCTCAGCTGTCCCCTCTGCCGGCTGCAGCTCACGCCTCGTCGTTTCAGACGGTATCGGCGCCGACCGTCTTCCGTTAATCCTGACACGTTTTTTTCCATTTGCGGCGGTATTTTGTGATCATAAAGGCCGGAAATATTCCTCCAAACGTACATTTGAGCAAAAATAATTGCTGTACTACACTGCAAATAGTTCGACTTAACAAATCTGTGAAGTTTGAGACGGGATTTCATTCTGATTTGATTTGCTATTAAAAGCTTCAGAGTTTAAGGTTTTATTGTGAAACGTCGGCAGGAAATGTTAATGTTCAGTGAGGCTTGCTCAGCACTGAACAAGAGCGGCTGAGGACGAAATGAATCCAAATGAATTAGTTGTTTTCCCGTCAACGTCTCTCCGCTTTTCTTTGAGTTGTCTCTCAACATTCTTTTATGTCCCCGTGTTTGTTTCGTAGCGACGGCTTTTAATATTACAGCGGTTTACTGTTTTTGATAAATCTTTTTGATTGTTTTTGATAAATGAGGCCTCGACTGCTCACACGTCACAGAAACACCGAGACTTTCAGAGTAGAGCTGCCAGTGATGGGGCGGAATGGATGAATTATATGATAATTAGTGAAGTGGCAAGATTATCTGCAGAGGCACGTGATGCAACTGTGCTTATTTTTAATTGTAATAATTTACAGTATAGAATATTTACTATTGTATCAGGACAAGCAGTAGTTATAAGAAACTCAAAGAAAAATAGAAAAAGGAAAAAAAAAGACAATATGATATAAATTGAAAAAATATTTAAAACTATAAATATAAAAAATACTAATAATTATTTAATAGAGAAGGTACGCAACCAACCCCATTTCTTTTTAATTCCTGGAGGAAGATGATGTTGTAACATCGCCGGTGGAGGACGGGCGGACGGACACAGTCACAGAATGTGCCCGTTTGCCGCTCCGCCTCTCCGAGCGAATGCTTTTGAGTATAAATTATGAAGCGTGGATTTAGTCACGCAGGCACACACACACACACACACACTCACACACACACACACACACATTCATGTGTTTTTAGGGTTTATTTGCTGTCACCCTGCATGTACTGTACATGCACACTGCAATGTCCCTGTATGCTTAGAAGCACTTAAGGGTGTGTGTGTGTGTGTGTAGGTGTGTGTAGGTGTGTGTGTGTGTGTGTGTGTGTGTGTGTGTGTGTGTGTGTGTGTGTGTGTGGGGACTTCCTCACATGGTTACACATTCCTTCACTCCAGTGCATGACTGAGAGGCAATGCATATGCACACACAGCCTCTCTATGAGATGCACGTGCTGCTTGAAAAGAGTGTGTGTGTGTGTGTGTGTGTGTGTGTGTGTGTGTGTGTGTGTGTGTGTGTGTGTGGGCAGCCTGCCTCTCCTGCCAGGATGTGTTAATCCGCTTGACTGCAGATCCCAATCAGGGCAAGAATGGAAGAAGGAGAGCGAGGGACAGAGGGAGCACGAGCGAGGGAAATGCTAAAAGAGCAGCGATGAGAGAAAGCAAGATGGGCGGAGGAAAGGGGGATGTCCCTTTATTTACTCATTCCTTTCTAAGCAGCTCAAGGATTCAGTTCCTCCAGCGAGCATCGCCGCGTGGAGAGGGGGGGGGGGGGGGGGTTAAGGGCACTGCCCCCCCGGGTCATATATCTCACACGTGACAGGAGTCGCCCCTTAAGTAACGGATTCTCTGGGCCGACCATGATAGCCTCAACACGTCCGGCTGGAGCTACACGACCCCCCAAACCGAGTGTTAAAGGCTGGTTTCTCCTCTCAGGTCGGAGGTGAGGCCTCCGTTTACCTCTGTGGACGCTTCCTCTCAGCTAGTCCTGGTCTCCTATCTTTTCTCTACGAGGCCCATATGAAACATATTAATAAAAACCTATTTTCAGTTCAGAAACGTCGACATTTAACTTACCCCGTGGTTTGCAGAAATGAACAACGCCGACCTTTTGGGTTGTGGAATTGAACGAAGAGCCGGCCAGACATTTAATGCAGCCTTCCCCCGCGACCACACCACGACCATGTATCCCTCCACGTATTTACCTCCAATCCTCGTGCAGCTCTCAGATATGCTGGAGGTGGAGAAGAAACCCAAGAGTGTTTTTTACAGAGAGTTTAAAATATATTGTAAAGATAAAAGAATTGAGGGAGTGTAAGGACTGTTGGCGAAATGACTAGGGTTGTCACGATAACAACATTTTGACTTCGATACGATACCTGTCATAATATACCGATGCTTACGATACGATACCAGAATTCGATACAATACCACAAATACGATACTGGTATACTTATCTATAATAGTAATAAATAAAACATCTGTATGGTTCCCTGTCTTACCAGCTTGTTCCTGCCCAGCTTTTTGAAAACTTAACAATAATGGCATTAATATTAGTATTAGCCTACAGCAAGATATTAATGAAAACTACCTGTCGTTCTTTGAACTCTGTGAACAGTTGGGGGTGTCTGCCTGAAAGGTGCGTTGCCATGTTTGTTGCCTCTCTTGGTCTGTGTGGCTTTGAAACACGTTTTGCAGACGGGTCTCTGTGTGTGTTGTGAATTGTTTTGATTGGATAACATAATTAATATAGCTCATGTTGCTTGTGTAACACTGTTTATGCTGTTAAGCTGTCGATGTGAGAAGCTTAATTGACCTGATTTACTTTTATTGTGAATAGCATGAAACAGGAAGTGCTTTTACTTTGAAGAGCTAGGAAGTAGCATGATACGTGCTTACGGTGAGAATGATAGTATGAAGGAATCCACATGTCGAGTGCGAGAGCGCGTTCTGTTCACTTTAACAGTTTGTTATACGCAGTTTATCAGGCAAAAGCTCCTGCACGTGATGCCATGTCTCCCCTGCATCACTCGCTGTGAGTGAGGCTGCCTGTTGCGTGTGTGAGCGCTGGGAAGCCCCGCCCCCTTGCAGTCGATGCGTGCCGGCAGCATGACAGGAAGCGGAGTGCTCTGATCGCGCGCTATTTTAATGAAGTACCGATACTATAAATATGTATCGTTTTTAACGTACGGGTACCGCGGTACCTTTTTAGAATCGATACACCGTGCAACATCAGAAATGACAAAAAAGAATAAAAAGTATGATTCTGGAAATCGCAAGTGGTTAAAAACGAGGCTACTTTATTAATCATTGGCTGTGTACAAAGCACTCCGCTGAAGATTAGCCCTGGCTCTGAGCGTGTCTGCATTTAGAAGAATAAAAGTCTTCACCTTTTTTTGTTGGGATGTCGTGAACAACAACGTTTGGTGATTTTCTGAGTTTCATGGAAGAAAATCTGTAATTTGGCACCAATGACCAGGAAAATAAAGACTCAGTTTGGAGACATTTATTTGAGTTTGGTTAGTTGTATTGAGTTTATAATAATAATAAATAGTAATAATAATTAATCGTAATAATAAATGGTTATTATTTAGGATTGTAAACTTTATTTTCCATATATAATTAAATGTAAATTAAGACGAACTTCACCAGCAATGAAATGGATTCAATGAATTGGAAGTGGGCCAATCAAACACTCAATTTCCCCAATAATTAGTATCTAATTACAAAGTGCTTTCCAGGAATCATCCTACAGTTCTTCTACCTTCTAGGAAATGATACAAACCCATGGCACCTGTACGTTTCTGTGACCAACCAAGAAAAAACAAATCACAAACCCACCGAGATAGAGTCTCTGGTTTCTTTTATACACTTTTGAAATACCTCAAAATCAGACACACAATTGCACAATAAAGGTCTCTGAGACTCTTTCAAGAAACAATCCAGTATTTCCCTTAGTTCGAATATTTATTGATTAGACATTACATGAAATGTGCATTTTAAATGCAGATATTCACTTATGTGCAGTCTTCTGCTTCTCTTTGTGTCCTCAGACACAGACCTATTGTACGTCGTCGTTGCTTTTAACATTCTTTTAAAGACAAGACAACAAAATACAATGAAAACTGATGTGGTTCTTACCATTACAATTATGAAGTTGATATTTCACAAGAAACTTGAGATAACAATTTCTCACCTGTGTGGATTCTCATGTGTTTGTTAAGAGATCCCTTTTCAGTAAATCTTTTACCACAAACATCACATCCAAACGGTTTCTCACCTGTGTGGACTCTCATGTGTTTGTTAAGAGCTCCCTTTTCGGAACATTTTTTACCACAAACATCACATCCAAACGGTTTCTCACCTGTGTGGACTCTCATGTGTACATAACGTTGTGAATTTTGGGCAAATCTTTTACCACAAACATCACATCCAAACGGTTTCTCACCTGTGTGGACTCTCTTGTGTACATAAAGTTGTGCATTTTGGGTAAATCTTTTACCACAAACATCACATCCAAACGGTTTCTCACCTGTGTGGACTCTCATGTGTTTGTTAAGATCTGTCTTTGTGGGAAATCTCTTACCACAAACATCACATCCAAACAGTTTCTCACCTGTGTGGACTCTCATGTGTGCATTAAGATTTGACTTTTTGGTACATCTTTTACCACAAATATCACATCCAAACCGCTTCTCAGCTGCGTGGACTCTTGTTTGGGGATCTACCTTTTGCTTCACTCTAAATAATGTCTTACAAAGCTTGTACTCCAAGAGGCTCAGGGATTTTTTGCCAGCATTACATCCACCATCACCTGGAGGGGCCTCCTTAGATTTCAGAGCATGTACAGCAGACTCAGGTGCCCTGGTCTCCTTACAATCACTGTCACTGTCTTCAGTTTCAGGATCTGACAGAGGTGCTTGCCAGTCATCATAGCTGAATTCAGTCTCAGAAGAGTCTGAAGCCGTTTCATGAGTTTGTGGTTGTGAATGAATATCTTGATCCAGACTCCTGGCTGGTTCCGATCCTCCACAGTCCTCTCCATCAGTTGCTGTTTTTATTCGCTTAGCTGGGCTGCTGGCTGGATGCTCTTCTTCTCTGTCCTCGTCTCTTTGTCTTTGATGAAGCTGGGAAGACTGAGGCTTCTCTTCATCGTCTTCGCTCTTCACAGGAACAGCAGTGAATGGTGATATCAGCCTGGTGATATCGGCCTCCTGCAGCCCACTGAGATGTTTTCCCTCCAGACCGGTCCAGAGTTGCTCTGGCTCCTCTTTTAGGTGGAGGGCCTCTGGATCCTCCTGGTCCAGGCTGGGGCTCCACTCAGGGGGATAATCCTCTTTAACCAGCAGCAGCTGCTGGACATCTGCAAGGAGCACATTATGGACAACTGTGACTTCACACTGGTCAATACTTATTAGTGAGATCAGTGACGATCTTCAGCGGTGTTCATTCTATCGATATTACTACAAAAACATTAGTGGCAGTGGCGGCCATTTTCTAGGAAACTAGTAGAAACGTATTTGTGTTAAAGTCTTAATAAATAACAACTATTCCTAAACTTTAGTTTATTGTAGATCACTTAGTCACACTTATTTCATTTTGCAAGTTAAAGAGATTTGAACGTTTGCTGAGGATTTCAAGTAAAAACAAAAGTCTAAAACGGTTAAAACAGTTTGGCCTCTATCACACAGCCACTAACTGCTGCTGTTGCTAGGTTACTACTCTCCCATTCTCTCATCAGCTAACAAGCTAAGCTAAGCTAAGCTAAGCTACAGCGCTATATTAAATTCCTCGAACCGTCACACGTTCCTGTGCTCAGAGTCAGACTCTATTCCAAACCGTAGCTAAATTAAGCTAACATTAGCCACATGCTAACTGACACGATTCACCAAAAAGAGTGACGCCAACATTTCACCGAAAGAAAACAGGGCCTCACTAAAAACAGATTGTTAAAACAATGTCTGACGGAAAATGACTAGCTAAATAATGCTACAGTTAGCATAACTAGCTAACTAATGCTACCGTTAGCTACTTTACATGGAAACTGCCATTAAAATGTGACTAAAACACACAGAGCTAATGTAGAGACTGAGGAAAAACGGTGAAATTGTACAAACCTGGTCTGTTTAATCGAAGTGTAGGGTTGAAAACCCCCTCCAGTGGTTTGTGTTTCCTCTCGTCGTCTTTTAAGCGACACAGTTCCTGCTCGTAATCTGCCACCGTTTGGTCAAACCGCTCAGATATGTCGTCAGCGGCCGCTTGTAATCGCTGTTTCAACAACGATTTCAGCATTTTCTAGTTTTCTCATGTAACGTCAAGTTAGCTAAACAAAATGACTGAAGCCTTTCTCTAGAAAATCTGCTTTAAAGTGTCTTGAGCAGTGAAATCAGCTTGGTCTCAGTCAAACAATAATTGCTGCTGTTGCTATGTTACGAACCTGTGGCCCAATCCCAACGTCCCCCCTCACGCTGTGAAATCTTTGAGTGATTGAGGGTCTCTGGCAGACACTTAAGAGTCCATTATGAACCCTTTCCCCAAGGGAATTACCCACAAATCATTGCAATGTGACGTTAAAGACGGGGTAACCAGTGGACGCATGGAGACGTAAAGAAAAGGTAAACAAAGAGGACGGCTCACGTGTGTTCAGCCTGTCATATTACATTTACACAGAAACATTAAGGGTTAAAGATGGAACAAAAAATAAACATGAAATCGGAGGGTATTTATTTATTCATTCATCAAATATTTGATTTTTGTTATTGAAGCTGTTTTGACAAAAATAGATTAAATGAAATTACTTCTCATCTTGTGAGGAATAGGAAAATCACCATTTGTATTTCACGGTTTCCAAAAATGTTATGCTTGAATATGCCACTTAGGCATTATCTTATTAATCTTATTGTGTATATTAGAGTCAAAGGTTTTTACAGAGGGAATTCAGGATATAAGAAAATGTTCTATAAATCAGGCTATAGATTATATATTAGCATACCTGTCTGTAAAAACCTATATAGATATATAATATAAATATAGTTTCTTGAATATGCAAATGATGCATTATTTATTGCTATTTTTTTGGGTGAATTCAGGAGAAATCTACTGATGCAAATAGAGTAGTAAAATAAATACCTAAAACATATGTATTATATTTAAATATGATTTTTTTTATAAATAGTCCAGCATTTTTCATTAGATATCAGATAAGGATGCGTTACCCAGCAGCACCAACCTCAGAGCTCCGATGCCGTTCAAAGAAAACCGACAACTTTCTCAGACAGTTAAGAGAACACACACGGGGGGGCTGCTTGCGATATCATGACGCCATCAATATGTGATAAAATAGACTCAAATGAGGCACTTTTTTATCGGTGCATCAACAGTCTTATTCCAAGGTGCAAAGGTGAGTCATTCTTTAGTGACATGAGTGAGATGGAGGGTTAATTGGAAGTGAGATCTCATTATTTGAAGAGCATCTCTGCAGCATTTCAAGATCAAGGATTTGACAAAGATGTCCTCTGAGTTCTGACAAAAATCCTGCATAATTGATTGATAGCCCTACAATTAAGAAGGGCCAAGGCTCCATTAAAAAGATATTAAGTAGTGAAAGTCCTTGATTAACGAGTTAGTGGCTTGTTTCAATGTAGATACTTGAATGATGAAACATCCACCTAAAACAAAAAAAACAAGCAACCAACGCTTAGCATTTCTGAAAGCAAAGTGTTCACTAATGGACCGCCGCCTCCTCTGTTCAGCCTCCATCAGCGCACACGAGCCGTCCAGACCTTATCTGTTCTGGCTGACGTCCCCCTTTAACCGAGCCAGTCGTCCCGAGAGCCGGCAGGAGCGGAGAGGTCCATTAACCTCGAGGAGAAATAGTTCCAGTCGGAGCCGCGGGGTTAACGGCTGTTTGGGCAAGCGACGAGTTACCAAACGGAAAAGGTGTCCGGATTTAAAAAAGGGTCCAAGAACTCAAAAAAACATTCTGGAGGATGAATCCAACTAGACAACCGGACGTGTTTATTGTAAAAAGATAGAAGTAATCTTTCTGTAAAGGCAGATTGTTTTTACTTGTTATGAGTCAATAAAGATGATTCAGTAGAATTCAGTTATCTATTAACATTTAATCTGTTTTTGTCTCTTCAATTAATGCATCATTGATGACGCTCTACACGAAAAAGCACTAAAAACAGACTCGTTAGTTGAGTGAAAGGACACCAAACTAAACTTGTCAGATACTCTTTTTTTTTTTTTTTACTTTCTTTTTTGTTTACCAACAAGAGACGTTCAAAGTTAATTTTGGACGTTTCACAACGGCCGTGTTTTCGTGAGCGGTGGAGGAGACGGCGTCCTCGCGTCCTCGCAGCTCGGCGGGTTAGCGACACGAAGAAACAAAGACTGCTGATCAATAATACAACATCAGAGCGCTGTGGAGAGACTGTGGACACCATGTCCCTGAAGAGAGAGAGAGTGTGTGTGTGTGTGTGTGTGTGTGTGTGTGTGTGTGTGTGTGTGAGAGAGAGACGCTACAATGGGACGTAACATCGTGCTTAGTTGTGTTTGTAGACTCTGCCTCAGTCCTCATAAAGAACACATCATCGTCATCTAGAAACGCACTAAGATGCACGTGAACAATGGAGAGTTTCCTCACACTGGATTCAAACGGACAAAACTTTATTGAACTGAAAAAGGGGCAACGTTTGGAGCCCACTGAGTCTTCATCAGACAAATGGCCGACATGGCGACCTGTACCAGTTTCTGTACCGAAACAAAGCTCTTTTATTTGACTCACTTAACTGACTTTGATAAATGTAAACGTTACATGTTGCTGAATCACAAGCCGCCGTACAAGACGGCAAAGTCAAGAATGTTGGCACAATTGTGATTTAAATTAGGAACTATCATCAGAAGAAAACAACTTTATTGTTTTATTTTTACCGCCCAAAATCACAAATCTGCCTCAGAGTTTCACAGTGTGAATATTTTATTTGTAGATAAAAACCCTTTAAATAAGTAATCAAACCTCAGGAAGAGTAAGTGAGAATCTTCAGGATGCACAAAGTGAAACCGTGGTTACTCTTTAATGCGACTTTCGTCATTCGATCATGAATTTAAGTGTAGTGTGTGTGTGTTTGTCACAGTATTAGCAGAGCTTTGTTAGCGGCTATTCTTTAATAAACCAAGTCAAGTAATGCTACAAGAAGAAAGATTAAGCAGAAAACATAGCAGGGGACTTTTATTGTGAAGGATTTTTAGGAAAATAGGTTTATCTCTGAATATCTCTGTGTGTGGACACACACATGAGATCAGTTCTCAGGTATCCGATATCAGAAATTGCATTTAACCCTCTGAACGCCAAAACTCGCGGGATGGAAAAACATGTTTTCTTCAAACAAACGCCAAAACTACAACGTTTATCACAGCCAGAAGCTGTAAAAACGGTCATTTTGGTCATTCTTTTCTCCTCAGTTCAACTAGGAAGTCATGATTGATTCATCTGAGACCGACAGTCATGTGACAACAAATCAAAGACATTTTGACTGAACTTCAGGAAGTGAACACGGAGCAGAGAGGAGAGGCTGGAAACTTGAGAATAGTTCAATATACAGTACAGAAAACACGTGGAGCCTCCATTTTTTCCCAACATTGGCAACATTTGTGGACACTTGGAAAATGTTGGATAATGTCGGACTTTTATATATTGCAGTAAAAATCAAGGCCACAGAAAGTAAAATGTGAAAAAAAAGCCCTGAAACTGCTTTGGGGATGAAAGGGTTAAAAGACGAGCGTAACCACGGACCAATATGGACCAATAGGGACCACACATCATGTGACCTGGAAAGACGACATCAGTCGGAGGAAAGAGGTTTGATTACCAGCCCAAGAAGAGAGCGAGGGATGAACAACAACAGCAGGGAGGAGAGAGAGAGAAAGGAGGGCAAAAGAGGACAGAGAGAGAGAGAGAGAGAGAGAGAGAGAGAGGTGGGAGAAAAAAGAGAGAGAGGATGAGAGGAAACGAGCGACCTGGGAGACTCATATGGAGACATTACAGAAAGAAAGAGATGTTAACGGTGAAAAAACACAGAAGGACAAGTGTGACTTTGCACTTGTATGAGAGAGAGAGAGAGAGAGAGAGAGAGAGAGAGAGAGAGAGAGAGAGAGAGAGAGAGAGAGAGAGAGAGAGAGAGAGAGAGATGCGTTAAAGGTGATGGGTCGAGAGCTGAGAGATGGAAAGACAAAAAAAGAGGGGGAGAGAGCAGCAGAGTCGTTTTCATGGAGAGCTGGAGACAGAGGTCGGGCGGGCGGGTGGGCGAGCGAGCGAGTCAGAGGCAGGGAGGGAGGGAGGGAGGGAGGGTGGGGGCGGGGCTTGTCAGAAGCCGCAGCCAGTCAGAGGCCGGCGTGGTGCTCTGCAGGGTATTCTTACCCTGGCAACACAATAGAGCGAGAGAGGGAGGGAGGGAGGGAGGGAGAGAGGGAGGCAGGCAGCGGACAGGTGAACAGATGGCTGACTGACTGAGAGACAAGCGTGTGTGTGTGTGTGTATGTGTGTGTGTGTGTGTGTGTGAGAGAGCATTTAACACAAAATGTGTAAGCAGAGAAACCAAGAGAGACAGAAAAGAGAAAGATGCCCGTGTCGTGTTGTGTTGTGTTGTGATGTCAGAACACGAGAAAGACCATTTGCGATCGAATCAAAGTGTGCGTTCTTTTGCAGAAAACGTAACGACAATGTGAGGACATCTTGTCTTTTTCATCCCCAGGAGTAAGTCCATGTCGGGATTTACGTTGCAAGATGATATTAAAATCGGTGTGTGTGTAAGGAAAGGCCTTCTAGTGACCTGGTCTAATCCAGATTAGGACGGCAGACCAGGATTAGCTGAGAGGAAGCATCCACAGAGGTAAACAGAGGCCTCACCTCCGACCTGAGAAACCGCTCGCTGGAGAGATCGGAATCCTTGAGCTGCGTAGAAAGAAAGCAATATAAATAAAAAGGCAGGCTGCCCACACACATTTTATAAAATGTTTTTTGCCGTTATTTATATAAGTAATTATAACGTTGTATTCACCAAGTTACTCTCTGAGATCCGGGTCAAGAAGCACAAGCAGTCACACTCTCAGAAGCTCCCAGGAAGATACACATGTGAGCGTAATTAGTCAAATAAGCTCCAAAACTGTACCGTTCACATATTTTCATTATATATATTATAAGAAATGTGAGGTATTTTTGCTAAATGGGATATAAAAACAAAACACCTCCGCCGAATAAGTTCAGATGTAGCAAACATTACATAACATAGATCAGCTGTCTCTTCTCGGATCTATATTTACATTGTGTTTGTCTCCAGACAACATGACACGTGGTCAACACTGGAAAGAACAAGTAAAACTGGAACTATTGAGACAAAAAGCTGAAGCCCTCTCTCCGTTTGTCTCTTGTAGATGGTCAGATGGCCGAGGCAGCTTGTTTTGTTTCTGGTTCTTCTTCTTCTTCTTCTCCTCTGTTTGCTGGCGGATTAAAGCCACGCGTAGCCTACAGCGCCAACTTCTTACCACATTTCGCTGTCACTAGTTTATTCGCTCCAAACCAGTTTTTTTAGACATTTCAAAAGTTTGCTTGTATTTTGCTTGACAGCGGATTGGAAACAGTTGACTCCGGATGTTTCAAGAGAACCTGTTATGTTCTCCAACATGGCGCCCCATCCAAAAGTATGAAGATGAAACCAGGAGCTCTCTTTTAGGATGTGTTTATGGTTAGACTTGTGGTCAGACATGTAATTATGATGGTTGAGAAAGGCCACGGCCAGAATGATGTCACTGATGGTCCTCACAAGTGTGCAGGTGTGAATGTGTGTTAGTTTTATCTCTTTGTGTCCTCACAGCGGGGGGGGGGGGGGGGGGTCCACGCCTCGATCACGTCCCCACGCAGCCCTCTTTCACATGCCCTCATTGTCATGTTGAAGCCGTTTTATTTATTTCAGTTTTCCAATAGTTCCTTTTTTAGGTCAGAACACACACATTCACACGCCGTCAGCCGGTGCCGAGTGCGTGTTTCTCTGTGAACTGTGTGACAACAAAGCGCGACTCTCGTGCGTTTCAAATTTGCATTAAAGCTGCAGATCAGAGACTGAACAGCAGAACCAGGCGACTGTCTCCGTGTTGGAACAAATCTGTCTAATAACCCGCTTCTGTGGGGAGATAGAACGCCGCTCTGACTCCGCGGTAATAATAATAATAATAATAATAATAATGGCTTCCAGTTTTAATGAGATTCATATCAAAGAGCGCTGTTGTTATTAGAACTGACATCCAAATGGCATCATTACCCTCCTGCCCTCACCTGTTTTTGAGGATTGAAGGCTAATTCCTCCAGAATTCAAAGATTCTCCGTCTCCTCGGGCTTTTCACTGAGTGTAAGTTTCCCGCCGGCTCCACTTCCGAGGCTGAGTTGCACGTAGTTGAATCATCCTCACTGCGCAGTGATTGTTCGCAGTGGGAGCCGTGGAACATGTGCTTATGTATTAATCAGACCACCACTAGACTGCAGTCACACTTGACACGGCATAATTAATTAAAGAAAATATAGGCTGAGTGAAGAACTGTACACGATCTTGGAGTACTTTGTTACTTATGGATAATTTATGAAGTGATGCACTGTAGAAAAAAAGAAATCATATCCGTCTGTAATTTAACTCTTAGAGAACCAAACCAGAGTTTGTGTTCGTTTTAACTATGAATTATGTGTACTCTGCATATTTTGCTTAGCACTTTCAAATGCACACGTTTTAGATTTTGTTTATGTATTCTTCCATTTTTAGACTTCCATTGATTTCCAAACGGTCTGAAAATCAATAAGCTGACTCTTAAAACTGGCCTGAGTTGTGCTGGTTGAAGCTACTCTCATCGATAGGAGTGATTTTATTCTAACAGCTAATTGTTTTGCGTAAATGATGATTTACCGTGCTGTTTATTCTGCTTTTTATGAGCTAAGCCACTGCACACTAGCAGCCCATCACCATGTTCAATTCAAGAACTTTATTGTCGTTACCCAACCCTAACGACGAACGGAGCTTTGTATTAAAGACTTCACACCGGTGAAGAACGTGAACATCTAGCAACCAATGAGCCCCATTTCTTTTGTTCTCAGGAGTTGGTGGAGACCAAAAGCAGAGCGGATATTGGATTCATTGTCTCCAAACCAACGTAAATGTAGCTCAGGACGTGAACGTAGTTTACAGCTTCATGAAGTCATAATACGTCAATGTTGTGTTTACAGCTGGTTCCAAGAGTCTGACAGGAGATTAACCTAAATGAATGGAAGTCAATGGCTGCCCAGAGGCGCAAGAAGAAAAATGCATTTCAAATTCCTAAATGCAAAAACATGATTTGTAGTAAATGTACCAAAAAAACCATCTAAACATATACTTTATGGCCTTTTTTTGAGTCTCATGCTGTCAGAGCTGTTCCATTCTTGCAACTTGTTTCACTAATTCCTCAAATCAAGTTACATCCTTGATTCCATTGCAGTGATCAATGATTTCTCTCGGGGACAGGATGTAATATTATTTCTGCACTTGTCTTATGACCTGAATGAAGGACTAGATTTGTGCGGTGTGCTACGGTCTATTTCTCCTTTCGCTGATAGATTTCAAGGCGAGGGATTTTCTTCTTCTTCTTCTCACGCCGCTCAGAGCTAAAGCTTGTATTTGGACCACAGAAGTTTTAAGATCCGTTCTGCAGCGAGGATCTCTCTGCTTGGCTGTGTGGTCAACGGCCCACCAGGCAAAGCTACTTAACGGTAAATCTCGTTTAGCAGAATCCTCTCAAAATAAGAGCCTCTATCTCTCTCCTCCTCCTCCTCCTCCTCCTCTTCCTCTTCTCGCCCTTTCCAAAGCGCGCTAACACTGACACAACCTGACTGCCGTTAGCCGCGGCGCTAACACAGCCGCGTGCCTCGCCCAACTCCCCCCGTCACCCTTTAGCTGCGCTCAGCCACTTTTCCCTCAAGAGTCGAAGCTTCACACCAATTACCGACACTGTTGATTAGCCCGTGTGTTCGGAGGTGTGACGCCTCAGCGTGTCATGCAGCTCAGGTTTATACAATAGAGTCGCATCTTTTTATTGCAGAGCTCTCTCCATTTGGACTAGTAGTCCGTAGTGTCTTCAGCCTTCTTAAGTCTCCAGGACTTCCCTAGAGCCCCCGCCGGGTGGTTCAGTGGTGATAGCTTGCTTTCACGTGGGCGGCAGACGTTACGGATGTTGACCCAGAAATCGATCGAAGGTTATCAGAGGTTGAGAACGTCTTTTTACATCAGAACCGGGGTCAAACGGCTCCATCTGACTTTTTTAGTTTTATGCAACGGAGTCAGCAGCTGTGGTGCAATCGGGACAATCATCGGTGTTTGTGTGAGATGGAAATGTCTTCACAAAGTGTTTTTTAATTTTAATTTTTAAGTTGGGTTTAGAGCAGGGCCCCAAGAGGCCGACCACATGTCAGACGTCGTACTGCGAGGGCTGCTTTATCAAAATGTTTGTCGGGGGGTGAGGTGAAAGAGCTTCGTGGGCATAATGAACACCTTACGTGTGTGTGGTTTGTTCAGAGAAACAAGCCAAAGTTGAGCGGCTGTTACTTCCTGTTACCAGCAGGTGGCGCTATGACTGTGATTGTAGACATCTTCAGACATGGAGTCTCATCAGACGTGGGATATTTGGCCACGTGGAGTCGAGTTACATCAGTTTATTTTATGGTCGTTTGTGTTTGTGTGAAAGGAAAGTTACTTTTTTTTTTTTTTTTGGTGACGGTTGGTCAAGCCCAAAAAAAGTGCATGCATGAAAATTGAAATGTAAACGTGCCTCTTCCTCCTTCTCCTCCTCTACCTCTCTCTCTCTCTCTCTCTCTCTGGCCGCTTTCAGACGTTGCGAAAGAAAGGCTTTAACGGCTGCAACAGCCCCGAGCCCGACGGAGACGACTCCATCGATCAAAGCCCGCTAAACGAGGAGAAGTACCGCAAGACGGAGGACCTGGACAGCCTCTTCAAGCGCTACGGCGTGAGTACCGTCACACTTTGTGTCACCTTATCTAACCCGCCCTTCTTCTTCTTCTTCTTCTCTCTCTATCTACCTCTCTTCCTGTCCCGTCTGCCCTCCTCCTCCTCCTCCTCTTCCTCTTCTTCTTCTTTTGGTTTTGGGGAAACGAAGGCTCTGAACAAGAAAGAGCACCGGGACTCTGAGAGCCCAGACCCCGAGGAGCCCTTCTCCCTCACCCCCCGCACTGAGGAGAAATACAAAAAAATTGACGAGGAGTTTGATAAAATGATGCAGAACTATAGGCTGTCAGTGAGTACCGCCCCCCCCCACTCTCCTCTGTGTAACCCCCCCCCCCCCCCCTTTCCTCCTGCTGCTGCCGCTGACAACCGGAGGTTCTCCGGCTGCTGATGGCGGCCTGACTACTCACAGAGCACTCGCCTCCACCATCCCCCCCCCCCTTTACCTCCCTCCACTTCACCTCTTACCAACAGCCCCCCCCCCCCCAACCACCCACCAAATCACTACCCACAACCCCCCTCTGACGGTGTGTGACTGAGCGGGGAACGTAGAGGCCGAGCTGACTGACTAAACGTTTAGAACTACAGGACTGCAGCTCGTGATCCGTCTCATCGTCGGATAATCTGCAGATCGTTTTATTTCTTTGGATAAATGTCATAAAAAAACGATTCACATCAGAGCTCAAGCGTCTTTATATGTCTCGTTTATTCCAACAAAACCCAAAGATATTCAGTTTCCTATCAAACAGAAGTTTATACTTTAGAAGCTGGAACTTAAGAGCTTCAGACAATAATTCATTAAGCGACTGATCATTTCAGCTTCATCCGAACGAGTCCGCTTCATAAACAACTCATTTTCAAAGAGTAATTAAAAAAACGGTGCAATACTCAACCTGTCCTGACAGATTTCATATCTTGTTTTAATTTAAATAAGGGGGGGGGGACTATGTATAACTCTGTGTGCGTAAAAGAAACACCAAACAGAGCGACTCGGTGTGATTATTCACCTGAAGACAGCCGTCACAGCGAGGAGCATCCTCAGGAGGATCGGCGCTCTCAGATGCCTCTGCATGTTCAGTAGAGTACAAGAACAAACAACAGAGGAGAAGAGGAGCGCTAACTAGGTCCTCCAGTCTTCACAAAAGTTGGCATGGCAACCAGACGTTGCGAGCGGGGGGGGGGGGGGGGGGGGGATCATGCCTTATGGTGATAATCAACACGTTTGGAGGCACGGATTGTGTAAAACAAGCAAGCGTGAAACAAGCGTGCAATCGCAGACACTTGTGTGTGTGCAGCAGACGTCTGTGCAGGCAGAGGAGGCCGCTGGTCCTCATCTACAGGGGTCACCAGGGTCACCTCAGGGTCACCTCAGGGTCACCTCAAGGTCACCAGGGTCACCTGTAGGCTGCATGTGCTCCCGACATCATCCAGGTCCTGCCTCCCTTTTTAACCGCTCCACTCCTCTGCCAATGTCTCTGTGATTCTTCTTCTTCTCCCTCCGCGCTCGACGATACCGTTAATGTCACTTTAATGGGTCGCACTCAATGTACCGCCCTTCTTCCTGTCGGCCTGCTCCTCTGATTGGTCGCTCGGGACGGGACGTAGTCATGTGGAGGCTCTGCTGGAGAAAGAAAAGCCAGCATGTTATGAGGGTTAGTGTCAGGAGTTCTATCTTCATACATTAGTAAGTTATCTGGAGACACAATCAACCCCACACAGGCTGTAATCAGAGTCTGGGAGACACATCACTTTGTAGTCTTTTCAGGGACTGCTGGACTTAGAGGAGGAGTGTTCCTCCTTCTGTTCTTCTGACATCATCTCTGCTGCAGCTTTACAGCTTGTTGTCTGGTTGGTTGATGTTTAACTCACGGAGCTGCTGGTGAACAGCAGAGAGACGTTGAGACTCGTACTCTGAGGCCACTGTTCACAAAGAATGACCCTAAAAGCAGAATAATATAGGATGTTCACATGAACCATATCAACTTCTGAATATTGTCATGTTGGTAATAGTGCGTGGCGTCCGTCCCCCCTCCTCCTCCTCCTCCTCCTCCTCCTCCTCCTCCTCCTCCTCCCCGGCCTTCAGTCTCTCAGCCTGCACACAGCACACCTTTCACACGGGGCAACCAGTGAACGGAAGCACACATCACCTCCCACCACTCCTCCCCTCAGCCATCATAATCCCCAGCATGACAGCTAGGGGCCGGGATATACAAGCGTAATCCTCCTTGTACTAGAACACCTCCTGAGGTTAGGGGGGGAGCGTGGCGAGGGGGAGAGCGTGGCGAGAGGGGGGGAGCGGGGCAGGACTCTTGGCGAGACGAAACCCCCGAGCGAGCGTTTCTGTTCCTGTTACACCGTGGAAGAGAGAAAAAGGAGCTTTTAAACCGGAGGGTCTGTGGTTTGATCCCGTTCTGGCTTGAATAAGAAATAGATTTCCTCCTTTAAACGAGTAGCTCCACGGTGCCTTCAGCAAAGAGCTCAGAATGTCTCCTGTAGAGGTGCGAATGCACAGTTCATCACTTCTGCTTCATCTATAACACGATGTCCTCCGGGCTGGTGTGGACAAGAGTAAATATCACAATATCTATGAGCAAATACCTCGATATTGATATTGAAGCGTTTACTGTTGGTGCTTTCTTTAAATGCTTTTTAGATAAATAATCATCAGTAATGTAGATATAATGGCTTTCTCACACAGCATTCGTTGAGCTTCACCCACTGAAGTCAACACGCTGTAGTCTGTAGATATCCAATAAAATCCATTTGTGCGTATTCCACTTAACCAGGAAGTATAAAGACCATAATAACACACACGGGTGGATGCGTGGGTCAAACCGCTGTTCATGTCCCGTGTAAATCGACAAAATCTATGTCGTTTTTATTTTAAAGTAACACTTCAGTAGTTATTTTAACCCAAACCACGATCTTTACCTAGACGGAAGGACTTTTATTCAACTTAATCTCAAACAATTCTGACAAATCCAACATTTTACGGTGCAGATTCATGCATGGGGGGGGGGGGGCTCATCATGAAATGATTATTTCTGCAATATTTCCTTCTTTCTCTGATATATGGTTGCCTGGCTTCATGTCTGGGTAAATAACGCCTCTACTGCCTCAGTGGAGTAGAATCTCCTCGTGTTAACCTTATTTGCCTCAATAGACTGTCGGTACTGTACGTTTGCTGTGAGGAGAATGAAAACAGCCGTGCAGGAATATGTTCCTCGTCGGTAAACGTTGACGGGCCGTGAGTCTGGGGCGATCGCTGGTCGAGGTGATTCTGTGAGGCGTTGGCGTGCCGGTGACCTCCTGAGGCTCGTTTTTGTAATTTCACACCACGGAAGCATCGGAAGCATCAGCGCTCCTTCTTAATACATTTAGTGTGGAGCTGCAGATGAAACCGTTTGGATGAATCACTCTCTTATTGTATTCAGATATTCTTAAAGGTGGAGCTGACGGTAGATACGAGCGGGAGGCGACAACTAAAACTTAATATACTGGTCAGCCAAACGTGTCTTTGTGTTCCACAGCTGCTAAACAAACAGGATGTGACAATCGTGAAGTTGGAATAGGACGGAGGGACAAAAAAAACAACTTTCAAAGGCTTCCAGGACGGGAGGGAGGGAAAGAGAAAGTAGGCCACGAGTTAAATGCATTCTGATTCACCCTTGAATCCAGGAAACACGGCTCCTCTGAGGGGGAAATAGGTTCGCTGTTTGTTCTCCTCACTCGCCTCCTCACACGAGCCTCCGCTGAAGCTTCCTAGTTTATTATTTACCTGCCAGGTTCTTCTGTTTTTTTTTTCATCCTGAGGCCTCTCGGCCTTCTGTGTTAAACCTGCAGGATGGCGCGCAGGGCCCAATTAACCCTCCTGTCTGCTATTAGCAGCATCGGTGTTAAACGGAGTCGGAGGCGTCGGATGTAAATTCGCTTGTAATTTGCCAGAAACACGGATTAACGCTCAGCGGAGCCCGGCGCAGAGCGGGGTGAGCAGGACGCATTTAAAAATGCATATTTTAGAGAAGAAGAGTTATGTCACCAATCTCCTAGCAACCAGAGGCTGCGGCTCCATCGTGGAGGTCCTGTGGAGAAGCGGCCCGAGAACAAATTATGTCCGTGACAGACCGGCAGTGAGCAGAGAGGCTGCTGTAAAGCCTATATATACTCCAAAACACTCAAAAAGAAAGACGAGTATTCAGTGTTTATGTCAATGTTTGGTGATGAGATCAGATTGATGCAAACAGAAGAAGATGAGACACATAGAGAAGAATTGAGAAGCAGCCAAAACTATTTAAAGTCATCAAATGTCACGCTTTATTCTGTTCGTTTAACTGTTTCCTCTCACTTTCATATCGTCATCACAGTTATTCTTGTTCCTATAAACACATTTAGTCCAAACGATGTCAGAATTGGCTCAACATGCGTATTATTAGTATTATTATTATTAGTATTATTATTGTTATTGTTATTGTTATGCGTCTCTTCAAATCTTACATTTCATGATAAATCTCAGAAAATGAGTCCTGACATGACTTCCCTGCTTTCACTCTGACGGCTCATCTTTAATATTCATTGACTTCATTCATCAATCAGACGTTAATAACCAACATGTCTGCAGACGCGTTTCAGTGAAAACATAAGAGCTGCTTGACTTGAGGTCCTGTTTGTCAGTCGCTCTGGATTAAAAAGCTAACGAGTGGAACGTGTTCCAGGTGTCGATACACACCTCCGTCCCCTCTGCACTCACCCTTCATCCATCACACCCTTCACCCCTTCATCCATCACTCCCCCCCTCCCTTTACCCCCCCCTGCTTGGCCAGTGTGCAGTGGTGCAGTGCTGTTAGCCGCTACCTCTACCTCTACCTCTACCTCTACCTCTACCTCTACCTCTACCTCTACCTCTACCTCTACCTCTACCTCTACCTCTACCTCTACCTCTACCTCTACCCACCCCGGTCACCGGTCACCGAACAGCTCCGCCTCCGCGCTCCGACGGGACTTTTATTAAACCTCAGAGAGTTTGAAGAGTCGTTGCCGACTTCAGCAATAAAATCACATTAACAGCTCGAGCCGGGCTTCGTTTTACAGAAGTAACATTTTCAAACGGTTTCCAGGAAGTTGGTTGTAGTTTTGGGGACGGTAGCGGCCGTGTTCAGATGTTTCTGTTCCATTTAATTCATTCTTATAAGAAGTCTTTCACTCAGAGCCAGTTAACTCAACATGCAACCATTCAAAGACCTCTGCTCCTCATATATGGACAATAAATGAATGTGTCGATGGTTTTAAATAGAGATTCAGGGCCTTCGTTATCTTTGGTGCGATTAAATGTTAATTTAACATCTTTTGGAGCGGTTGTTGTTTTTACACTGAACGGGAACATGAAGCGCTGACAGGTCGGCTTTTCCTTCAGAACACGGTTTCTTTGAGGTTAAATAGATCAACCAATCACGTTGTGCGTTAACGAACATATTAAAGACGTCCTCTACGGTATCGCAGGAGGGAGGAGGCAGCGAGCGAGGGCGGGAAGGTGCTCTCGTCCTCGTTAAACTGGGTCTCCGGCTCTGTGAGTACAGTACAGCGCGGCGCTGGCCCACATGCTAAATATAGAAGTCCTTCTCTCAGAACATGTTGGGACATGTTGGAACAGGGTGAAATGGGTCAGATGGCCGGACCACCACAGGTCCTTGCCCTTGATCTATATTTGTTCTTCTTTTTGCTGTCTGGTCCTCTCAGAGGTCAGCTCGGGTCCCGAGGTAGAAGAAGAAGAAGAAGAGTTAGTTTCAGACGTTAGAGGAGGCGCTGGGCCTCGTCGTAGCATGAGAAGGACGATCTCTCACCCAGTGGGATGTTTCCTAACGCTCCCGGTGAGGAGCACATGTCAGTGGGGGGGGAGGGGGGGGGGGGGGCAGCTGGACTGTCACCAATAACCCGACGCAATAATAACCCGCTGCTGCTACAAGAGTCTTAACCTGGCATGAGATGAGGAAAGCCTTTCCACCAAGTCACCTTGCATGCTGTGTGTGCGTGTGTGTGTGTGTGTGTGTGTGTGTGTGTGTGTGTGTGTGTTAGCTTAAAGAGTTGATTTCCAAAACACTTTTGACATTTTGAAAAAAGTCTTTTTTCACTTTCTTTGAATAAAGAAATACACTTGAACCTTTCCAGTGCAGATCTAAATTAATTTTCTCTTCTTTCTTTCTTTAATTCTCATACAGTGAACGCTGAACGGACGTTTTTTCTTTTTAGCTTCATAAAGAAATGAACTCTCACAGTTTGAGAAAAATCCTTGAAACAAGTTTTTAGAACTCAAATATTTACAGAAACTACTTGATGAGCTTTTTATTTGGTGATGTCAATCATTTAGTGAGAGCAAAGGTCAGTGCTGTCGAACACAAGTCATTTCAAATGAACTTAAATCTCTTTATGCACGAAGATTCAATTTAAAACATCGCCTCAAATGATCAAATCATGTTGGACTCAAAGTCTTTCAACACTTCTTAAAACAAGTGGGAAACTCTTCGGCTGCATTTTGATTCAACGACGTTTCAAGTGTTAAAAAAGAGAAGAAAATGAAGCAGTTTTCGAAAAATGACTGTTTCTATGTTGACACAATAATAAAGCAGATTACTGCACCAACATCTGTAACAATGACTGTTCCCTGACATTCTTTAAAAGGATGCATTTGTGACCTTAGGTCGGTTCTTTAAACTTCTTATGAGACAAAAATGAAGATTCTGACGGCACTGATCATATTTTTCACTTATTTTTTGCAGTTTTCCCACCAGAACAGTATTCACAACTTAAATAATTGTCTGATGTCTGCTCTGTTTTGGAAAGACTCTGGTTGTGATTGGTGTGTGTGTGTGTGTGTGTGTGTGTGTGTGTGTGTGTGTGTGTGTGTGTGTGTGTGTGTGTGTGTGTGTGTGTGTGTGTGTGTGTGTGTGTGTGTGTGTGTGTGTGTTCACCTGCAGGTTTCGCTGGCTCTGCTGCAGATCACTAACCTGTTCATGACTGTATACGTGTGTGTGTGTGTGTGTGTAAACACAGCCGTCTAAGCCCCGCCTCCTTCCTGTCTCTCCACCAGTCCACGGTCCCTCAGCCCACCTTCTCCATGCCCGTCACCGTGCCGGTGTCCAACCAGTTCAGCAACAACCCCGGCGGCGGCGGCGCCCTGGTCACCACCACCTCCTTCATCACCTCCAGCCTCACAGACCCCCGCCTCCTGTCGCCACAGCAACCGGCTCTGCAGAGGAACACCGTGTCGCCGGGGTTACCACAGCGACCGGCCAGCGCAGGTGAGAGAGACGCCGCGTGGAGCAGCGCGTTGGTCTGAACCGGTGCTCTGCTGCATCAATCGTCCTGTGAATATCAAACACAATATCACAGCTTCATGCACGGCGACGGATCTGCTGCATCCCTCTGATGTGTGAACGCAGCAGTTTGACATGAAATGATTAAAAAAGTCCAAACTTCTGCAGGAAAAGACCGCAGAGCGCCGCCCACACCGTTTGATTGACAGCTGTTCTGTTGCAGAAGCAGACATTGAAAGCAGTGCTGGTGTCTCTCAGTCAGGCTGGTTTTCATACGTACGTAAAGTAAAGTAAAGTAAAGTAAAGTAAAGTAAAGTAAAGTAAAGTAAAGTAAAGTACTGTCATTTCTAAATAACCCGCGTGATCGTGAGCCGGCGCAGTAAAATAAAGAGCGACAACCAAAACACCAGACTCTCACCCAGGAGACAGACGCTCGCGTCCACTTTGACTTATTTGTGACGTAACCTTCGTACTTTAGTAAACGCTGCTCACGTAGTTTAGTTGCCTGATCGCTGGAGGAGCTTCAGCAGGAGAAGTGATCTCTGTGTTGCTTTTACATTCGTAGGAAAAGAACTAAATAAACGAACCTGGTCTGAGGACGCGTCGCTCCGCTCCATTCTGCTCAAAAGATCCATTTCAGGTTCTGTTCTCCATCACTTAGACCGGTTCTTAGGAGCAGCTTTAATGTGTTCTACGAAAACATTCAAATATACGTAAAGACGTAGAGATTAACAATAAGCTACTAATCCTTCTAGACAGCATGAGCAGTAAACCGTTGTAAAGATTACAGCGTATTACGCTCAGAGGTGGACAAAATAATGTAAACGGCAGGCTGAATGATGGTCTGCATTTACCCACATTGTCATTTTAATTTCCACAAAACGTCGTGATTAATTAATATCATTGTACCTGATTTGAGTTTGAGAAAGAAATTCATGAACAAACACACCGAATCTGACTGTAATGAGAGAGAAACAGCTTCACTGTTGATTTCTCTCTAATGAGCAGCAGCTACATCACGTGTATATATATCTATATAATATAAATGCACAGTTTCCTCACGTGTCAAAGTGCTGATTGCTAATTGTCTCTTGAAGCTTGAATAAGCCAGCATTAGTCATTGTTGTCATGGTTATTTTCTACCTGCTGAAGCTTATTACAGAGAACTTTGTGAGCGTGTCGTCGGCGTATCGACGTCCGGCCTCCCGGCTCGCTGCCCGTCGGCCTGCTGAGAGCGCGTCAGAATAACGAGCAGTGACAGAAGCCCGTCGTCTCCGCGGGCTCGAGGCCGGCGTGTGCGCGCTCGGTGCGGCGAACCCGATCCTTCACCCCTCCGACTAAAAGGATTTGTGCTCCATTTCTGCGTCTCAGACAAGGTTACTTATCAGGCTTTGTTCCGACCGGCGTAATCTCATTGTGAGTCAGAATTAGGTGATGTAACGCGCAACAAATGCATTACGGCATCTTTCATAACATGCCGTTCTCCGAGGCAAGAGGGTTTCACATAGCAGTAATGGATCACACACACACACACACACACACACACACACACACACACACACACACACACACACACACACACACACACACACACACACACACACACATATCACCATCATGTCTGCTTATTGGTGTTTTTTACATGCAGCCATCTATACGACCACCACTAACCGCCTCCTGTCTCCACCTTTCTAAAGAATACGTTCCAGTGCAGCAGAATGCCGTTTAGATGTTAAGATAAAGTTTACAGAAGCGTTTATATAGAAATGTTGGTCTGCTGTTGACGCTGACATTCTGAAGCATTGATTTGTTCGTGTTTCTGTCTGTTTCGGGGGCAGAACGAGCTGCAAACACGACGTCCACGCAACCAAAACTGTAAAAGATGCTGAAACGCTCCGTAGAGCTGCAGAGTCAGCGTGATGATGCTCACTGCATCGCATTACATTGAGCCGTTTATTACTCTGTTATTATAAAGGTGTTGATGAATGCAGCGTTAGAAACAGGAGCAGGTTCAGCTCATTAGCTGGTTTCTGCAAACCAGTTGAAATGTTGCATGTTTTGCTTTAATCATATTATTCTTGATCTAAATCAGGAAACTTTAACTTTAGACTTTATGGTATATCCATATATATATATATATATATATATATATTATTTAATATTTTTTCACACACAAAATCACAATAGTCCTGTTATAGTACAATAGAGACGTGTTCTTCACGTCTCCGTCGGTCTCGTGAACGCGATATCTCAGGAACATCTGGAGCGACTTTTGGCACAAACATCCAGCTGGACTCAATAATGAACTGTTCGGATGTTACTGTGACCTCACACAACACCATAACTTAAGCATTCCTATGCTAATGAAATGATAAAGCGTTGATATTTTGGATAGACGTGGATGTCAAACTGTAACTTGACTTGGTTGGCGGAGGGATACGCTCACGAGGCGGTGATTCTAGTAAATTTAAAATATGACATGAGCCCCATTGAGAACCGGTGAAACCGCCACTTCAAAATCAAATGTTAATGCTGAATTGATACCAGTTATGCTCCTCCACGGAGTGAAGTGAGAGCCGATAGCAGAAGCACTTCTTTAATGACGCACACTTGATTTAATGATATTTAAAAAAACAACCGGCGTTACATGTGACGGTCGCGGTGTGTTCTTCTGTTGTAGGTGCTCTGTTGGGAGATCTGGGGAACTCAAACGGAGCGTGCCCGAGTCCCGTCCGTAAGTAGCCTTTTTGATTTTGTTCTTCAGAATAATTTACTTTATGTTGAAACAAACACACACACACACACACACACACACACGGCAGTGTATCACCCACCCTGCTGTCTGTATTTTAGCTGGACTGTGTTCCTGTGTGGCAACAGGCGGTCACATGTGCACACAGCTCACACACTGACACAGACACACGAGCACCAGAACACCTGTTGACTGGCGACAGCTGAGCGGCGTCCAGAGAACAGAACGAGCTTCAGCCTCGAGACGGAAGAGAGTGTTTTTGAAAAAGAGGAACTGAAAGTTACATAAACTCTTCTGGAAGCTTTACAGCTGCTCTCGTCTTTTGTGTCGTTTCCAGAAACCAGAAACTAAGTTAGCATCTTAAGCTGTGATCGTGTTGTTGACGTGACAACACATCCTGATTGTGAATACTACTGCTGTGGTGGAAAGTACTGGATGCATTCCTGTTGTATGAGTGAGCAGCCCAACACAAAGATAGACGGCTCGGAGGAAAAATGTGGAACTGATTCCAGCCGTCACACAGCTGACAGTAAGCCCAACAGTCCATTCATTCAGGCGGACTTCCTGTTCGTGTTCAGGCTGTTTGTTTACCTACGAACAGTCAAAACACAGGACTTTCACCCAGGAGGCCGCTGTGAGTGTCCTGTGTGAAACCAGAGGAAACCGTTGCCTCATCTGTTCGGTAACTTCTGTACTAACGACCAGAACACAAGTTATTTTAACCCAAACCAGCATCTCATCCTCGACCCAACCAAGTAGTTCAGCTGCTTTTGTTACGCAGCGTCGCTGATTGAAGGTGTTGATTGTAATATATCGTACGAACCGTTGCATGAGGGATACGTTGTCACGTTAGTTGATCTCTTGCTATGCGAGGGGGTGTTACTTAGTTGTGTTTTTTGCAGTTGCTAGAGGAGTTAGCCCAGCATGGCAGGTCACCAATGCAATCTGGTTGGTTTCATGTACACGGACACTAAATTGTTTTTGTGTGTCGCTCAGGACGAAGATATTGCCAAAGGAAAGTCAATTGGGATCATGTTTCGTGGTGGATGCCTGAGTAACAGTCAGCGCACATGAAGTAGTGTTAAATATCAAAGCCCGCTTATGGCAGCCAGGACGGGAGGAGGAGGAGGATGGGTCCAACAAACAGGACTTTCAACCACAAGAGCGCTGCTCCACACGGCGGCGTGGTTTAATGGTCGTGCTGCTGTTGCCTAAACCTCACTGTTCGTGACAGCTTTCCTGAACCTATCAACGTACTTTTGTTGCCTAAATCTAATAGTTGTGACAGTTTTCCTAAACTTAATGACGTGCCTTTGTTAGTTAATCCTAATGTTTGTTTTCTTTGTCTAAACTTAGTGTTTGGGACAGTTTTCCTGAACCTAAACTTTCGTTTTTTAAGATAACGTCGTCCTGGAAATAAAAGTCATTCCGAGCGACACAAAGGTTCCGTCCCCGTAAAGGAAACCAATAGATTTACAGTTTGTGACTATTTCACGAGCTGTCGTGAGACTGTGTTGTAACTTAAGGCCTGATTTGGTATGTTGGTGCTTTGTGACGTTGCCTTTTTCAGTGCCTTTAGACGTATTCAGTGCCTTTAGACGTATTCAGTGCCTTTTGTAGAGATTGTTCATGGATGTAACCAGCTTTTAATCCGGCCCACCACGCTGCCATTGGTCGATTGGTTTCAAAACCTTCACCGGTCACGTCTCCAACTGGAAACCAGTCGGTCTAAGTAGCCGCCGGGCGTTCGTTTTACTGTAACAATGGCACCAAATTAAAAACCCTGGGACCCTGACAGCAGTCTGCTCCTCAGCTTCATACTCTTTCCCCTCTTCACCCACAGCTCCTCCCCTCCCTCTACTCCCCCTTTCATCCTGTCTCTCTCAGCTGTTCCCCCTCGTCTTTCTCTCTGGAATAATCTGCCGCCCCCATCGTCCCAACTGTCCCTCGTCTTGGCACAGGACTCTCCTCAGAGGTGACTTTGACACTGGCCAGAGCTCTCTCCCCTTAAATCCCATTAGCCGGGACAGATACTGCCAGCCAGCCTGTTGTAATAGATACGGTGGGAAGCCGGTTTCTTCTTCTCTCTATACTCACTCGATAAACATATTGTCTCAGGGTAAGGTGGGCCAAAAGAAATCGATACGTTTATATTAACTGCACTGCATCAAATGGAATGTACGCCGAAAGCCCAGTTTCAATATCGGTAATAGTTTTTCAAGGCTATTAATGAAAGAGTAGACGCGCTCGCTGAAGCGCAGCTCTTAACGGTTGGCCTCCATTAATGCGCCGGTGTTGTTGAAAGGACCAGTTTTGTTTGGTTGTTCAAAAAGAAGGAACTGCGTTACAATATTACAAGATTAAATCACTGCTTTTGGAACGTATCGTATTACAACCGCAATAGAAAAGTAAATATAAAGTGCGTTTGATTGTTTTGTGAGCGTTCCAGCTTTCAGTGTCTTCCTCCTCTGTGATTGGGGAAAAACGCATCATCATCATGTTTTATATTCTGCGGCTGAAACGGTTCACATCAGACGTGCTAGTGAGGTAACGAGTCATTGTGTTCTTTACGGCTTCAATTGATTTAGCTTGAAATGAACGAGTCAGTGTTTTAAAAACGTCCTGACTTCTACATGATGTTACCGGTTGTTACTTTCAGCATCAGTTGAACAATTTGAACCGAAATGTTTCCTTCAGCTCCTCATGATGAGCTGTTCACAGTGTAAACATTCGCAGCCATTCCCCAGATATCATTGAGGTTTTTATTCTTGTATGTTAAAAAAAGTAGATTACAGTAAAGTTTTGAATAACTCCTCTGTTCCAAATAAAAAGTTATGATTGACTTTCAATGCTGCAATGTTATCAGCCGATAAAAGGCGCTTTATCAGCAGTTGTTACTACTATTCTAATGCGTCAGCTCGGCCAAACTGCACCTACCGCTTTGTTAAAGTGAAACAGCAACCACACTACTGAATTAGGTTCAGGAAAAGATCCTGGTTCGGGTTAAAATAAGTGTTTTTTGTTTGCTGGTCAAAGGAGCAGTGGGTAGGATTTAGTGACATCTAGTGGTGAGGTTGCAGATTGCAACCAACTGAAAACCCGTCTGCAGAACGCAGCTTTAAGACACTAGAGCAGGGGCGTCAAACATACGGCCCGCGGGCCGGATGCGGCCCGCCATGTCATTTTATGAGGCCCGCGGATCCGCCAGCAAAAAAAAATAAATTTCAAAGTCGGACAATTTACAAATATCCGTTGTATCGCGCACGGCGGAGTTCCTCCCCAATCCGCTCACACACCTCCACCAGCGTATGTGGCAGCAGCAGCCCCCCCCCCCCCCCCCCCCCCCTTGTCTTCTGAAACCTGCAGTAGGTGCAGCAGGCCTCTTCTAACCTACGTCTATGAGGCTGCAGACGAGGCTTATTCAACCACAGCATAGCTTAATGATAGCTTCATTGTGTCTTCAGACTTGTTTGATCTCAATATAGAATTCATTTTTAATGGGAATGTTGCCGTTTTTGACAAAGTTCAAAGTCCCTCCTGTGGATGAAGAGTCTTTGGCTGCATTGTGACACATTCCGTTTAAAAGAAATGAATCTTCTCTTCGCCAAACTGACTGAGGAGTTCCTGAGTTTTTTTCCGTGATGGAGGCGACGGTCAGACAGCAGAGTATCGTCTGCGTATCGACTGTTACTGTCAGCTCGCTGTATCAAAGTCACGACTCCTCCGTGTGTCGAAACATGAAACCTCTTCTTCCCAGAAAGCAGCTCAGGTGATCGGATCCACCCGGCCGCCTGCTCCCCTCCTCCCTTCCTCCCTTCCTCCCTTCCTCCCCTCTGTCTCCTTTATCTTTTATCTCTCTCTCTCTGCCTCCTCCTCTCTCCTTTTCCTTTGCCCTTTAACTCTTTTTCCTCTCTTACTTTATTACTTCCTTTCCTCAAGCTGTCTTTTTCCATCCTTCCCTCTATCTCTTCTTCCTCCTCTCTCATCCAATTCCATTTTTCGTTCTCAACCATTGTCTCCTATCGTCTCCTTTTCTCTCCTCCCTCCTCCTCCTCCTCCTCCTCCTCCTCCTCCTCCTCTCTTGGATCTGTCATCCTCAGCTGTTGTCCCGGGACTCGGGGCTCCGGGAATGTCACCATTGACGTCACCCGGCATTCCACACATTCCCACGCCCGGCCTCGCGTAATACGAGACATCACACACACACACACACACACACACACACACACACACACACACACACACACACACACACACACACACACACACACACACACACACACACACACACACATAAACAGTATGATGATACAGCCATCTCACGCTTCAACAAGACACAGAGAGGGCTCCGGGAGGGTTCTGGCTCTCTGGCTGTATTTGGATGTGTTGAACACCATTAGTGATAAAACAAGTGAAATATAAAGTTTTATTGGATAGAAAATTAAAATGGAACAGATGGTTCCAAAATGACCACTTTGGTGACCTCGCTTACCTCCTTCTTTCCTTCCCTCCGTACCTCCTACTCTCGTTCTCTATCTCCTTTCTTCCTCACTGCACCTCATTCTCTACTCCTCTGTCCTTCTCACCCTTTTTATTCATCTCTAACTCCTTTTCTTCCATCCTTCCCTTCCCATCTCTTTCCCTTTTCCTACTTCTTGTCTCCTTCCCTATACCTCCTTCTTACCTCTTTCCTGAACCCTTTCTTGCCTCCTCGCTCCATCCCTAAGTCATACCCTACTTCCTTATCTTGATCTCCTTCTTTTGTCTTCCGTCCCCTCTTCCTCTGTCCCAGTATTATTTTCTTCACCACTTCTTTCCTTACCTCCTTTACACCTTCTCAACCTCCTTCCCACCTTCTCTCGTTCCCTACCTTCTATCTCCTTCTCGCTCTCCCTCGTCTCTTTTTCTACACCCTCCCACCTTTTCCACCTTCACGTTCTCTACTTCCTGTTCTTCTTCTTGCACCCCCAATTTTCTTCCCTCATCCTTTCCGCCTTACTCTCCTTCCCTCTTGATTCCTAATTTTTTTCCTACCTCCTTTATCCATCCCTTCTTCCTTCACTACCTCCCTTACCCCTTGTCTTGTTCTCTTTTCTGCATCCTTCCACCCTATATTTTATTTACCCCATCCTTCCTTCCTCGCCCTCTTCCCCTCTTATTCCCTAACTCCTTTATTTATTTACCTCTTCTCTCATTCCCTCGTCTCCTCGTGTTTTCTTCTCTTCCTGCGTCCTACCCCCCCTACACCCACCTCGTTCTTCCCTCCTTGCCCTCGTTCCTTCTTTTGTCCGAACTCTTTTATTTCTAACTCCTCTCTCCGTCCTTTACTAAAAACACAGATTTCCATTTGAACAGAATCTAATGTTGTTTGGTTTATTTACTGTGAAAAGAAATAACACGATAAACTTCCAATGAACTCGGCACATCTCAACTTCCTCTTTGTTCTCTTTTCTTTCTTCGGTTATATCTTCCTTCTTTACTTCCCTCTCAAATTTCTCCCTTTCCTCACCCGACTTTCACTGTGTCCCTCCCTCCCTCCCCCCCTCCCTCCCTCCCTCTCTCCCCCCCTCCCTCCCTCCCTCCCTCCCTCCCATTGAGCCGTTAGAGAAGTAGTGTAGTTGTTGTTTTCAGGTTTATTTTGTGTGTGTGTGTGTGTGTGTGTGTGTGTGTGTGTGTGTGTGTGTGTGTGTGTGTGTGTGTGTGTGTGTGTGTGTGTGTGTCTGGAGTGTGTGCTATTGAGATGAAGCAGAGTCACATGCCGCTGTCGTCTGCAGGCGGCGTCATGGAGAACTGCTATCTGCTATCACACACACACCCTGACTCCTGTGTGTGTGTGTGTGTGTGTGTGTGTGTGTGTGTGTGTGTGTGTGTGTGTGTGTGTGTCGAGGCTGGGAAAGTCCCTGCTGTCCCCTCTCACACACACTCTCACTGGTCGAGACTCGAGCTCTTCTTCTGCCCTCAGCAGCACGAACGGGCTGCTGTCTGCTGGAGTCCTGTTGTCATGACATGATCACATCTTTACACATTTTTAAAAAGCTTATTCATTAAAAAATCATGAAGTGATAAATAGCAACACCCAGGAAACATTCAAACTTATAAAACACGAGTATAAAATACATAAATATGAAAAAGAAAGTGATTAGTAGGATTGAAAACATGCCGTTGATGATGTTGCGTAATATTCTTTAAAAGCAGGCTTGTCAACGTGCACACACACACACACACACACACACACACACACACACACACACACACACGTGTGTGCTGCTCTCATTCTTCAGGTGGTTGCTTCCAGAGCAGCGTGTTGCATTATTGCGATGTGAGAGTTTGGAATGTGACCGTTTGTGCAGCTTGAAAGGAGGCTCAGCAGACGTGACGTCACGTCGCTGGAATGAACCGTGAGAAAGAAAACAAAGTGCTGCGCACTGCAAGAGAAACACGCGTTTCCCTTCTGTTAAAGGAAAAGTCTGCTGCTGTTCTATCAAGTAAAACACTCACCGGAGCACCACGTGTGGATTAATCCGCCGCTGAAAATAGTCCCCAGTGAAAGCACTTTTTCCTCCTGTTGGAGAAACTACAATGACAATCACTTGCTTTAACCCTCTGAACCCCAAAGCAGCTTTTCTCTCTGTGGTGATTGATTTTTACTGCAAAATATGTAAATATGTAAAGTGCTCCTCTATGAAACAGAACCATCATGACTAGAAGTAGAGAGAACTAGAACACGTCTTTAGAGCGGAATAACAGCTATGATGACATAAATCATAACAAATAGGAGAGAGAGAGAGAGAGAGAGAGAGAGAGAGAGAGAGAGAGAGAGAGAGAGAGAGAGAGAGAGAGAGAGAGAGAGAGAGAGAGAGAGAGAGAGAGAGAGACACACAGAGACACACAGAGAGAGAGAGAGAGAGAGAGAGAGAGAGAGACACAGAGACACACAGAGACACACAGAGAGAGAGAGAGAGAGAGAGAGAGAGAGAGGGTTTTGATGTGGAAGAGCTGCAGAAACATCAGAGCGTCGCCAAAAAACCCACAGTTTGAGCTGCAGAAACAATGAGGAGCATGTGGTGCAGCGGAGCGATCCGGCTCACTAATGAGCACACACACACACACACACACACAGTGCACAGGTAGACACAGATGATAAAGAGGAGCACGGCCTCTTCACTAAACCTCTCTGCTTCCTGTGTCTCTGCAGCTAACGGCTACATCAGCGCCAGGGCCTCCCCGGGCCTCCTCTGCGTCTCCAACGGCAACAGCCTGGGGAAAGTAGTCCCGGCGAAGTCCCCGCCTCCGCCCGGCCCTCAGATGGTCAACAGCCGCAAGCCGGACCTGAGGGTCATCACCTCGCAGAGCGGCAAGAGCCTCATGCAGCTGGTGAGCACAAACTACGGCGGCCGCGCAGGGACAAACGAGGGTCACGACTCACAGGATGCAGCGAGAGCCGAGTGTGGAAAAGCACTGAGTCGTTATAAACTAGTAAAGCTGTTTCATTGGTGGACGGTGTGAGCCAATCAAGGTTAAACACACACATATATATATATATATATATATATGTTTCTTATGTTGGTTATGACGAAGCACAGCCACGACACCGGTTGGTGCAGCTGAAGAACAGAAGAACCTTCTTTCTCGGGGTATTGCGTCCACGTCACACTGCCGCTGATATTCTGCCTGTTTTTTGCCAGAAACTGTATTCGTTTACATCGGTTCTGCTATTTTTGTCTCAACTTATCATCATCAGCAGGATTGTCACGATAAAGAGTAAAATCAGCTCAACTTTCAGAATGCAGACTCAGCATTTTCTTCTCCAGTGTCTCTAAATCCGTCTCCAGATTTAACCCTTTGTGCAGCGTTACAGTGACTCTCTGGGATGTTTCACATCGTTTCCTCCTGTAAAGGATTCTGTTGGGTAACATACCTGTAAACACGACTGTTCCGCACACTTCTTCACTCGACTTTAGATTAAGTTTCTTTTCATGTTTCTTCATACTTAGTTAGTCTTTGCAGAAGCGTAACCGTCCTGTGTTTTACTCCCTCCTCCTCCTCCTCCTCCTCCTCCTCCTCCTCCTCCTCCTCCTCCTCCTCCTCCTCCTCCTCCTCCTCCTCCCGCCGAGCAGACCGAGGAAGAGCTGGAGTTGGTGAGTGAGGTGAATAGACTTCTAGACTTCTTCTGGCCTTCATGGATGTGTGGTGTCGAGACTCCGTGCGGTCTCGCTGAGCATGAGTGTGACGTTCGGCGTTCCCCGCCGGGGTCTCGACTCGGCGGCTCCGGACCTCCGGTGGAACCGATCAGCTGGTTGCACTGGTTTCCTGGAGGACTTTTGGGATAGCAAGGGGGTTCAGGGCTCACGAGGACTTGAGACTTGAACTTCGTGAGGAGCTTCTACCTGGTGACATCCCAGAACAATACAGAATAATTAGACAGGCCGGCCCTTGAATATTAAATTCCTCTTCATTGAAAGTACTCAATTATGCAGAACAACACTTATTAACGCAGGATTATCTGAAGCATCACTCGGGGCAGAGAGGCTTACATCTTGACTCCTAATTTGCTTTTGAAGATTTAAAAAAGAATAATTAGAAATTGACTTTAATGCTTTAAAGTAAGAAGATCGATACCGCTCTCATGTCTGTGCGGTGACGTAGTAGAACAATCGTACTCTTGGCAAGAAAGCAAGTGAGCAGACAGTGTTTCTGAGTCAAGTAAATTCAAGAGATTATTATTTTTTTTAAATTGGCAAAGCAACACAACTCGTGTGCTTTAATGTTGAGCCGGAGCGACGGAGCTCAGAGTGACATTTGTGCAGCACAAACAGTCAGCGGAACGTTGACGGGAACCGGAGCGACCAGCTGACTCTCCTCCGTGTGTGGAAGCTGCTCAGCATGTTGCATGTTTGGTGTCCTCAGAGTCCAGAAACCAAGAAACACAAAGACCACCGAGCTGGAACACAGACGGACATGTTGATCCCACACACACACACACACACACAGACACACACACACACACACAGACACACACACACACAGACACACACACACACAGACACACACACACAGACACACACACACACACACAGACACACACACACACAGACACACACACACACAGACACACACACACACACACAGACACAGACACACACACACACACACAGACACACACACACACAGACACACACACACACAGACACACACACACAGACACACACACACACACACAGACACACACACACACAGACACACACACACACAGACACACACACACACACACAGACACAGACAAGCATGCATGCTGCTGACGTGTGTTCATGCATATTTCTCTGCATAAATACACACATGCCTCATAATAAAACACACACCTCACGTTATGCATTCATTCCTCGCATACCTCTCTGCACACATTCACATACACACCCACACACACACAGGTTTCCAATACAAACACACTCCTCCCCGCTCATCCCTCTCTCTCTCTCTCCGCTGTCGGCCTTGTCGAATGCATGCGTTTCCTGTCGGCATGATTCTGCGGCGCGGCGATGCCTCTCACAACACCTTCCCACCGTGACGCCACACACACACACACACACACACACACACACACATATATAACAAGAGCGCCCCGGGGCCCTGGCGACAGCGTTGCCGTGCCAACGGCGCCTTTTGGAGATTTATCGAGAGACACCTCTCATCTCGCTTCTCGGATGTTAAAGTGTCACCGAAAAAAGTTAAACGCCTCGGAGGGGAAGCGAGGTGCTTGGGGGGGATTCTCACCTCTGCCTGTGACACGATGCATGAAAACGTGTTCCGCTGCCCTGCAGTCCGTCTGCAGTTGTGTTTGTGCATCATTACTATTGTTTTATTCAGTCTGACAATACAACAGCTAATTAGAGTCACACTTCAGCTGAGTGTACATCACAGGAGTCTTTTTGTTTCTATAGAAGTAGAACGAGCTCGTGTTTCTCGTTGCAATATTTCAGGAGTAATCGTGTAATGAAATAGTTCTCAGTCACATTACGAGGTCTCTGCATTCACTCTGCTGTACAGTGGAGAGCACATGCTAACCATTATCATTGCTGCCGTTGAAAATGAAGTCATGAACTCCTTCACTCAGACCATATAAGGAGAAAAAAACTAAAGGACGCGGTTCGTTCTGGAGCAGGTTTTCCTCCAAAAGATCCAAGAAAGAAAGAGTTTGTTTGTAAATGTTTGATGGATGTTTCAGCATCTTTTAGAGTCTTTACAGACTTTTTAAATCTTTATATGTAAACCTAGAATTCCTTAAAAGGAACATATCGTGAAAAACTCACTTTTTTAGTGCACTTACATTAAGTTTCTGGAGTTTCTACCAATCCACAATGAATTAAGACAACCCGGTCAGGGGTGTGTGCTACCGAGAGAGCTGCATTCTCTCTAGTGTCCACCAGGGGGCGACTCCTCTGGTTGTATAGAAGTCTATGAGAAAATGACTCTACTTCTCTCTTGATTTATTACCTCAGTAAACATTGTAAACATGAGTTTATGGTCTCAATCTCTAGTTTCAAGTCTTCTTCAATACAGCATGATGTTCATTTAGTAAATGATGGTCCATTTAGAGTCACACAGACCATAAAGCAGGGGATGCTTTAGGGGCGGGGCTACACAGTGATTGACAGGTCGCTACCACGGCGTTGTCCGTGTTTTTGTCTTAGAACTTTAACCCTTTCACAGTGCTTTTTTCAGTTAATGAGAGTTCATTATAACATTCTGGTCGCCTCAAAATATCTTATTCAGCGTTCAGTTTTACTTTCTTGCAAGCCAACCAGAGCAGACTGGTCTTTTTCTTAAAGAGACAGTGTGAGAATAAATAACGTGCTTTTTGAACATTAAAGCATGTGAACGTGTTTTAGTAGAAACCCCCAAATGCAACTATGAACCTAAAAATGTGCATGATATGCAACCTTTAACATTCTGAACCCAAACATTAACCTTTAGAAAACCTCAAAACGTGTTAGCATGAATGACCTGCACCGTACACAGAGGAGATGCAGATAATGAATAGTTATTATATCACACTAGAACCACCCTGTGGCCTCCAGGAGGACACAGCAGCAGGTTGATCGCCATTTCCACTTCCTGCGTCTCAGATGTTCACCCGCCTCCATCCGTCTTCTCTGTGTGTTTTTTACCCAGACTGCTCAGCGGCTCGGCGGCTCCCAGGTGACGCAGTCGCTCACCACGCCGGTGGTCTCCGTGGCAACACCCAGTCTCCTAGCGCCCTTCTCCGGCATGCAGACGGCCTACAACACCGGTGAGAACGTTTGAGCGGCTCTAAACCCAAACGTGTGTCCGTTTTTACGTCGTTAAAAAAAAAAGATGTAACGTCTAATCCTGCGCTGTGTCATGAAATATCTTAAGTGTTGTGTAGAAAGACTTGAAAACCTCTCGGTGTGAGGCCACAAAAACCACGATGAATATTCACTTTGTTCATCGTGTGAGAGCTTCTGCGATGATTCCACTTCAAAGGTCTCCATTAATATGGATTAGCCCTGATTTAATATTGATGCAGCAGAAAGTTCCGTGATGTAAAACAACCCCCTCCTCTCTCTCCGTTGTCTTCCTCCCCCGTCGTCCCTTAAATCTCAGAGTACCAGCTGACGAGTGCGGATCTCACGGCGCTCCAGACGTTCACACCATCGGGGCTGGTGCCTGGCAACATGGCTGCCTGGCAACAGCAACCGGCAGTGTCCCAGCAGCAGCAGCAACAACAACAACAACAACAACAACAACAACAGCAGCATCAGCAGCAACAGCAACAACAGTCCCAGCAGCTGAGCTTGGCGTCGCTCAGTAACTTGGTGTAAGCTGCTTTTTCTTCATTTTGACAAACTCGTAAATGAGATGGATTTTCCTTTTGACCTTTGACCTTTTGACCTCTAAACAGACCGACCGGTAGAGTTTTTTTTTTATCAGGTCGTCTGATTCAGCACTCCAGCTGTAACACGTAACACATAAAACACTTGAAGCACCTCTCCCATACGGAGCTGAAGCATCAGCCCAGCTGTGGTTGATTCATCTCTGTGCTGACCTACATACCCCCCCCCCCACACACACACACACACACACACACACACACACACACCCACGCTCAGCTCCGACTCCCACTGGAGTCCCACTCTGATTTAGCTCCTGGTAGCGACGCTGCTAGCTGTGTTATCCGGCACACCGTCACACAGGATGTGAGCTTAAAAAGCTGTGATGTCAAAGCTGTGATGTCAGAGCAAACCCCCTACGGGATGCCTTCAGGACAGCCTCAACTAGCAAGCCAACGCTTAGTCCATTTTGATTTAACTTTGGTGCGAGGCTGACTTCTGCAGGAGTCTGGTGATTGCTTGACATCAAGGCCAAAGACAGAATGCTAAATAAAGTCCACCTGCAGAAGAGCTCTCCAGACGAGAAAGATGAATTTGCTACTTCGTACACGTACGTTTAATCTGCATGAATTGATCTGCACTTTATAGAAAATGAATCTAAAGTATCTGTTCCGACGAGCCAACTA